>NW_027307789.1:720000-1032019 GCF_047496885.1 Scyliorhinus torazame
AGCTAGCCAATTTCTGATCCAAACTGCTAAATCTCCCTGAATCCCATGCTTCCGTATTTTCTGCAGTAGCCTGCCGTGGGGAACCTTGTCAAGCGCTGTACTGAAATCCATATACACCACATCAACTGCTTTACCCTCATCCACCTGTTTCTCACCTTCTCAAAGAACTCTATATGGTTTGTGAGGCACAACCGACCCTTCACGAAACCGTGTTGACTATGTCTAATCAAATTATTCCTTTCCAGATGATTATACACCCTATCTCTTATAAACCTTTCCAAGATTTTGCCCACAACAGAAGAAAGGCTCACTGGTCTATATTTACCGAGGTTGTCTCTACTCTCCTTCTTGAACAAGGGGACAACATTTGCTATCCTCCAGTCTTCTGGCACTATTCCTGTTGACAAAGATGACTTAAAGATCAAAGCCAAATGCCCTGTAATCTCCTCCCTAGCTTCCCAGAGAATCCTAGGATAAATCGTATCCGGCCCAGGGGACTTATCAATGTTCACCCTTTCCAGAATAGTTAACACCTCCTCCTTATGAACCTCAAGCCCTTCTAGTATAGTAGCCTGAATCTCAGTATTCTCCTCGTCAACATTGTCTTTTTGCTGTGTGAATAGTGATGAAAAATATTCACATAGTACCTCGCCTATCTCCTCGGACTCCAAGCACAACTTCCCACTACTGTCCTTGACTGGCCATACTCTTACCCTAGTCATTCGTTTATTCCTGACATATCTATAGAAAGCTTTAGGGTTATCCTTGATCCTACCTTCCAAAGACTTCTCATGTCCCCTCCTGGCTCTTCTTAGCTCTCTCTTTAGGTCCTTCCTAGCTAACTTGTAACTCTCGTGCGCCCTTACTGAACCTTCATGTCTCATCTTTACATACGCCTCCTTCCTTCTTCCTCTAGACAAGTGTTTCAACTGCCTTAGTAAACCACGGTTCCCTTGCTCGACCACTTCCTCCCTGCCTGACAGGTACATACTTATCAAGGACACGCAGTAGCTGTTCCTTGAACAAGCTCCACATTTCCATTGTGCCCATCCCCTGCAGTTTTCCTCTCCGTCCCGTTGGGGTGGGGGGAAGGGTCCCCCCTCTCCATCTCTCTCGGTGGGTGGGGGGTTCCCGCCTCTCCATCTCCCTCGGTGGGGGGGGGGTCCCCCTCTCCATCTCTCTCGGTGGGGGAGTCCCCCCTCTCCATCTCTCTCGGTGGGGGGTCCACCCTCTCCATCTCTCTCGGTGGGAGAGTCCCCCCTCTCCATCTCTCAGTGGAGGGAGGGACCCCCTCCATCTCTCTCGGTGGGGGAGTCCACCCTCTCCATCTCTCTCGCTGGGGGAGTCCACCCTCTCCATCTCTCTCGCTGGGGGAGTCCACCCTCTCCATCTCTCTCGGTGGGGGGTCCCCTCTCTCCATCTCTCTCGGTGGGGGGGACCCCGTCTCCATCTCTCTCGGCGGGGGGGGGGGGGCGGGCGGTCCACCCTCTCCATCTCTCTCGGTGGAGGGGGAGTTCCCTCCTCTCTATCTCTCTCGGTGGGGGGGTCCCCCCTCTCCATCTCTCTCGCTGGGGGAGTCCCCCCTCTCCATCTCTCTCGGTGGGGGGTCCCCTCTCTCCATCTCTCTCGGTGGGGGTGACCCCGTCTCCATCTCTCTCGGTGGGGGGTCCCCTCTCTCCATCTCTCTCGGTGGGGGGGGACCCCGTCTCCATCTGTCTCGGTGGGGGGGGGGGGTCCACCCTCTCCATCTCTCTCGGTGGAGGGGGAGTTCCCCCCTCTCCATCTCTCCCGTTGGGGGGGGGGTGGTTCCACCCTCTCCATCTCTCTCTCGGTGGGGGGGGGGGGGGGTTCCCCCTTCTCCATCACGCTTTGAGGGGGGTCTCCTTCTCCATCTCTCTCGGTGGGGGGAGGGGGGTTCCACCCACTCCATCTCTCTCTGTGGGGGGGTCCCCCTTCTCCATCTCGCTCGGTGGGGGGGTGTTCCCCTTCTCCATCTCTCGGTGTGGGGGGGTTCCCCTTCTCCATCTCTCTCGGTGGGGGGGTTCCCCTTCTCCATCTCTCTCGGCAAGGGGGGGGGAGAGTGTTCTCCCCTCTCCATCTCTCTCGGTCTCTGCGTCTCTCCGTCTCTCTCTGCGACTCTGCCAAAACAAAATCCACAATCAGCAGTCGGCCATTTTATGTCAGTTCACAGTGGCCATTTTATGTCAGTTCACGGTGGCCATTTTACATCAGTTCACGATAGCCATTAGTATGTCAGTTCACAATGGCCATTTTATGTCAGTATGCAATGGCCATTTTTTCTCAGTTGACGGTGGCCATTTTGTGTCAGTTCACGGTGGCCATTGTATGTCAGTTCACAATGGCCATGTTATGTCAGTTTGCAATGGCCATTTTATCTCAGTTACGGTGGCCAGTTCATGTTGGTTCACGGCGGCCATGTTATGTAAATTCACGGTGGCCATTTTATGTCGGTTGACGGGGGCCATTTTATGTCAGCTCGCAATGGCCATTTTATGTCAGTTCACGGTGGCCATTGTATGTCAGTTCATGGCGTCCATTGTATGTCAGTTCACAATGGACAGTTTATGTCAGTTCGCAATGGCCATTTTATGTCAGTTCACAGTGGCCATTTTATGTCAATTCACGGTAGCCATTGTATATCAGTTCACAGTGGCCATTTTATGTCAATTCACGGTAGCCATTGTATATCAGTTCACAATGGCCATTTTATGTCAGTTCATGGTGGCCATTGTATGTCAGTTCACAATGGCCATTGTATGTCAGTTCACAATGGCCATTTTATGTCAGTTCATGGTGGCCATTGTATGTCAGTTCACAATGGCCATTTTATGTCAGTTCACGGGGTCCATTTTATGTCAGTTCACGGTGGCCATTTTATGTCAGTTCACAATGGCCATTTTATGTAAGTTCACGGTGGCCATTGTATGTCAGTTCACAATAGTCATTTTATGTCTGTTCACAATGGCCATTTTATGTCTGTTCACAATGGCCATTTTATGTCAGTTCATTGTGGCCATTGTATGTCAGTTCATGGTGGCCATTTTATGTCAGTTCACCATGGCCATTTTATGTCAGTTCACAATGGCCATTTTAGTCAGGTTGCAATGGCCATTTTATCTCAGTTGACGGTGGCCATTTTATGTCAGTTCACGGTGGCCATTGTATGTCAGATCACAATGGCCATTTTATGTCAGTTTGCAATGGCCATTTAATCTCAGTTGCGGTGGCCAGTTCATGTTGGTTCACGGGGGCCATTTCATGTCAGTTCACGGTGGCCATTTTATGTCAGGTCACGGGGGCCATTTTATGTCAGTTCATGGTGGCCATTTTATCTCAGTTCACGATGGCCATTTTATTCAGTCAAAGGTGCCATTTAATGTCAGTACACGGTGGCCATTTTATGTCAGTTCACGGTGGTCATTTTATGTCGTTGAAGGTGGCGATTTTATTTCAGCTCGCAATGGCCATTTTATGCCAGTTCACGGTGGCCATTGTATGTGAGTTCACGGCGGCCATTTTATGTCAGGTCACGGTGGCTATTTTATGTTAGCTCACGGCAGCCATTTTATGTTCATTCACGGTGGCCATTTTATGATAGTTCACGGCAGCCATTTTATGCCAGTTCACGGTGGTCATTTTTGTCGGTTGAAGGGGCCATTTTATGTCAGTTCACAGCAGCCATTTTATGTCAGTTCACGGTGGCCATTATATGTCAGTTCACGGTGGCCATTTTATGTCAGTTCCCGGTGGCCATTTTATGTCAGTTCACGACAGCCTTTTTATGTCAGTGCACGGCAACCATTTCTGGCAATTTTCAGCCATCCCACAGCCAGCACTGCCAGTGCTCCCCCCACACAGCCAGCACTGTCAGTGGTCCCCCACACAGCCAGCACTGTCAGTGCTCCCCCACACAGCCAGCACTGCCAGTGCTCCACCCACACAGCCAGCACTGTCAGTGCTCCCACCACACAGCCAGCAATGTCAGTGCTCCCCCCACACAGCCAGCACTGTCAGTGCTCCCCCACACAGCCAGCACTGTCAGTGCTCCCACCACATAGCCAGCACTGTCAGTGCTCCCACCACACAGCCAGCACTGTCAGTGCTACCGCACACAGCCAGCGCCATCAGTGCTCCCCTCACACAGCCAGCACTGTCAGCGTTCCCACCACACAGCCAGCACTGTCAGTGCTCCCACCACACAGCCAGCACTGTCAGTGCTCCCCCACACAGCCAGCACTGTCAGTGCTCCCCTACACAGCCAACACTGTCAGTGCTCCCACCACACAGCCAGCACTGTCAGTGCTCCCCCATACAGCCAGCACCATCTGTGCTCCCCCACGCAGCCAGCACTGTCAGTGCTCCCCCCCAGCCAGCACTGTCTGTGCTCCCACCACACAGCCAGCACTGTCAGTGCTCCCACCACACAGCCAGCACTGTCAGTGCTCCCACCACACAGCCAGCACTGTCAGTGCTCCCCCACACAGCCAGCACTGTCAGTGCTCCCACCACACAGCCAGCACTGTCAGAGCTCCCCCGACACAGCCAGCACTGTCAGTGCTCCCCCACACAGTCAACACTGTCAGTGCTCCCACCAGACAGCCAGCACTGTCAGTGCTCCCCACACCGTCAGCACTGTCAGTGCTCCCCCACACAGCCAGCACTGCCAGAGCTCCCTCCACACAGCCAGCCCTGTCAGTGCTCCCCCACACAGCCAGCACTGTCAGTGCTCCCACCACACAGCCAGCACTGTCAGTGCTCCGCCCACGCAGCCAGCACTGTCAGTGCTCTCCCCACGCAGACGGCACTGTCAGTGCTCCCCCACACAGCCAGAACTGTCAGTGCTCCCACCACGCAGCCAGCACTGTCAGTGCTCCCCCCACACAGCCAGCACTGCCAGCGCTGCTCCTACACAACCAGCACTGTCAGTGTCCTCCCGCCACACAGACAGCACTGTCAGTGCTCCCAACACACAGCCATCACTGTCAGTGCTCCCACCGCACAGCCAGCACTGTCAGTGCTCCCCCACACAGCCAGCACTGTCAGTGCTCCCCCACACAGCCAGCACTGTCAGTGCTTCCCCACACAGCCAGCACTGGCAGTGCTCCCCCACACAGCCAGCACAGTCAGTGCTCCCCCCACACAGCCAGCACTGTCAGTGCTCCCCCACACAGCCAGCACTGTCAGAGCTCCCCACACACATCCAGCACTGTCAGTGCTCCCACCACGCAGCCAGCACTGTCAGAGCTCCCATCACACAGCCAGCACTGTCAGTGCTCCCACAACACAGCCAGCATTGTCAGTGCTTCACACACAGACAGCACTGTCAGTGCTCCCCCACACAGCCAGCACTGTCAGTGCTCCCCCCACACAGCCAGCACTGACAGTGCTCCCCCACACAGTCAGCACGATCAGTGCTCCCTCACAAAGCCAGCACTGTCAGTGCTCCCCCACACAGCCAGCACTGTCAGTGCTCCCACCACACAGCCAGCACTGTCAGTGCTCTCCCCACGCAGACGGCACTGTCAGTGCTCCCCCACAGAGCCAGCACTGTCAGTGCTCCCACCACGCAGCCAGCACTGTCAGTGCTCCCCCACACAGCCAGCACTGTCAGAGCTCCCCCCCACACAGCCAGCGGTGTCAGTGCTCCCCCACACAGCCAGCACTGTCAGTGCTCCCCCACACAGCCAGCACTGTCAGTGCTCTCACCACACAGTCAGAACTGTCAGTGCTCCCCCCACACAGACAGCACTATCAGTGCTCCCACCACACAACCAACACTGTCCGTGCTCCCCAAAGAGCCAGCAATGTCTGTGCTCCTCCCACACAGAGCCAGCACTGTCACTGCTCTCACCACACAGCCAGCACGGTCACTGCTCCCCCACACAGCCAGCACTGTCAGTGCTCCCACCACACAGCCAACACTGCCAGTGCTCACACCACACAGCCAGCACTGTCAGTGCTCCCCCCACACAGCCAGCACTGTCAGTGCTCCTACCCACACAGCCAGCACTGTCAGTGCTCCTACCCACACAGCCAGCACTGTCAGTGCTTCCACCACACAGACAGCACTGTCAGTGCTCAGCCCACACAGCCAGCACTGTCAGTGCTCCCACCACACAGCCAGCACTGTCAGTGCTCCCACCACACAGCCAGCACTGTCAGTCCTCCCCCCACACAGCCAGCACTGTCAGTGCTCCCCCACAAAGCCAGCACTGTCAGTGCTTCCCCCCACACAACCAGCACTGTCAGTTCTCTCACCACACAGCCAGCACTGTCAGTGCTCCCCCCACGCAGACAGCACTGACAGTGCTCCCCCACACAGACAGCACTGTCAGTGCTCCCCCCACACAGCCAGCACTGTCTGTGCTCCCCCCACACAGCCAGCACTGTCAGGGCTCCCACCACACAACCAGCACTGACGGTGCTCCCACCACACAGCAAGCACTGTCAGAGCTCCCACCACACAGCCAGCACTGACAGTGCTCCCCCACAGAGCCAACACTGTCAGTGCTCCCACCACACAGCCAGCACTGTCAGTGCTCCCCCACAGAGCAAGCACTGTTAGTGCTCCCACCACACAGCCAGCACTGTCAGTGCTCCCCCAACACAGCCAGCACTGTCAGTGCTCCCTCCCACACAGCCAGCACTGTCTGTGCTCCCCCACACAGCCAGCACTGTCAGTGCTCCCCCCACACAGACAGCACTGTCAGTGCTCCCCACGCAGACAGCACTGTCAGTGCTACCCCTACTCAGCCAGCACTGTCAGTGCTCACTACAGAGCCAGCACTGTCAGTGCTCCCTCCCACACAGCCAACACTGTCAGTCCTCCCCCCACACAGCCAGCGCTGTCAGTGCTCCCCCACAAAGCCAGCACTGTCAGTGCTCCCCCCACACAGCCAGCACTGTCAGTGCTTCCCCCCACACAGCCAGCACTGTCAGTGCTCCCACCACACAGCCAGCACTGTCAGTGCTCCCCCACACAGCCAGCACTGTCAGAGGTCCCTACACACATCCAGCACTGTCAGTGCTCCCACCACGCAGCCAGCACTGTCAGTGCTCCCACCACACAGCCAGCACTGTCAGTGCTCCCACAACACAGCCAGCATTGTCAGTGCTTCACACACAGACAGAACTGTCAGTGCTCCCCCACACAGCCAGCACTGTCAGTGCTCCCCCACACAGCCAGCACTGACAGTGCTCCCCCACACAGTCAGCACGATCAGTGCTCCCCCACAAAGCCAGCACTGTCAGTGCTCCCCCACACAGCCAGCACTGTCAGTGCTCCCACCACACAGCCAGCACTGTCAGTGCTCCCCCCACGCAGACAGCACTGTCAGTGCTCCCCCACACAGCCAGCACTGTCAGTGCTCTCACCACACAACCAGCACTGTCAGTGCTCCCCCACAGAGCCAGCACTGTCAGTGCTCCCACCACGCAGCCAGCAATTTCAGTGCTCCCCCACACAGCCAGCACTGTCAGAGCTCCCCCCACACAGCCAGCACTGTCAGTGCTCCCCCACACAGCCAGCACTGTCATTGCTCCCCCACACAGCCAGCACTGTCAGTGCTCCCCCACAAAGCCAGCACTGTCAGTGGTTCCCCCCACACAGCCAGCACTGTCAGTTCTCTCACCACACAGCCAGCACTGTCAGTGCTCCCCCCACGCAGACAGCACTGTCAGTGCTCCCCCACACAGACAGCACTGTCAGTGCTCCCCCCCCACAGCCAGCACTGTCTGTGCTCCCCGCACACAGCCAGCACTGTCAGTGCTCCCCCACACAGCCAGCACTGTCAGTGCTCCCCCACACAGACAGCACTGTCAGTGCTCCCCACACAGACAGCACTGTCAGTGCTACCCCTACTCAGCCAGCACTGTCAGTGCTCACTACAGAGCCAGCACTGTCAGTGCTCCCTCCCACACAGCCAACACTGTCAGTCCTCCCCCCACACAGCCAGCGCTGTCAGTGCTCCCCCACAAAGCCAGCACTGTCAGTGCTCCCCCACACAGCCAGCACTGTCAGTGCTTCCCCCCACACAGCCAGCACTGTCAGTGCTCCCACCACACAGCCAGCACTGTCAGTTCTCTCACCACACAGCCAGCACTGTCAGTGCTCCCTCCACGCAGACAGCAATGTCAGGGCTCCCACCACACAGCCAGCACTGTCAGTGCCCCCCCAACACAGCCAGCACTGTCAGTGCTCCCTCCCACACAGCCAACACTGTCAGTCCTCCCCACACACAGCCAGCGCTGTCAGTGCTCCCCCACAAAGCCAGCACTGTCAGTGCTTCCCCCCACACAGGCAGCACTGTCAGTGCTCCCACCACACAGCCAGCACTGTCAGTGCTCCCCCACACAGCCAGCACTGTCAGTTCTCTCACCACACAGCCAGCACTGTCAGTGCTCCCCCCACGCAGACAGCAATGTCAGGGCTCCCACCACACAGCCAGCACTGTCAGTGCTCCCCACACAGACAGCACTGTCAGTGCTCCCCCACACAGCCAGCACTGTCAGTGCTCCCCCACACAGCAGCACTGTCAGTGCTCCCAACACAAAGCCAGCACTGCCAGTGCTCCCACTGCATAGCCAGCACTGTCAGTGTTCCCCCCACACAGCCAGCACTGTCAGTGCTCCCACCACACAGCTAGCACTGTCAGTGCTCCCCCACACAGCCAGCACTGTCAGAGCTCCCTACACACATCCAGCACTGTCAGTGCTCCCACCACGCAGCCAGCACTGTCAGTGCTCCCACCACACAGCCAGCACTGTCAGTGCTCCCACAACACAGCCAGCATTGTCAGTGCTTCACACACAGACAGCACTGTCAGTGCTCCCCCACACAGCCAGCACTGTCAGTGCTCCCCCCACACAGCCAGCACTGACAGTGCTCCCCCACACAGTCAGCACGATCAGTGCTCCCCCACAAAGCCAGCATTGTCAGTGCTCCCCCACACAGCCAGCACTGTCAGTGCTCCCACCACACAGCCAGCACTGTCAGTGCTCCCCCCACGCAGACAGCACTGTCAGTGCTCCCCCACACAGCCAGCACTGTCAGTGCTCTCACCACACAGCCACCACTGTCAGTGCTCCCCTACAGAGCCAGCACTGTCAGTGCTCCCACCACGCAGCCAGCAATTTCAGTGCTCCCCCACACAGCCAGCACTGTCAGAGCTCCCCCCACACAGCCAGCACTGTCAGTGCTCCCCCACACAGCCAGCACTGTCAGTGCTCCCCCACACAGCCAGCACTGTCAGTGCTCCCCCAAAAAGCCAGCACTGTCAGTGGTTCCCCCCACACAGCCAGCACTGTCAGTTCTCTCACCACACAGCCAGCACTGTCAGTGCTCCCCCCACGCAGACAGCACTGTCAGTGCTCCCCCACACAGACAGCACTGTCAGTGCTCCCCCACACAGCCAGCACTGTCTGTGCTCCCCCCACACAGCCAGCACTGTCAGGGCTCCCACCACACAACCAGCACTGACGGTGCTCCCACCACACAGCAAGCACTGTCAGAGCTCCCACCACACAGCCAGCACTGACAGTGCTCCCCCACAGAGCCAACACTGTCAGTGCTCCCACCACACAGCCAGCACTGTCAGTGCTCCCCACAGAGCCAGCACTGTCAGTGCTCCCACCACACAGCCAGCACTGTCAGTGCTCCCCCAACACAGCCAGCACTGTCAGTGCTCCCTCCCACACAGCCAGCACTGTCAGTGCTCCCCCACACAACCAGCACTGTCAGTGCTCCCCCCACACAGACAGCACTGTCAGTGCTCCCCACACAGACAGCACTGTCAGTGCTACCCCTACTCAGCCAGCACTGTCAGTGCTCACTACAGAGCCAGCACTGTCAGTGCTCCCTCCCACACAGCCAACACTGTCAGTCCTCCCCCCACACAGCCAGCGCTGTCAGTGCTCCCCCACAAAGCCAGCACTGTCAGTGCTCCCCCAACACAGCCAGCACTGTCAGTGCTTCCCCGCACACAGCCAGCACCGTCAGTGCTCCCACCACACAGCCAGCACTGTCAGTTCTCTCACCACACAGCCAGCACTGTCAGTGCTCCCTCCACGCAGACAGCAATGTCAGGGCTCCCACCACACAGCCAGCACTGTCAGTGCCCCCCCAACACAGCCAGCACTGTCAGTGCTCCCTCCCTCACAGCCAACACTGTCAGTCCTCCCCACACACAGCCAGCGCTGTCAGTGCTCCCCCACAAAGCCAGCACTGTCAGTGCTTCCCCCCACACAGGCAGCACTGTCAGTGCTCCCACCACACAGCCAGCACTGTCAGTGCTCCCCCACACAGCCAGCACTGTCAGTGCTCCCCCACACAGCAGCACTGTCAGTGCTCCCCCCACGCAGACAGCACTGCCAGTGCTCCCACTGCATAGCCAGCACTGTCAGTGTTCCCCCCACACAGCCAGCAGTGTCAGTGCACCCGCACACAGCCAGCACTGTCAGTGCTCCCACCACACAGCCAGCACTGTCAGTGCTCCCACCACACAGCCAGCACTGTCAGTGCTCCCCACACAGCCAGAACTGTCAGTGCTCCCACCATACAGCCAGCACTGTCAGTGCTCCCACCACACAGCCAGCACCGTCAGTGCTCCCACCACACAGCCAGCACTGACAGTGCTCCCCCACAGAGCCAGCACTGTCAGTGCTCCCACCACACAGCCAGCACTGTCAGAGCTCCCCACACAGCCAACACTGTCAGTGCTCCCCACACAGCCAGCACTGTCAGTGCTCCCCCACACAGCCAGCACTATCAGTACTCCCGCCACACAGCCAGCACTGTCAGTGCTCCCCATACAGACCGCACTGTCATTGCTACCCCCACATAGCCAGCACTGTCAGTTCTCCCCACAGAGCCAGCACTGTCAGTGCTCCCCCACACAGCCAGCACTGTCAGAGCTCCCCCCACACAGCCAGCACTGTCAGTGCTCCCCCACACAGCCAGCACTGTCAGTGCTCCCCCCACACAGACAGCACTGTCAGTGCTCCCCACACAGACAGCACTGTCAGTGCTACCCCTACTCAGCCAGCACTGTCAGTGCTCACTACAGAGCCAGCACTGTCAGTGCTCCCTCCCACACAGCCAACACTGTCAGTCCTCCCCCCACACAGCCAGCGCTGTCAGTGCTCCCCCACAAAGCCAGCACTGTCAGTGCTCCCCCCACACAGCCAGCACTGTCAGTGCTTCCCCCCACACAGCCAGCACTGTCAGTGCTCCCACCACACAGCCAGCACTGTCAGTTCTCTCACCACACAGCCAGCACTGTCAGTGCTCCCTCCACGCAGACAGCAATGTCAGGGCTCCCACCACACAGCCAGCACTGTCAGTGCCCCCCCAACACAGCCAGCACTGTCAGTGCTCCCTCCCACACAGCCAACACTGTCAGTCCTCCCCACACACAGCCAGCGCTGTCAGTGCTCCCCCACAAAGCCAGCACTGTCAGTGCATCCCCCCACACAGGCAGCACTGTCAGTGCTCCCACCACACAGCCAGCACTGTCAGTGCTCCCCCACACAGCCAGCACTGTCAGTTCTCTCACCACACAGCCAGCACTGTCAGTGCTCCCCCACACAGCCAGCACTGTCAGTGCTCCCCCCACACAGCCAGCACTGTCAGAGCTCCCCACACACATCCAGCACTGTCAGTGCTCCCACCACGCAGCCAGCACTGTCAGTGCTCCCACCACACAGCCAGCACTGTCAGTGCTCCCCCACACAGCCAGCATTGTCAGTGCTTCACACACAGACAGCACTTTCAGTGCTACCCCCACACAGCCAGCACTGTCAGTGCTCCTCCACAGAGCCAGCACTGTCAGTGCTCCCCCACACAGCCAGCACTGTCAGAGCTCCCCCCACACAGCCAGCACTGTCAGTGCTCCCCCACACAGCCAGCACTGTCAGTGCTCCCCCACACAGCCAGCACTGTCAGTGCTCCCCCAAAAAGCCAGCACTGTCAGTGGTTCCCCCCACACAGCAAGCACTGTCAGTTCTCTCACCACACAGCCAGCACTGTCAGTGCTCCCCCCACGCAGACAGCACTGTCAGTGCTCCCCCACACAGACAGCACTGTCAGTGCTCCCCCCACACAGCCAGCACTGTCTGTGCTCCCCCCACACAGCCAGCACTGTCAGGGCTCCCACCACACAACCAGCACTGACGGTGCTCCCACCACACAGCAAGCACTGTCAGAGCTCCCACCACACAGCCAGCACTGACAGTGCTCCCCCACAGAGCCAACACTGTCAGTGCTCCCACCACACAGCCAGCACTGTCAGTGCTCCCCCACAGAGCCAGCACTGTCAGTGCTCCCACCACACAGCCAGCACTGTCAGTGCTCCCCCAACACAGCCAGCACTGTCAGTGCTCCCTCCCACACAGCCAGCACTGTCAGTGCTCCCCCACACAGCCAGCACTGTCAGTGCTCCCCCCACACAGACAGCACTGTCAGTGCTCCCCACACAGACAGCACTGTCAGTGCTACCCCTACTCAGCCAGCACTGTCAGTGCTCACTACAGAGCCAGCACTGTCAGTGCTCCCTCCCACACAGCCAACACTGTCAGTCCTCCCCCCACACAGCCAGCGCTGTCAGTGCTCCCCCACAAAGCCAGCACTGTCAGTGCTCCCCCCACACAGCCAGCACTGTCAGTGCTTCCCCCCACACAGCCAGCACCGTCAGTGCTCCCACCACACAGCCAGCACTGTCAGTTCTCTCACCACACAGCCAGCACTGTCAGTGCTCCCTCCACGCAGACAGCAATGTCAGGGCTCCCACCACACAGCCAGCACTGTCAGTGCCCCCCCAACACAGCCAGCACTGTCAGTGCTCCCTCCCACACAGCCAACACTGTCAGTCCTCCCCACACACAGCCAGCGCTGTCAGTGCTCCCCCACAAAGCCAGCACTGTCAGTGCTTCCCCCCACACAGGCAGCACTGTCAGTGCTCCCACCACACAGCCAGCACTGTCAGTGCTCCCCCACACAGCCAGCACTGTCAGTTCTCTCACCACACAGCCAGCACTGTCAGTGCTCCCCCCACGCAGACAGCAATGTCAGGGCTCCCACCACACAGCCAGCACTGTCAGTGCTCCCCACACAGACAGCACTGTCAGTGCTCCCCCACACAGCCAGCACTGTCAGTGCTCCCCCACACAGCAGCACTGTCAGTGCTCCCAACACAAAGCCAGCACTGCCAGTGCTCCCACTGCATAGCCAGCACTGTCAGTGTTCCCCCCACACAGCCAGCAGTGTCAGTGCACCCGCACACAGCCAGCACTGTCAGTGCTCCCACCACACAGCCAGCACTGTCAGTGCTCCCACCACACAGCCAGCACTGTCAGTGCTCCCCACACAGCCAGAACTGTCAGTGCTCCCACCATACAGCCAGCACTGTCAGTGCTCCCACCACACAGCCAGCACTGTCAGTGCTCCCACCACACAGCCAGCACTGACAGTGCTCCCCCACAGAGCCAGCACTGTCAGTGCTCCCACCACACAGCCAGCACTGTCAGAACTCCCCACACAGCCAACACTGTCAGTGCTCCCCACACAGCCAGCACTGTCAGTGCTCCCCCACACAGCCAGCACTATCAGTACTCCCACCACACAGCCAGCACTGTCAGTGCTCCCCATACAGACCGCACTGTCATTGCTACCCCCACACAGCCAGCACTGTCAGTTCTCCCCACAGAGCCAGCACTGTCAGTGCTCCCCCACACAGCCAGCACTGTCAGTGCTCCCTCCCACACAGCCAGCACAGTCAGTGCTCCCCCACACAGCCAGCACTGTCAGTGCTCCCCCCACACAGACAGCACTGTCAGTGCTCCCCACACAGACAGCACTGTCAGTGCTACCCCTACTCAGCCAGCACTGTCAGTGCTCACTACAGAGCCAGCACTGTCAGTGCTCCCTCCCACACAGCCAACACTGTCAGTCCTCCCCCCACACAGCCAGCGCTGTCAGTGCTCCCCCACAAAGCCAGCACTGTCAGTGCTCCCCCCACACAGCCAGCACTGTCAGTGCTTCCCCCCACACAGCCAGCTCCGTCAGTGCTCCCACCACACAGCCAGCACTGTCAGTTCTCTCACCACACAGCCAGCACTGTCAGTGCTCCCTCCACGCAGACAGCAATGTCAGGGCTCCCACCACACAGCCAGCACTGTCAGTGCCCCCCCAACACAGCCAGCACTGTCAGTGCTCCCTCCCACACAGCCAACACTGTCAGTCCTCCCCACACACAGCCAGCGCTGTCAGTTCTCCCCCACAAAGCCAGCACTGTCAGTGCTTCCCCCCACACAGGCAGCACTGTCAGTGCTCCCCCACACAGCCAGCACTGTCAGTTCTCTCACCACACAGCCAACACTGTCAGTGCTCCCCCCACGCAGACAGCAATGTCAGGGCTCCCACCACACAGCCAGCACTGTCAGTGCTCCCCACACAGACAGCACTGTCAGTGCTCCCCCACACAGACAGCACTGTCAGTGCTCCCCCACACAGCAGCACTGTCAGTGCTCCCAACACAAAGCCAGCACTGCCAGTGCTCCCACTGCATAGCCAGCACTGTCAGTGTTCCCCCCACACAGCCAGCAGTGTCAGTGCACCCGCACACAGCCAGCACTGTCAGTGCTCCCACCACACAGCCAGCACTGTCAGTGCTCCCACCACACAGCCAGCACTGTCAGTGCTCCCCACACAGCCAGAACTGTCAGTGCTCCCACCATACAGCCAGCACTGTCAGTGCTCCCACCACACAGCCAGCACTGTCA
Organism: Scyliorhinus torazame; assembly: GCF_047496885.1. NCBI lineage: Eukaryota > Metazoa > Chordata > Chondrichthyes > Carcharhiniformes > Scyliorhinidae > Scyliorhinus > Scyliorhinus torazame. The sequence continues at coordinate 734,797 of NW_027307789.1, forward strand.
GTGCTCCCACCACACAGCCAGCACTGACAGTGCTCCCCCACAGAGCCAGCACTGTCAGTGCTCCCACCACACAGCCAGCACTGTCAGAGCTCCCCACACAGCCAACACTGTCAGTGCTCCCCACACAGCCAGCACTGTCAGTGCTCCCCCACACAGCCAGCACTATCAGTACTCCCACCACACAGCCAGCACTGTCAGTGCTCCCCATACAGACCGCACTGTCATTGCTACCCCCACACAGCCAGCACTGTCAGTTCTCCCCACAGAGCCAGCACTGTCAGTGCTCCCCCACACAGCCAGCACTGTCAGAGCTCCCCCCACACAGCCAGCACTGTCAGTGCTCCCCCACACAGCCAGCACTGTCAGTGCTCCCCCCACACAGACAGCACTGTCAGTGCTCCCCACACAGACAGCACTGTCAGTGCTACCCCTACTCAGCCAGCACTGTCAGTGCTCACTACAGAGCCAGCACTGTCAGTGCTCCCTCCCACACAGCCAACACTGTCAGTCCTCCCCCCACACAGCCAGCGCTGTCAGTGCTCCCCCACAAAGCCAGCACTGTCAGTGCTCCCCCCACACAGCCAGCACTGTCAGTGCTTCCCCCCACACAGCCAGCACTGTCAGCGCTCCCACCACACAGCCAGCACTGTCAGTTCTCTCACCACACAGCCAGCACTGTCAGTGCTCCCTCCACGCAGACAGCAATGTCAGGGCTCCCACCACACAGCCAGCACTGTCAGTGCCCCCCCAACACAGCCAGCACTGTCAGTGCTCCCTCCCACACAGCCAACACTGTCAGTCCTCCCCCCACACAGCCAGCGCTGTCAGTGCTCCCCCACAAAGCCAGCACTGTCAGTGCTTCCCCCCACACAGGCAGCACTGTCAGTGCTCCCACCACACAGCCAGCACTGTCAGTGCTCCCCCACACAGCCAGCACTGTCAGTTCTCTCACCACACAGCCAGCACTGCCAGTGCTCCCCCCACACAGCCAGCACTGTCAGTGCTCCCCCACACAGCCAGCACTGTCAGAGCTCCCCACACACATCCAGCACTGTCAGTGCTCCCACCACGCAGCCAGCACTGTCAGTGCTCCCACCACACAGCCAGCACTGTCAGTGCTCCCCCACACAGCCAGCATTGTCAGTGCTTCACACACAGACAGCACTTTCAGTGCTACCCCCACACAGCCAGCACTGTCAGTGCTCCCCCCCCACACAGCCAGCAGTGTTAGTGCTCCCACCACACAGCCAGCACTGTCAGTTCTCTCACCACACAGCCAGCACTGCCAGTGCTCCCCCCACACAGCCAGCACTGTCAGTGCTCCCCCACACAGCCAGCACTGTCAGAGCTCCCCACACACATCCAGCACTGTCAGTGCTCCCACCACGCAGCCAGCACTGTCAGTGCTCCCACCACACAGCCAGCACTGTCAGTGCTCCCCCACACAGCCAGCATTGTCAGTGCTTCACACACAGACAGCACTTTCAGTGCTACCCCCACACAGCCAGCACTGTCAGAGCTCCCACCCCACACAGCCAGCAGTGTTAGTGCTCCCACCACACAGCCAGCACTGTCAGTTCTCTCACTACACAGCCAGCACTGTCAGTGCTCCCCCCACGCAGACAGCACTGTCAGTGCTCCCCCACACAGACAGCACTGTCAGTGCTCCCACCACACAGCCAGCACTGTCAGTGCTCCCCCACGCAGACAGCACTGTCAGTGCTCCCCCACACAGCCAGCACTGTCAGTGCTCTCACCACACAGCCAGCACTGTCAGTGCTCCCCCACAGAGCCAGCACTGTCAGTGCTCCCACCACGCAGCCAGCAATGTCAGTGCTCCCCCACACAGCCAGCACTGTCAGAGCTCCCCCCCACACAGCCAGCGGTGTCAGTGCTCCCCCACACAGCCAGCACTGTCAGTGCTCCCCCACACAGCCAGCACTGTCAGTGCTCTCACCACACAGTCAGAACTGTCAGTGTTCCCCCCACACAGACAGCACTATCAGTGCTCCCACCACACAACCAGCACTGTCCGTGCTCCCCCCACACAGCCAGCACTGTCAGTGCTCCCACCACACAGCCAACACTGCCAGTGCTCACACCACACAGCCAGCACTGTCAGTGCTCCCCCCACACAGCCAGCACTGTCAGTGCTCCTACCCACACAGCCAGCACTGTCAGTGCTCCTACCCACACAGCCAGCACTGTCAGTGCTTCCACCACACAGCCAGCACTGTCAGTGCTCAGCCCACACAGCCAGCACTGTCAGTGCTCCCACCACACAGCCAGCACTGTCAGTGCTCCCACCACACAGCCAGCACTGTCAGTCCTCCCCCCACACAGCCAGCACTGTCAGTGCTCCCCCACATAGCCAGCACTGTCAGTGCTTCCCCCCACACAGCCAGCACTGTCAGTTCTCTCACCACACAGCCAGCACTGTCAGTGCTCCCCCCACGCAGACAGCACTGTCAGTGCTCCCCCACACAGACAGCACTGTCAGTGCTCCCCCCACACAGCCAGCACTGTCTGTGCTCCCCCCACACAGCCAGCACTGTCAGGGCTCCCACCACACAACCAGCACTGATGGTGCTCCCACCACACAGCAAGCACTGTCAGAGCTCCCACCACACAGCCAGCACTGACAGTGCTCCCCCACAGAGCCAACACTGTCAGTGCTCCCACCACACAGCCAGCACTGTCAGTGCTCCCCCACAGAGCCAGCACTGTCAGTGCTCCCACCACACAGCCAGCACTGTCAGTGCTCCCCCAACACAGCCAGCACTGTCTGTGCTCCCTCCCACACAGTAGCACTGTCAGTGCTCCCCCACACAGCCAGCACTGTCAGTGCTCCCCCCACACAGACAGCACTGTCAGTGCTCCCCACACAGACAGCACTGTCAGTGCTACCCCTACTCAGCCAGCACTGTCAGTGCTCACTACAGAGCCAGCACTGTCAGTGCTCCCTCCCACACAGCCAACACTGTCAGTCCTCCCCCCACACAGCCAGCGCTGTCAGTGCTCCCCCACAAAGCCAGCACTGTCAGTGCTCCCCCCACACAGCCAGCACTGTCAGTGCTTCCCCCCACACAGCCAGCACTGTCAGTGATCCCACCACACAGCCAGCACTGTCAGTTCTCTCACCACACAGCCAGCACTGTCAGTGCTCCCCCCACGCAGACAGCAATGTCAGGGCTCCCACCACACAGCCAGCACTGTCAGTGCCCCCCCAACACAGCCAGCACTGTCAGTGCTCCCTCCCACACAGCCAACACTGTCAGTCCTCCCCCCACACAGCCAGCGCTGTCAGTGCTCCCCCACAAAGCCAGCACTGTCAGTGCTTCCCCCCACACAGGCAGCACTGTCAGTGCTCCCACCACACAGCCAGCACTGTCAGTGCTCCCCCACACAGCCAGCACTGTCAGTTCTCTCACCACACAGCCAGCACTGTCAGTGCTCCCCCCACGCAGACAGCAATGTCAGGGCTCCCACCACACAGCCAGCACTGTCAGTGCTCCCCACACAGACAGCACTGTCAGTGCTCCCCCACACAGCCAGCACTGTCAGTGCTCCCCCACACAGCAGCACTGTCAGTGCTCCCAACACACAGCCAGCACTGCCAGTGCTCCCACTGCATAGCCAGCACTGTCAGTGTTCCCCCCACACAGCCAGCAGTGTCAGTGCACCCGCACACAGCCAGCACTGTCAGTGCTCCCACCACACAGCCAGCACTGTCAGTGCTCCCACCACACAGCCAGCACTGTCAGTGCTCCCCACACAGCCAGAACTGTCAGTGCTCCCACCATACAGCCAGCACTGTCAGTGCTCCCACCACACAGCCAGCACTGTCAGTGCTCCCACCACACAGCCAGCACTGACAGTGCTCCCCCACAGAGCCAGCACTGTCAGTGCTCCCACCACACAGCCAGCACTGTCAGAGCTCCCCACACAGCCAACACTGTCAGTGATCCCCACACAGCCAGCACTGTCAGTGCTCCCCCACACAGCCAGCACTATCAGTACTCCCACCACACAGCCAGCACTGTCAGTGCCCCCACCACACAACCAGCACTGTCAGTACTCCCACCACACAGCTTGCACTGTCAGTGCCCCCACCCCACACAGCCAGCACTATCAATGCTCCCCAACAGCCAGCACTGCCAGTTCTCCACCCACGTAGCAAGCACTGTCAGAGCTCCCACCACACAGCCAGCACCGTCAGTGCTACCCCACACAGCCAGCACTGTCAGTGCTCCCCCCACACAGCCAGCACTGTCAGTGCTCCCCCACAAAGCCAGCACTGTCAGTGGTCCCCCTACGCAGACAGCACTGTCAGTGCTCCCGCACACAGGCAGCACTGTCAGTGCTCCCCCACACAGCCAGCACTGTCAGTGCTCCCCCACACAGCCAGCAATGTCAGGGCTCCCACCACACAGCCAGCACTGTCAGTGCTCCCCACACAGCCAGCACTGCCAGTGCTCCCACCACACAGCCAGCACTGTCAGAGCTCCCATCACACAGCCAGCACTGTCAGTGCTCCCCACAGAGCCAACACTGTCAGTGCTACCACCAAACAGCCAGCACTGTCAGTGCTCCCACACAGAGCCTGCACTGTCAGTGCTCCCACCACACAGCCAGCACTGTCAGTGCTCCCCCCACACAGCCAGCACTGTCAGTGCTCCCCCCCCACACAGCCAGCAGTGTCAGTGCTTCCCCCACACAGCCAGCACTGTCAGTGCTTCCCCACACAGCCAGAACTGTCAGTGCTCCCCATACACAGCCAGCACTGTCAGTTCTCCCCAGAGAGCCAGCACTGTCATTGCTACCCCCACACAGCCAGCACTGTCAGTTCTCCCCAGAGAGCCAGCACTGTCAGTGCTCCCCCACACAGCTAGCACTGTCAGTGCTCCCCCACACAGCCAGCACTGTCAGTGCTCCCAACACACAGCCAGCACTGCCAGTGCTCCCAACACAGCCAGCACTGTCAGTGCTCCCCCACACAGCCAGCACCATCTGTGCTCCCCCACGCAGCCAGCACTGTCAGTGCTCCCCCCCCAGCCAGCACTGTCTGTGCTCCCACCACACAGCCAGCACTGTCAGTGCTCCCACCACACAGCCAGCACTGTCAGTGCTCCCACCACAAAGCCAGCACTGTCAGTGCTCCCACCACACAGCCAGCACTGTCAGTGCTCCCCCACACAGCCAGCACTGTCAGTGCTCCCACCACACAGCCAGCACTGTCAGAGCTCCCCCGACACAGCCAGCACTGTCAGTGCTCCCCCACACAGTCAGCACTGTCAGTGCTCCCACCAGACAGCCAGCACTGTCAGTGCTCCCCACACAGCCAGCACTGTCAGTGCTCCCCCACACAGCCAGCACTGTCAGAGCTCCCTCCACACAGCCAGCACTGTCAGTGCTCCCCCCACACAGCCAGCACTGTCAGTGCTCCCACCACACAGCCAGCACTGTCAGTGCTCCGCCCACGCAGCCAGCACTGTCAGTGCTCCCACCACAGAGCCAGCACTGTCAGTGCTCCCCCCACACAGCCAGCACTGCCAGCGCTGCTCCTACAGAGCCAGCACTGTCAGTGTCCTCCCCCCACACAGACAGCACTGTCAGTGCTCCCAACACACAGCCATCACTGTCAGTGCTCCCACCGCACAGCCAGCACTGTCAGTGCTCCCCCACACAGCCAGCACTGTCAGTGCTCCCCCACACAGCCAGCAATGTCAGTGCTCCCCCACACAGCCAGCACTGGCAGTGCTCCCCCACACAGCCAGCACAGTCAGTGCTCCCCCCACACAGCCAGCACTGTCAGTGCTCCCCCCACACAGCCAGCACTGTCAGAGCTTCCCACACACATCCAGCACTGTCAGTGCTCCCACCACGCAGCCAGCACTGTCAGTGCTCCCACCACACAGCCAGCACTGTCAGTGCTCCCCCCACACAGCCAGCATTGTCAGTGCTTCACACACAGACAGCACTTTCAGTGCTCCCCCCACACAGCCAGCACTGTCAGTGCTCCACCACAGAGTCAGCACTGTCAGTGCTCCCCCACGCAGCCAGCACTGTCAGAGCTCCCCCACCCCCGGCACACAGCCAGCAGTGTCAGTGCTCCCACCACACAGCCAGCACTGTCAGTTCTCTCACTACACAGCCAGCACTGTCAGTGCTCCCCCCACGCAGACAGCACTGTCAGTGCTCCCCCACACAGACAGCACTGTCTGTGCTGCCCCCACACAGCCAGCACTGTCTGTGCTCCCCCCACACAGCCAGCACTGTCAGTGCTCTCACCACACAGCCAGCACTGTCAGTGCTCCCCCACAGAGCCAGCACTGTCAGTGCTCCCACCACGCAGCCAGCACTGTCAGTGCTCCCCCACACAGCCAGCACTGTCAGAGCTCCCCACCCCCACACCCAGCAGTGTCAGTGCTCCCCCACACAGCCAGCACTGTCAGTGCTCCCCCACACAGCCAGCAATGTCAGTGCTCTCACCACACAGTCAGAACTGTCAGTGCTCCCACCACACAACCAGCACTGCCCGTGCTCCCCAAAGAGCCAGCACTGTCTGTGCTCCTCCCACACACAGCCAGCACTGTCACTGCTCTCACCACACAGCCAGCACTGTCAGTGCTCCACCACACAGCCAGCACTGTCAGTTCTCCCACCACACAGCCAGCACTGTCAGTTCTCCCCCACATAGCCAGCACTGTTAGTGCTCCCCACACACAGCCAGCACTGTCAGTTCTCCCACCACACAGCCAGCACTGCCAGTGCTCCCACCAAACAGCCAGCACGGTCAGTGCTCCCCCACAGAGCCAAAACTGTCAGTGCTCCCACCACACAGCCAGCACAGTCAGTGCTCCCCCACAGAGCCAGCACTGTCAGTGCTACCACCACACAGCCAGCACTGTCAGTGCTCCCCCCACACAGCCAGCACTGTCAGTGCACCCCCCCCCCACACAGCCAGCAGTGTCAGTGCTTCCCCCACACAGCCAGCACTGTCAGTGCTCCCACCACACAGCCAACACTGCCAGTGCTCACACCACACAGCCAGCACTGTCAGTGCTCCCCCCACACAGCCAGCACTGTCAGTGCTCCTACCCACACAGCCAGCACTGTCAGTGCTCCTACCCACACAGCCAGCACTGTCAGTGCTTCCACCACACAGCCAGCACTGTCAGTGCTCAGCCCACACAGCCAGCACTGTCAGTGCTCCCACCACACAGCCAGCACTGTCAGTGCTCCCACCACACAGCCAGCACTGTCAGTCCTCCCCCCACACAGCCAGCACTGTCAGTGCTCCCCCACATAGCCAGCACTGTCAGTGCTTCCCCCCACACAGCCAGCACTGTCAGTTCTCTCACCACACAGCCAGCACTGTCAGTGCTCCCCCCACGCAGACAGCACTGTCAGTGCTCCCCCACACAGACAGCACTGTCAGTGCTCCCCCCACACAGCCAGCACTGTCTGTGCTCCCCCCACACAGCCAGCACTGTCAGGGCTCCCACCACACAACCAGCACTGATGGTGCTCCCACCACACAGCAAGCACTGTCAGAGCTCCCACCACACAGCCAGCACTGACAGTGCTCCCCCACAGAGCCAACACTGTCAGTGCTCCCACCACACAGCCAGCACTGTCAGTGCTCCCCCACAGAGCCAGCACTGTCAGTGCTCCCACCACACAGCCAGCACTGTCAGTGCTCCCCCAACACAGCCAGCACTGTCTGTGCTCCCTCCCACACAGTAGCACTGTCAGTGCTCCCCCACACAGCCAGCACTGTCAGTGCTCCCCCCACACAGACAGCACTGTCAGTGCTCCCCACACAGACAGCACTGTCAGTGCTACCCCTACTCAGCCAGCACTGTCAGTGCTCACTACAGAGCCAGCACTGTCAGTGCTCCCTCCCACACAGCCAACACTGTCAGTCCTCCCCCCACACAGCCAGCGCTGTCAGTGCTCCCCCACAAAGCCAGCACTGTCAGTGCTCCCCCCACACAGCCAGCACTGTCAGTGCTTCCCCCCACACAGCCAGCACTGTCAGTGCTCCCACCACACAGCCAGCACTGTCAGTTCTCTCACCACACAGCCAGCACTGTCAGTGCTCCCCCCACGCAGACAGCAATGTCAGGGCTCCCACCACACAGCCAGCACTGTCAGTGCCCCCCCAACACAGCCAGCACTGTCAGTGCATCCTCCCACACAGCCAACACTGTCAGTCCTCCCCCCACACAGCCAGCGCTGTCAGTGCTCCCCCACAAAGCCAGCACTGTCAGTGCTTCCCCCCACACAGGCAGCACTGTCAGTGCTCCCACCACACAGCCAGCACTGTCAGTGCTCCCCCACACAGCCAGCACTGTCAGTTCTCTCACCACACAGCCAGCACTGTCAGTGCTCCCCCCACGCAGACAGCAATGTCAGGGCTCCCACCACACAGCCAGCACTGTCAGTGCTCCCCACACAGACAGCACTGTCAGTGCTCCCCCACACAGCCAGCACTGTCAGTGCTCCCCCACACAGCAGCACTGTCAGTGCTCCCAACACACAGCCAGCACTGCCAGTGCTCCCACTGCATAGCCAGCACTGTCAGTGTTCCCCCCACACAGCCAGCAGTGTCAGTGCACCCGCACACAGCCAGCACTGTCAGTGCTCCCACCACACAGCCAGCACTGTCAGTGCTCCCACCACACAGCCAGCACTGTCAGTGCTCCCCACACAGCCAGAACTGTCAGTGCTCCCACCATACAGCCAGCACTGTCAGTGCTCCCACCACACAGCCAGCACTGTCAGTGCTCCCACCACACAGCCAGCACTGACAGTGCTCCCCCACAGAGCCAGCACTGTCAGTGCTCCCACCACACAGCCAGCACTGTCAGAGCTCCCCACACAGCCAACACTGTCAGTGATCCCCACACAGCCAGCACTGTCAGTGCTCCCCCACACAGCCAGCACTATCAGTACTCCCACCACACAGCCAGCACTGTCAGTGCCCCCACCACACAACCAGCACTGTCAGTACTCCCACCACACAGCTTGCACTGTCAGTGCCCCCACCCCACACAGCCAGCACTATCAATGCTCCCCAACAGCCAGCACTGCCAGTTCTCCACCCACGTAGCAAGCACTGTCAGAGCTCCCACCACACAGCCAGCACCGTCAGTGCTACCCCACACAGCCAGCACTGTCAGTGCTCCCCCCACACAGCCAGCACTGTCAGTGCTCCCCCACAAAGCCAGCACTGTCAGTGGTCCCCCTACGCAGACAGCACTGTCAGTGCTCCCGCACACAGGCAGCACTGTCAGTGCTCCCCCACACAGCCAGCACTGTCAGTGCTCCCCCACACAGCCAGCAATGTCAGGGCTCCCACCACACAGCCAGCACTGTCAGTGCTCCCCACACAGCCAGCACTGCCAGTGCTCCCACCACACAGCCAGCACTGTCAGAGCTCCCATCACACAGCCAGCACTGTCAGTGCTCCCCACAGAGCCAACACTGTCAGTGCTACCACCAAACAGCCAGCACTGTCAGTGCTCCCACACAGAGCCTGCACTGTCAGTGCTCCCACCACACAGCCAGCACTGTCAGTGCTCCCCCCACACAGCCAGCACTGTCAGTGCTCCCCCCCCACACAGCCAGCAGTGTCAGTGCTTCCCCCACACAGCCAGCACTGTCAGTGCTTCCCCACACAGCCAGAACTGTCAGTGCTCCCCATACACAGCCAGCACTGTCAGTTCTCCCCAGAGAGCCAGCACTGTCATTGCTACCCCCACACAGCCAGCACTGTCAGTTCTCCCCAGAGAGCCAGCACTGTCAGTGCTCCCCCACACAGCTAGCACTGTCAGTGCTCCCCCACACAGCCAGCACTGTCAGTGCTCCCAACACACAGCCAGCACTGCCAGTGCTCCCAACACAGCCAGCACTGTCAGTGCTCCCCCACACAGCCAGCACCATCTGTGCTCCCCCACGCAGCCAGCACTGTCAGTGCTCCCCCCCCAGCCAGCACTGTCTGTGCTCCCACCACACAGCCAGCACTGTCAGTGCTCCCACCACACAGCCAGCACTGTCAGTGCTCCCACCACAAAGCCAGCACTGTCAGTGCTCCCACCACACAGCCAGCACTGTCAGTGCTCCCCCACACAGCCAGCACTGTCAGTGCTCCCACCACACAGCCAGCACTGTCAGAGCTCCCCCGACACAGCCAGCACTGTCAGTGCTCCCCCACACAGTCAGCACTGTCAGTGCTCCCACCAGACAGCCAGCACTGTCAGTGCTCCCCACACAGCCAGCACTGTCAGTGCTCCCCCACACAGCCAGCACTGTCAGAGCTCCCTCCACACAGCCAGCACTGTCAGTGCTCCCCCCACACAGCCAGCACTGTCAGTGCTCCCACCACACAGCCAGCACTGTCAGTGCTCCGCCCACGCAGCCAGCACTGTCAGTGCTCCCACCACAGAGCCAGCACTGTCAGTGCTCCCCCCACACAGCCAGCACTGCCAGCGCTGCTCCTACAGAGCCAGCACTGTCAGTGTCCTCCCCCCACACAGACAGCACTGTCAGTGCTCCCAACACACAGCCATCACTGTCAGTGCTCCCACCGCACAGCCAGCACTGTCAGTGCTCCCCCACACAGCCAGCACTGTCAGTGCTCCCCCACACAGCCAGCAATGTCAGTGCTCCCCCACACAGCCAGCACTGGCAGTGCTCCCCCACACAGCCAGCACAGTCAGTGCTCCCCCCACACAGCCAGCACTGTCAGTGCTCCCCCCACACAGCCAGCACTGTTAGAGCTTCCCACACACATCCAGCACTGTCAGTGCTCCCACCACGCAGCCAGCACTGTCAGTGCTCCCACCACACAGCCAGCACTGTCAGTGCTCCCCCCACACAGCCAGCATTGTCAGTGCTTCACACACAGACAGCACTTTCAGTGCTCCCCCCACACAGCCAGCACTGTCAGTGCTCCACCACAGAGTCAGCACTGTCAGTGCTCCCCCACGCAGCCAGCACTGTCAGAGCTCCCCCACCCCCGGCACACAGCCAGCAGTGTCAGTGCTCCCACCACACAGCCAGCACTGTCAGTTCTCTCACTACACAGCCAGCACTGTCAGTGCTCCCCCCACGCAGACAGCACTGTCAGTGCTCCCCCACACAGACAGCACTGTCTGTGCTGCCCCCACACAGCCAGCACTGTCTGTGCTCCCCCCACACAGCCAGCACTGTCAGTGCTCTCACCACACAGCCAGCACTGTCAGTGCTCCCCCACAGAGCCAGCACTGTCAGTGCTCCCACCACGCAGCCAGCACTGTCAGTGCTCCCCCACACAGCCAGCACTGTCAGAGCTCCCCACCCCCACACCCAGCAGTGTCAGTGCTCCCCCACACAGCCAGCACTGTCAGTGCTCCCCCACACAGCCAGCAATGTCAGTGCTCTCACCACACAGTCAGAACTGTCAGTGCTCCCACCACACAACCAGCACTGCCCGTGCTCCCCAAAGAGCCAGCACTGTCTGTGCTCCTCCCACACACAGCCAGCACTGTCACTGCTCTCACCACACAGCCAGCACTGTCAGTGCTCCACCACACAGCCAGCACTGTCAGTTCTCCCACCACACAGCCAGCACTGTCAGTTCTCCCCCACATAGCCAGCACTGTTAGTGCTCCCCACACACAGCCAGCACTGTCAGTTCTCCCACCACACAGCCAGCACTGCCAGTGCTCCCACCAAACAGCCAGCACGGTCAGTGCTCCCCCACAGAGCCAAAACTGTCAGTGCTCCCACCACACAGCCAGCACAGTCAGTGCTCCCCCACAGAGCCAGCACTGTCAGTGCTACCACCACACAGCCAGCACTGTCAGTGCTCCCCCCACACAGCCAGCACTGTCAGTGCACCCCCCCCCCCACACAGCCAGCAGTGTCAGTGCTTCCCCCACACAGCCAGCACTGTCAGTTCTCCCACCACACAGCCAGCACTGTCAGTGCTCCCCCCACACAGACAGCACTGTCAATTCTCCCCCACACAGCCAGCACTGTCAGTGCTCCCCACACACAGCCAGCACTGTCAGTGCTCCCACCACACAGCCAGCACTGTCAGTGCTATCCCCACTCAGCCAGCACTGTCAGTGCTACCACCACACAGCCAGCACTGTCAGTGCACCCCCACACAGCCAGCACTGTCAGTACTCCCACCACAGAGCCAGCACTGTCAGTGCCCCCACCACACAACCAGCACTGTCAGTGCTCCCCCACACAGCCAGCACTGTCAGTGCTCCCACCACACAGCCAGCACTGTCAGTGCCCTCACCCCACACAGCCAGCACTATCAATGCTCCCCAACAGCCAGCACTGCCAGAGCTCCCACCACACAGCCAGCACTGTCAGTGCTACCCCCCATACAGCCAGCACTGTCAGTGCTCCCCCCACACAGCCAGCACTGTCAGTGCTACCCCATACAGCCAGCACTGTCAGTGCTCTCACCACACAGCCAGCACTGTCAGTGCTTCCCCCACACAGACATCACTGTCAGTGCCCCCCACACAGCCAGCACTGACTGTGCTCCTCCCACACAGCCAGCACTGTCAGTGCTCTCACCACACAACCAGCACTGTCAGTGCTCCCACCACACAGCCAGCACTGTCAGTGCTCCCACCACAGCCAGCACTGCCAGTGCTCCCACCACACAGCCAGCACTGTCAGTGCTCCCCCCACACAGCCAGCACTGTCAGTGCTCCCACCACACAGCCAGCACTGTCAGTGGTCCCCCCACACAGCCAACACTGTCAGTGCTCCCACCAAACAGCCAGCACTGTCAGTGCTCCCCATACAGCCAGCACTGTCAGTGCTCCCACCACAGAGCCAGCACTATCAGTGCTCCCCCCATACAGTCAGCACTGCCAGTGCTCCCCACACAGCCAGCACTGTCAGTGCTCCACCCACACAGGCAGCACTGCCCGTGCTCCCCCACACAGCCAGCACTGTCAGTGCTCCCCCACACAACCAGCACTGTCAGTGCTCCACCCTCACAGCCAGCACTGTCAGTGCTCCCACCACACAGCCAGCACTGTCAGTGCTCCCCCACACAGCCAACACTGTCAGTGCTCCCCACACAGCCAGCACTGTCAGTGCTCCCCCACACAGCCAGCACTATCAGTACTCCCACCACACAGCCAGCACTGTCAGTGCCCCCACCACACAACCAGCACTGTCAGTACTCCCACCACACAGCCAGCACTGTCAGTGCCCCCACCCCACACAGCCAGCACTATCAATGCTCCCCAACAGCCAGCACTGCCAGTTCTCCACCCACGTAGCAAGCACTGTCAGAGCTCCCACCACACAGCCAGCAACGTCAGTGCTACCCCACACAGCCAGCACTGTCAGTGCTCCCCCCACACAGCCAGCACTGTCAGTGCTCCCCCACAAAGCCAGCACTGTCAGTGCTCCCCCCACGCAGACAGCACTGTCAGTGCTCCCCCACACAGGCAGCACTGTCAGTGCTCCCCCACACAGCCAGCACTGTCAGTGCTCCCCCACACAGCCAGCAATGTCAGGGCTCCCACCACACAGCCAGCACTGTCAGTGCTCCCCACACAGCCAGCACTGCCAGTGCTCCCACCACACAGCCAGCATTGTCAGAGCTGCCATCACACAGCCAGCACTGTCAGTGCTCCCCACAGAGCCAACACTGTCAGTGCTACCACCAAACAGCCAGCACTGTCAGTGCTCCCACACAGAGCCAGCACTGTCAGTGCTCCCACCACACAGCCAGCACTGTCAGTGCTCCCCCACACAGCCAGCACTGTCAGTGCTCCCCCCCACACAGCCAGCAGTGTCAGTGCTTCCCCCACACAGCCAGCACTGTCAGTGCTTCCCCACACAGCCAGAACTGTCAGTGCTCCCCATACAGACCGCACTGTCATTGCTACCCCCACACAGCCAGCACTGTCAGTTCTCCCCAGAGAGCCAGCACTGTCAGTGCTCCCCCACACAACCAGCACTGTCAGTGCTCCCCCACACAGCCAGCACTGTCAGTGCTCCCAACACACAGCCAGCACTGCCAGTGCTCCCAACACAGCCAGCACTGTCAGTGCTCCCCCACACAGCCAGCACCATCTGTGCTCCCCCACGCAGCCAGCACTGTCAGTGCTCCCCCCCCCAGCCAGCACTGTCTGTGCTCCCACCACACAGCCAGCACTGTCAGTGCTCCCACCACACAGCCAGCACTGTCAGTGCTCCCACCACAAAGCCAGCACTGTCAGTGCTCCCACCACACAGCCAGCACTGTCAGTGCTCCCCCACACAGCCAGCACTGTCAGTGCTCCCACCACACAGCCAGCACTGTCAGAGCTCCCCCGACACAGCCAGCACTGTCAGTGCTCCCCCACACAGTCAGCACTGTCAGTGCTCCCACCAGACAGCCAGCACTGTCAGTGCTCCCCACACAGCCAGCACTGTCAGTGCTCCCCCACACAGCCAGCACTGTCAGAGCTCCCTCCACACAGCCAGCACTGTCAGTGCTCCCCCCACACAGCCAGCACTGTCAGTGCTCCCACCACACAGCCAGCACTGTCAGTGCTCCGCCCACGCAGCCAGCACTGTCAGTGCTCCCACCACAGAACCAGCACTGTCAGTGCTCCCCCCACACAGCCAGCACTGCCAGCGCTGCTCCTACAGAGCCAGCACTGTCAGTGTCCTCCCCCCACACAGACAGCACTGTCAGTGCTCCCAACACACAGCCATCACTGTCAGTGCTCCCACCGCGCAGCCAGCACTGTCAGTGCTCCCCCCACGCAGACAGCACTGTCAGTGCTCCCCCACGCAGCCAGCACTGTCAGAGCTCCCCCACCCCCGGCACACAGCCAGCAGTGTCAGTGCTCCCACCACACAGCCAGCACTGTCAGTTCTCTCACTACACAGCCAGCACTGTCAGTGCTCCCCCACGCAGACAGCACTGTCAGTGCTCCCCCACACAGACAGCACTGTCTGTGCTGCCCCCACACAGCCAGCACTGTCTGTGCTCCCCCCACACAGCCAGCACTGTCAGTGCTCTCACCACACAGCCAGCACTGTCAGTGCTCCCCCACAGAGCCAGCACTGTCAGTGCTCCCACCACGCAGCCAGCACTGTCAGTGCTCCCCCACACAGCCAGCACTGTCAGAGCTCCCCACATCCACACCCAGCAGTGTCAGTGCTCCCCCACACAGCCAGCACTGTCAGTGCTCCCCCACACAGCCAGCAATGTCAGTGCTCTCACCACACAGTCAGAACTGTCAGTGCTCCCACCACACAACCAGCACTGCCCGTGCTCCCCAAAGAGCCAGCACTGTCTGTGCTCCTCCCACACAGAGCCAGCACTGTCACTGCTCTCACCACACAGCCAGCACTGCCAGTGCTCCCACCAAACAGCCAGCACGGTCAGTGCTCCCCCACAGAGCCAACACTGTCAGTGCTCCCACCACACAGCCAGCACAGTCAGTGCTCCCCCACAGAGCCAGCACTGTCAGTGCTACCACCACACAGCCAGCACTGTCAGTGCTCCCCCACACAGCCAGCACTGTCAGTGCACCCCCCCCCCCACACAGCCAGCAGTGTCAGTGCTTCCCCCACACAGCCAGCACTGTCAGTGCTCCCCACACAGCCAGCACTGTCAGTGCTCCCCCACACAGACAGCACTGTCAATGCTCCCCCACACAGCCAGCACTGTCAGTGCTCCCCACACACAGCCAGCACTGTCAGTGCTCCCACCACACAGCCAGCACTGTCAGTGCTATCCCCACTCAGCCAGCACTGTCAGTGCTCCCCACAGAGCCAGCACTGTCAGTGCTCCCCACACAGCCAGCACTGTCAGTACTCCCACCACAGAGCCAGCACTGTCAGTGCCCCCACCACACAACCAGCACTGTCAGTGCTCCCCCACACAGCCAGCACTGTCAGTGCTCCCACCACACAGCCAGCACTGTCAGTACTCCCACCACACAGCCAGCACTGTCAGTGCTACCCCCCATACAGCCAGCACTGTCAGTGCTCCCCCCACACAGCCAGCACTGTCAGTGCTACCCCACACAGCCAGCACTGTCAGTGCTCTCACCACACAGCCAGCACTGTCAGTGCTTCCCCCACACAGACATCACTGTCAGTGCCCCCCACACAGCCAGCAATGTCAGTGCTCTCACCACACAGTCAGAACTGTCAGTGCTCCCACCACACAACCAGCACTGCCCGTGCTCCCCAAAGAGCCAGCACTGTCTGTGCTCCTCCCACACAGAGCCAGCACTGTCACTGCTCTCACCACACAGCCAGCACTGCCAGTGCTCCCACCAAACAGCCAGCACGGTCAGTGCTCCCCCACAGAGCCAACACTGTCAGTGCTCCCACCACACAGCCAGCACAGTCAGTGCTCCCCCACAGAGCCAGCACTGTCAGTGCTACCACCACACAGCCAGCACTGTCAGTGCTCCCCCACACAGCCAGCACTGTCAGTGCACCCCCCCCCCACACAGCCAGCAGTGTCAGTGCTTCCCCCACACAGCCAGCACTGTCAGTGCTCCCCACACAGCCAGCACTGTCAGTGCTCCCCCACACAGACAGCACTGTCAATGCTCCCCCACACAGCCAGCACTGTCAGTGCTCCCCACACACAGCCAGCACTGTCAGTGCTCCCACCACACAGCCAGCACTGTCAGTGCTATCCCCACTCAGCCAGCACTGTCAGTGCTCCCCACAGAGCCAGCACTGTCAGTGCTCCCCACACAGCCAGCACTGTCAGTACTCCCACCACAGAGCCAGCACTGTCAGTGCCCCCACCACACAACCAGCACTGTCAGTGCTCCCCCACACAGCCAGCACTGTCAGTGCTCCCACCACACAGCCAGCACTGTCAGTACTCCCACCACACAGCCAGCACTGTCAGTGCTACCCCCCATACAGCCAGCACTGTCAGTGCTCCCCCCACACAGCCAGCACTGTCAGTGCTACCCCACACAGCCAGCACTGTCAGTGCTCTCACCACACAGCCAGCACTGTCAGTGCTTCCCCCACACAGACATCACTGTCAGTGCCCCCCACACAGCCAGCACTGACTGTGCTCCTCCCACACAGCCAGCACTGTCAGTGCTCTCACCACACAACCAGCACTGTCAGTGCTCCCACCACACAGCCAGCACTGTCAGTGCTCCCACCACAGCCAGCACTGCCAGTGCTCCCCCCACACAGCCAGCACTGTCAGTGCTCCCACCACACAGCCAGCACTGTGTAGTGGTCCCCCCACACAGCCAACACTGTCAGTGCTCCCACCAAACAGCCAGCACTGTCAGTGCTCCCCATACAGCCAGCACTGTCAGTGCTCCCACCACAGAGCCAGCACTATCAGTGCTCCCCCCATACAGTCAGCACTGTCAGTGCTCCCCACACAGCCAGCACTGTCAGTGCTCCACCCACACAGCCAGCACTGCCCGTGCTCCCCCACACAGCCAGCACTGTCAGTGCTCCCACCACAGAGCCAGCACTATCAGTGCTCCCCCCATACAGTCAGCACTGTCAGTGCTCCCCACACAGCCAGCACTGTCAGTGCTCCACCCACACAGCCGGCACTGCCCGTGCTCCCCCACACAGCCAGCACTGTCAGTGCTCCCCCCACACAACCAGCACTGTCAGTGCTCCACCCTCACAGCCAGCACTGTCAGTGCTCCCACCACACAGCCAGCACTGTCAGTGCTCCCCCACAGAGCCCGCACTGTCAGTGCTCCCACCACACAGCTAGCACTGTCAGTGCTCCCCCATAGCCAGCACTGTCAGTGACCCCACCCCACTCAGCCAGCACTGTCAGTGCTCCCCACAGCCAACATTGTCAGTGCTCCCACCACACAGCCAGCACTGCCAGTTCTCCACCCACAGTCAGCACTGAGAGTGCGCCCCACACAGCCAGCACTGCCAGTGCTCTCCCACAGAGCTAGCACTGTCAGTGCTCCCCCACACAGCCAGCAGTGTCAGTGCTCCCACCACACAACCAGCTCTGTCAGTGCTCCCCACACAGCCAGCACTCTCAGTGCTCCCCTACACAGCCAGCAATGTCAGTGCTCCCCCCATACAGACAGCACTGTCAGTGCTTCACCACACATCCAGCCCTGTCAGTGCTCCCACCGGTCAGCCAGCACTGTCAGTGCTCCCCCACACAGCCAGCACTGTCAGTGCTCCCACCACACAGCCAGCACTGTCAGTGCTCCCCCACACAGCCAGCACTGTCAGTGCTCCCCCCAAACAGCCAGCACTGTCAGTGCTCCCACCACACAGCCAGCACTGTCAGTGCTCCCCCAGACAGCCAGCACTGTCAGTGCTCCCACCACACAGCCAGCACTGTCAGTACTCCCCCCGCACAGCCAGCACTGTCAGTGCTTCCGCACACAGCCTGCACTGTCAGTGCTCCCACTACACAGCCAGCACTGTCAGTGCTCCCCCCACACAGCCAGCACTGTCAGTGCTCCCCCCACACAGCCAGCACTTCCAGTGCTACCCCACACAGCCAGCACTGTCAGTGCTCCCCCCACACAGCCAGCACTGTCAGTGCTCCCCCCACACAGCCAGCACTGTCAGTGCTCCCCCCACACAGCCAGGACTGTCAGTGCTCCCCCCACACAGCCAG
The DNA here is from genome assembly GCF_047496885.1 of Scyliorhinus torazame. Classification (NCBI taxonomy): domain Eukaryota; kingdom Metazoa; phylum Chordata; class Chondrichthyes; order Carcharhiniformes; family Scyliorhinidae; genus Scyliorhinus; species Scyliorhinus torazame. Next base: position 753,431 of record NW_027307789.1, read on the forward strand.
CACTGTCAGTGCTCCCACCACACAGCCAGCACTGTCAGTGCTCCCCACACAGACAGCACTGGAAATGCTCCCTCCAAACTGTGTCTGTGTCTCTGTCTGTGTAGCTGTGTCTGTCTGTGTCTCTCTATCTGTCTCTCTCTGTGTCCCTGTCTCTGTCTCTGCCTGTGTCTCTGTCTCTCTCTGTGTCTCTGTCTGTATCTCTGTCTCTGTCCCAGTCTCTGTCTGTGTCCCTGTCTCTGTCTGCGTCTCTGTCTGTGTCTCTGTCTCTGTCTGTGTCCCTGTCTCTGTCTGTGTCCCTGTCTCTCTCTGTGTCTCTGTCTGTGTCTCTGTGTTTGTCTGTGTCTTAGTCTGCCTGTGTCTCTGTCTATGTCTGTGTCTCTGTCTGTATCTCTGTCTGTGTCTCTGTGTCTGTCTATCTCTCTCTGTGTCTTTGTGTCTGTCTGTGTCTCAGTCTCTGCCTCTGTCTCTGTCTGTGTCTCTGTGTCTGTCGGTCTCTGTGTCTCACTCTCTATCTCTGTCTGTATCTCCGTGTCTGTCAGTGTCTCAGTCTCTGTCTCTGTCTGCTGCACAGACTGGGTTTAGGTGTGAGGCACCCACCCAGCTGATCGGCATTGGGGGAGTCACACACACCCAGTTGACTGGCCATGGTGGAGGCACACACCCAGCTGATCGGAAATGGGGAGAGGCACACACCCAGCCGATCGGCAATGGGGAGAGGCACACATCCAGCTGATCGGCAATGGGGGAGTCACACACACCCAGTTGATCGGCAATGTGGGAAGCACACACCCAGCTGATCGGCACTGGGGGGAAGCACACACACAGCTCACGGGCCATGGGGAGTCACACTGAACCAGCTGATCGGCCATGGGAGAGTCACACAGACCCAGTTGATCGGCCATGGGGAAGTCACAATGACCCAGCTGATCGGCCATGGGGGAGTCACACAGATCCAGCTCATCGGCCATGGGGGAGTCACACTGAACCAGCTGATCGGCCATGGGAGACACACAGACCCAGTTGATCGGCCATGGGGGTGTCACACTGATCCAGCTGATCGGCCATGGGGGAGTCACACCCACCCACCGACAGTCTCTCCTGGTAATGCAGAATGGTAAATCACTGCATGTGTCTCTGCCTGTATCTGTCCAATTCTCTCTCTGTCTGTGTTTCTGTCTGTCAGCCAGCACTGTCAGTGCTCCCAGCACAGCCAGCACTGTCAGTGCTCCCCCCACACAGCCAGCACTGTCAGTGCTCCCACCACACAGCCAGCACTGCCAGTGATCCCCCCACACAGCCAGCACTGTCAGTGCTCCCACCACACAGCCAGCACTGTCAGTGCTCCCCCACACAGCCAGCACTGTCAGTGCTCCCACCACACAGCCAGCACTGTCAGTGCTCCCCCACACAGCCAGCACTGTCAGTGCTCCCCCACAAAGCCAGCACTGTCAGTGCTCCCCCACACAGACAGCACTGTCAGTGCTCCCCCCACACAGCCAGCACTGTCAGTGCTCCCCCACACAGCCAGCACTGTCAGTTCTCCCACCACACAGCCAGCACTGTCAGTGCTCCCCCCACACAGCCAGCACTGTCAGGGTTCCCTCCACACAGCCAGCACTGTCAGTACTCCCACCACACAGCCAGCACTGTCAGTGCTCCCCCCACACAGCCAGCACTGCCAGTGATCCCCACACAGCCAGCACTGTCAGTGCTCCCCCACACAGCCAGCACTGTCAGTGCTCCCCCCACACAGCCAGCACTGTCAGTGCTCCCCCCACACAGCCAGCACTGCCAGTGATCCCCACACAGCCAGCACTGTCAGTGCTCCCCCCACACAGCCAGCACTGTCAGTGCTCCCCCCACACAGCCAGCACTGTCAGTGCTCCCCCACAGAGCCAGCACTGTCAGTGCTCCCCCACACTGGCAGCGCTGTCAGTTCTCCCCCACAAAGCCAGCACTGTCAGTGCTCCCCACACACAGCCAGCACTGTCAGTGCTCCCCCACACAGCCAGCACTGTCAGTGCTCCCACCACAGAGCCAGCACTTCAGTGCTCCCCCACAGAGCCAACACTGTCAGTGCTCCCACCACACAGCCAGCACTGTCACTGCTCCCCCACAGAGCCAGCACTGTCAGTGCTACCACCACACAGCCAGCACTGTCAGTGCTCCCCCACACAGCCAGCACTGTCAGTGCTCCCCACAGAGCCAGCACTGTCCGTGCTCCCACCACAGAGCCAGCACTGTCAGTGCTCCCACCACAAAGCCAGCACTGTCAGTGCTCCCCACCACACAGCCAGCACTTCAGTGCTCCCCCACAGAGCCAACACTGTCAGTGCTTCCCCCCACACAGGCAGCACTGTCAGTGCTCCCACCACACAGCCAGCACAGTCAGTTCTCTCACCACACAGCCAGCACTGCCCGTGCTCCCCCACACAGCCAGCACTGTCAGTGCTCCCACCACACAGCCAGCACTGTCAGTGCTCCCCCACACAGCCAGCACTGTCAGTGCTCCCCACAGAGCCAGCACTGTGTAGTGGTCCCCCCACACAGCCAACACTGTCAGTGCTCCCACCAAACAGCCAGCACTGTCAGTGCTCCCCATACAGCCAGCACTGTCAGTGCTCCCACCACAGAGCCAGCACTATCAGTGCTCCCCCCATACAGTCAGCACTGTCAGTGCTCCCCACACAGCCAGCACTGTCAGTGCTCCACCCACACAGCCAGCACTGCCCGTGCTCCCCCACACAGCCAGCACTGTCAGTGCTCCCACCACAGAGCCAGCACTATCAGTGCTCCCCCCATACAGTCAGCACTGTCAGTGCTCCCCACACAGCCAGCACTGTCAGTGCTCCACCCACACAGCCGGCACTGCCCGTGCTCCCCCACACAGCCAGCACTGTCAGTGCTCCCCCCACACAACCAGCACTGTCAGTGCTCCACCCTCACAGCCAGCACTGTCAGTGCTCCCACCACACAGCCAGCACTGTCAGTGCTCCCCCACAGAGCCCGCACTGTCAGTGCTCCCACCACACAGCTAGCACTGTCAGTGCTCCCCCATAGCCAGCACTGTCAGTGACCCCACCCCACTCAGCCAGCACTGTCATTGCTCCCCACAGCCAACATTGTCAGTGCTCCCACCACACAGCCAGCACTGCCAGTTCTCCACCCACAGTCAGCACTGAGAGTGCGCCCCACACAGCCAGCACTGCCAGTGCTCTCCCACAGAGCTAGCACTGTCAGTGCTCCCCCACACAGCCAGCAGTGTCAGTGCTCCCACCACACAACCAGCTCTGTCAGTGCTCCCCACACAGCCAGCACTCTCAGTGCTCCCCTACACAGCCAGCAATGTCAGTGCTCCCCCCATACAGACAGCACTGTCAGTGCTTCACCACACATCCAGCCCTGTCAGTGCTCCCACCGGTCAGCCAGCACTGTCAGTGCTCCCCCACACAGCCAGCACTGTCAGTGCTCCCACCACACATCCAGCACTGTCAGTGCTCCCCCACACAGCCAGCACTGTCAGTGCTCCCCCCAAACAGCCAGCACTGTCAGTGCTCCCACCACACAGCCAGCACTGTCAGTGCTCCCCCAGACAGCCAGCACTGTCAGTGCTCCCACCACACAGCCAGCACTGTCAGTACTCCCCCCGCACAGCCAGCACTGTCAGTGCTTCCGCACACAGCCTGCACTGTCAGTGCTCCCACTACACAGCCAGCACTGTCAGTGCTCCCCCCACACAGCCAGCACTGTCAGTGCTCCCCCCACACAGCCAGCACTTCCAGTGCTACCCCACACAGCCAGCACTGTCAGTGCTCCCCCCACACAGCCAGCACTGTCAGTGCTCCCCCCACACAGCCAGCACTGTCAGTGCTCCCCCCACACAGCCAGGACTGTCAGTGCTCCCCCCACACAGCCAGCACTGTCAGTGCTCCCACCACACAGCCAGCACTGTCAGTGCTCCCCACACAGACAGCACTGGAAATGCTCCCTCCAAACTGTGTCTGTGTCTCTGTCTGTGTAGCTGTGTCTGTCTGTGTCTCTCTATCTGTCTCTCTCTGTGTCCCTGTCTCTGTCTCTGCCTGTGTCTCTGTCTCTCTCTGTGTCTCTGTCTGTATCTCTGTCTCTGTCCCAGTCTCTGTCTGTGTCCCTGTCTCTGTCTGCGTCTCTGTCTGTGTCTCTGTCTCTGTCTGTGTCCCTGTCTCTGTCTGTGTCCCTGTCTCTCTCTGTGTCTCTGTCTGTGTCTCTGTGTTTGTCTGTGTCTTAGTCTGCCTGTGTCTCTGTCTATGTCTGTGTCTCTGTCTGTATCTCTGTCTGTGTCTCTGTGTCTGTCTATCTCTCTCTGTGTCTTTGTGTCTGTCTGTGTCTCAGTCTCTGCCTCTGTCTCTGTCTGTGTCTCTGTGTCTGTCGGTCTCTGTGTCTCACTCTCTATCTCTGTCTGTATCTCCGTGTCTGTCAGTGTCTCAGTCTCTGTCTCTGTCTGCTGCACAGACTGGGTTTAGGTGTGAGGCACCCACCCAGCTGATCGGCATTGGGGGAGTCACACACACCCAGTTGACTGGCCATGGTGGAGGCACACACCCAGCTGATCGGAAATGGGGAGAGGCACACACCCAGCCGATCGGCAATGGGGAGAGGCACACATCCAGCTGATCGGCAATGGGGGAGTCACACACACCCAGTTGATCGGCAATGTGGGAAGCACACACCCAGCTGATCGGCACTGGGGGGAAGCACACACACAGCTCACGGGCCATGGGGAGTCACACTGAACCAGCTGATCGGCCATGGGAGAGTCACACAGACCCAGTTGATCGGCCATGGGGAAGTCACAATGACCCAGCTGATCGGCCATGGGGGAGTCACACAGATCCAGCTCATCGGCCATGGGGGAGTCACACTGAACCAGCTGATCGGCCATGGGAGACACACAGACCCAGTTGATCGGCCATGGGGGTGTCACACTGATCCAGCTGATCGGCCATGGGGGAGTCACACCCACCCACCGACAGTCTCTCCTGGTAATGCAGAATGGTAAATCACTGCATGTGTCTCTGCCTGTATCTGTCCAATTCTCTCTCTGTCTGTGTTTCTGTCTGTCAGCCAGCACTGTCAGTGCTCCCAGCACAGCCAGCACTGTCAGTGCTCCCCCCACACAGCCAGCACTGTCAGTGCTCCCACCACACAGCCAGCACTGCCAGTGATCCCCCCACACAGCCAGCACTGTCAGTGCTCCCACCACACAGCCAGCACTGTCAGTGCTCCCCCACACAGCCAGCACTGTCAGTGCTCCCACCACACAGCCAGCACTGTCAGTGCTCCCCCACACAGCCAGCACTGTCAGTGCTCCCCCACAAAGCCAGCACTGTCAGTGCTCCCCCACACAGACAGCACTGTCAGTGCTCCCCCCACACAGCCAGCACTGTCAGTGCTCCCCCACACAGCCAGCACTGTCAGTTCTCCCACCACACAGCCAGCACTGTCAGTGCTCCCCCCACACAGCCAGCACTGTCAGTGTTCCCTCCACACAGCCAGCACTGTCAGTACTCCCACCACACAGCCAGCACTGTCAGTGCTCCCCCCACACAGCCAGCACTGCCAGTGATCCCCACACAGCCAGCACTGTCAGTGCTCCCCCACACAGCCAGCACTGTCAGTGCTCCCCCCACACAGCCAGCACTGTCAGTGCTCCCCCCACACAGCCAGCACTGCCAGTGATCCCCACACAGCCAGCACTGTCAGTGCTCCCCCCACACAGCCAGCACTGTCAGTGCTCCCCCCACACAGCCAGCACTGTCAGTGCTCCCCCACAGAGCCAGCACTGTCAGTGCTCCCCCACACTGGCAGCGCTGTCAGTTCTCCCCCACAAAGCCAGCACTGTCAGTGCTCCCCACACACAGCCAGCACTGTCAGTGCTCCCCCACACAGCCAGCACTGTCAGTGCTCCCACCACAGAGCCAGCACTTCAGTGCTCCCCCACAGAGCCAACACTGTCAGTGCTCCCACCACACAGCCAGCACTGTCACTGCTCCCCCACAGAGCCAGCACTGTCAGTGCTACCACCACACAGCCAGCACTGTCAGTGCTCCCCCACACAGCCAGCACTGTCAGTGCTCCCCACAGAGCCAGCACTGTCCGTGCTCCCACCACAGAGCCAGCACTGTCAGTGCTCCCACCACAAAGCCAGCACTGTCAGTGCTCCCCACCACACAGCCAGCACTTCAGTGCTCCCCCACAGAGCCAACACTGTCAGTGCTTCCCCCCACACAGGCAGCACTGTCAGTGCTCCCACCACACAGCCAGCACAGTCAGTTCTCTCACCACACAGCCAGCACTGTCAGTGCTCCCCCACGCAGACAGAACTGTCAGTGCTCCCCCACACAGACAGCACTGTCAGTACTCCCCCACACAGCCAGCACTGTCTGTGCTCCCCCCACACAGCCAGCACTGTCAGTGCTCCCCCCCCACACAGCCAGCAGTGTCAATGCTTCCCCCACACAGCCAGCACTGTCAGTGCTCCCCCACACAGCCAGCACTGTCAGTGCTCCCCCCACACAGACAGCACTGTCAGTGCTCCCCACACAGACAGCACTGTCAGTGCTACCCCCACTCAGCCAGCACGTTCAGTGCTCCCAACACACAGACAGCACTGTCAGTGCTCCCCCATACAGCCAGCACTGTCAGTGCTCCCCCACACAGCCAGCACTGTCAGTGCTCCCACCACACAACCAGCACTGTCAGTGATCCCACCACACAGCCAGCACTGTCAGTGCTCCCCACACAGCCAGAACTGTCAGTGCTCCCACCATACAGCCAGCACTGTCAGTGCTCCCACCACACAGCCAGCACTGTCAGTGCTCCCACCACACAGCCAGCACTGGCAGTGCTCCCACCACACAGCCAGCACTGTCAGGGCTCCCCCCACAGAGCCAGCACTGTCAGTGCTCCCCCACACAGCCAGCACGTTCAGTGCTCCCAACACACAGACAGCACTGTCAGTGCTCCCCCATACAGCCAGCACTGTCAGTGCTCCCCCCACACAGCCAGCACTGTCAGTGCTCCCACCACACAGCCAGCACTGTCAGTGATCCCACCACACAGCCAGCACTGTCAGTGCTCCCCACACAGCCAGAACTGTCAGTGCTCCCACCATACAGCCAGCACTGTCAGTGCTCCCCACACAGCCAGCACTGTCAGTGCTCCGACCACACAGCCAGCACTGTCAGTGCTCCCCCACACAGCCAGCACTGTCAGTGCTCCCACCACACAGCCACCACTGTCAGTGCTCCCACCACACAGCCAGCACTGGCAGTGCTCCCACCACACAGCCAGCACTGTCAGGGATCCCCCCACACAGCCAGCACTGTCAGTGCTCCCACCACATAGCCAGCACTGTCTGTGCTTCCCGCACACAGCCAGCTCTGTCAGTGCTCCCCACACAGCCAGCACTGTCCGTGCTCCCCACACATCCAGCACTGTCAGTGCTCCCCCCACACAGCCAGCACTATCAGTGCTCCCGCACAGCCAGAAAATCAGTGCTCCCACCACACAGCCAGCACTGCCAGTGCTCCCCACACAGCCACAACAGTCAGTGCTCCCACCACACAGCCAGCACTGTCAGTGCTCCCACCACACAGCCAGCACTGCCAGTGCTCCCCCAAACAGCCAGCACAGTCAGTGCTCCCCCCACACAGCCAGCACTGTCAGTGCTCCCACCACACAGCCAGCACTGTCAGTGCTCCCAGCACAGCCAGCACTGTCAGTGCTCCAACCACACAGCCAGCACTGCCAGTGCTTCCCCACACAGCCAGCACAGTCAGTGCTCCCACCACACAGACAGCACTGTCAGTGCTCCCACCACACAGCCAGCACTGTCAGTGCTCCCACCACAAAGCCAGCACTGTCAGTGCTCCCATCACACAGCCAGCACTGTCAGTGCTCCCACCGTACAGACGGCACTGTCAGTGCTCCCACCACACAGCCAGCACTGTCAGTGCTCCCACCACGCTGCCAGCACTGTCAGTGCTCCCATCACACAGCCAGCACTGTCAGTGCTCCCACCATACAGACGACACTGTCAGTGCTCCCACCATACAGCCAGCACAGTCAGTGCTCCCCCACACAGACAGCACTGTCAGTGCTCCCACCACACAGCCAGCACAGTCAGTGCTCCCACCACACAGCCAGCACTGTCAGTGCTCCCCCACACAGCCAGCACTGTCAGTGCTCCCCCACAGAGCCAGCACTGTCAGTGCTCCCCACACAGCCAGCACTGTCAGTGCTCCCCCACACAGCCAGCACTGTCAGTACTCCCACCACACAGCCAGCACTGTCAGTGCCCCCACCACACAGCGAGCACTGTCAGTACTCCTGCCACACAGCCAGCACTGTCAGTGCCCCCACCCCACAAAGCCAGCACTATCAATGCTCCCCAACAGCCAGCACTGCCAGTTCTCCACCCACGTAGCAAGCACTGTCAGAGCTGCCACCACACAGCCAGCACTGTCAGTGCTACCACACACAGCCAGCAATGTCAATGCTCTCACCACACAGCCAGCACTGTCAGTGCTCTCACCACACAGCCAGCACTGTCAGTGCTCGCACAATACAGCCAGCACTGTCAGTGCTCCCGCAACACAGCCAGCACTGTCAGTGCTCCCACCACACAGCCAGCACTGCCAGTGCTACCCCACACAGCCAGCACTGTCAGTGCTCTCACCACACAGCCAGCACTGTCAGTGTTTCCCCCACACAGACATCACTGTCAGTGCCCCCCACACAGCCAGCACTGACTGTGCTCATCCCACACAGCCAGCACTGTCAGTGATCTCACCACACAACCAGCACTGTCAGTGCACCCACCACACAGCCAGCACTGTCAGTGCTCCCACCACACAGCCAGCACTGCCAGTGCTCCCACCACACAGCCAGCACTGTCAGTGGTCCCCCCACACAGCCAGCACTGTCAGTGCTCCCACCACACAGCCAGCACTGTCAGTGCTCCCCATACAGCCAGCACAGTCAGTGCTCCCACCACACGTCCAGCACTATCAGTGCTCCCCCCACACAGCCAGCACTGTCAGTGCTCCCCCCACACAGCCAGCACTGTCAGTGCTCCCCACACAGCCAGCACTGTCAGTGCTCCCCCACACAGCCAGCACTGTCAGTGCTCCCCCCACACAACAGCACTGTCAGTGCTCCCCCACTCAACCAGCACTGTCAGTGCTCCACCCTCACAGTCAGCACTGTCAGTGCTCCCACCACACAGCCAGCACTGTCAGTGCTCCCCACAGCCAGCACTGTCAGTGACCCCATCCCACACAGCCAGCACTGTCAGTGCTCCCCACAGCCAGCATTGTCAGTGCTCCCACCACACAGCCAGCACTGTCAGTGCTCCTCCCAGACAGCCAGCACTGTCAGTGCTCCCACCACACAGCCAGCACTCTCAGTGCTCCCCCCGCACAGCCAGCACTGTCAGTGCTTCCGCACACAGCCAGCACTGTCAGTGCTCCCACTACACAGCCAGCACTGTCAGTGCTCCCCCCACACAGCCAGCACTTCCAGTGCTACCCCACACAGCCAGCACTGTCAGTGGTCCCCCACACAGCCAGCACTGCCAGTGCTTCCCCCCACACAGGCAGCACTGTCAGTGCTCCCACCACACAGCCAGCACAGTCAGTTCTCTCACCACACAGCCAGCACTGTCAGTGCTCCCCCACGCAGACAGAACTGTCAGTGCTCCCCCACACAGACAGCACTGTCAGTACTCCCCCACACAGCCAGCACTGTCTGTGCTCCCCCCACACAGCCAGCACTGTCAGTGCTCCCCCCCACACAGCCAGCAGTGTCAGTGCTTCCCCCACACAGCCAGCACTGTCAGTGCTCCCCCACACAGCCAGCACTGTCAGTGCTCACCCTACACAGACAGCACTGTCAGTGCTCCCCACACAGACAGCACTGTCAGTGCTACCCCCACTCAGCCAGCACGTTCAGTGCTCCCAACACACAGACAGCACTGTCAGTGCTCCCCCATACAGCCAGCACTGTCAGTGCTCCCCCACACAGCCAGCACTGTCAGTGCTCCCACCACACAACCAGCACTGTCAGTGATCCCACCACACAGCCAGCACTGTCAGTGCTCCCCACTCAGCCAGAACTGTCAGTGCTCCCACCATACAGCCAGCACTGTCAGTGCTCCCACCACACAGCCAGCACTGTCAGTGCTCCCACCACACAGCCAGCACTGGCAGTGCTCCCACCACACAGCCAGCACTGTCAGGGCTCCCCCCACAGAGCCAGCACTGTCAGTGCTCCCCCACACAGCCAGCACGTTCAGTGCTCCCAACACACAGACAGCACTGTCAGTGCACCCCCATACAGCCAGCACTGTCAGTGCTCCCCCCCACACAGCCAGCACTGACAGTGCTCCCACCACACAGCCAGCACTGACAGTGATCCCACCACACAGCCAGCACTGTCAGTGCTCCCCACACAGCCAGAACTGTCAGTGCTCCCACCATACAGCCAGCACTGTCAGTGCTCCCCACACAGCCAGAACTGTCAGTGCTCCCACCATACAGCCAGCACTGTCAGTGCTCCCACCACACAGCCAGCACTGTCAGTGCTCCCACCACACAGCCAGCACTGGCAGTGCTCCCACCACACAGCCAGCACTGTCAGGGCTCCCCCCACAGAGCCAGCACTGTCAGTGCTCCCCCACACAGCCAGCACGTTCAGTGCTCCCAACACACAGACAGCACTGTCAGTGCTCCCCCATACAGCCAGCACTGTCAGTGCTCCCCCCACACAGCCAGCACTGTCAGTGCTCCCACCACACAGCCAGCACTGTCAGTGATCCCACCACACAGCCAGCACTGTCAGTGCTCCCCACACAGCCAGAACTGTCAGTGCTCCCACCATACAGCCAGCACTGTCAGTGCTCCCCACACAGCCAGCACTGTCAGTGCTCCGACCACACAGCCAGCACTGTCAGTGCTCCCCCACACAGCCAGCACTGTCAGTGCTCCCACCACACAGCCACCACTGTCAGTGCTCCCACCACACAGCCAGCACTGGCAGTGCTCCCACCACACAGCCAGCACTGTCAGGGATCCCCCCACACAGCCAGCACTGTCAGTGCTCCCACCACATAGCCAGCACTGTCTGTGCTTCCCGCACACGGCCAACTCTGTCAGTGCTCCCCACACAGCCAGCACTGTCCGTGCTCCCCACACATCCAGCACTGTCAGTGCTCCCCCCACACAGCCAGCACTATCAGTGCTCCCGCACAGCCAGAAAATCAGTGCTCCCACCACACAGCCAGCACTGCCAGTGCTCCCCACACAGCCACAACAGTCAGTGCTCCCACCACACAGCCAGCACTGTCAGTGCTCCCACCACACAGCCAGCACTGCCAGTGCTCCCCCAAACAGCCAGCACAGTCAGTGCTCCCCCCACACAGCCAGCACTGTCAGTGCTCCCACCACACAGCCAGCACTGTCAGTGCTCCCAGCACAGCCAGCACTGTCAGTGCTCCCACCACACAGCCAGCACTGCCAGTGCTTCCCCACACAGCCAGCACAGTCAGTGCTCCCACCACACAGACAGCACTGTCAGTGCTCCCACCACACAGCCAGCACTGTCAGTGCTCCCACCACAAAGCCAGCACTGTCAGTGCTCCCATCACACAGCCAGCACTGTCAGTGCTCCCACCGTACAGACGGCACTGTCAGTGCTCCCACCACACAGCCAGCACTGTCAGTGCTCCCACCACGCTGCCAGCACTGTCAGTGCTCCCATCACACAGCCAGCACTGTCAGTGCTCCCACCATACAGACGACACTGTCAGTGCTCCCACCATACAGCCAGCACAGTCAGTGCTCCCCCACACAGACAGCACTGTCAGTGCTCCCACCACACAGCCAGCACAGTCAGTGCTCCCACCACACAGCCAGCACTGTCAGTGCTCCCCCACACAGCCAGCACTGTCAGTGCTCCCCCACAGAGCCAGCACTGTCAGTGCTCCCCACACAGCCAGCACTGTCAGTGCTCCCCCACACAGCCAGCACTGTCAGTACTCCCACCACACAGCCAGCACTGTCAGTGCCCCCACCACACAGCGAGCACTGTCAGTACTCCTGCCACACAGCCAGCACTGTCAGTGCCCCCACCCCACAAAGCCAGCACTATCAATGCTCCCCAACAGCCAGCACTGCCAGTTCTCCACCCACGTAGCAAGCACTGTCAGAGCTGCCACCACACAGCCAGCACTGTCAGTGCTACCACACACAGCCAGCAATGTCAATGCTCTCACCACACAGCCAGCACTGTCAGTGCTCTCACCACACAGCCAGCACTGTCAGTGCTCGCACAATACAGCCAGCACTGTCAGTGCTCCCGCAACACAGCCAGCACTGTCAGTGCTCCCACCACACAGCCAGCACTGCCAGTGCTACCCCACACAGCCAGCACTGTCAGTGCTCTCACCACACAGCCAGCACTGTCAGTGTTTCCCCCACACAGACATCACTGTCAGTGCCCCCCACACAGCCAGCACTGACTGTGCTCATCCCACACAGCCAGCACTGTCAGTGATCTCACCACACAACCAGCACTGTCAGTGCACCCACCACACAGCCAGCACTGTCAGTGCTCCCACCACACAGCCAGCACTGCCAGTGCTCCCACCACACAGCCAGCACTGTCAGTGGTCCCCCCACACAGCCAGCACTGTCAGTGCTCCCACCACACAGCCAGCACTGTCAGTGCTCCCCATACAGCCAGCACAGTCAGTGCTCCCACCACACGTCCAGCACTATCAGTGCTCCCCCCACACAGCCAGCACTGTCAGTGCTCCCCCCACACAGCCAGCACTGTCAGTGCTCCCCACACAGCCAGCACTGTCAGTGCTCCCCCACACAGCCAGCACTGTCAGTGCTCCCCCCACACAACAGCACTGTCAGTGCTCCCCCACACAACCAGCACTGTCAGTGCTCCACCCTCACAGTCAGCACTGTCAGTGCTCCCACCACACAGCCAGCACTGTCAGTGCTCCCCACAGCCAGCACTGTCAGTGACCCCATCCCACACAGCCAGCACTGTCAGTGCTCCCCACAGCCAGCATTGTCAGTGCTCCCACCACACAGCCAGCACTGTCAGTGCTCCTCCCAGACAGCCAGCACTGTCAGTGCTCCCACCACACAGCCAGCACTCTCAGTGCTCCCCCCGCACAGCCAGCACTGTCAGTGCTTCCGCACACAGCCAGCACTGTCAGTGCTCCCACTACACAGCCAGCACTGTCAGTGCTCCCCCCACACAGCCAGCACTTCCAGTGCTACCCCACACAGCCAGCACTGTCAGTGGACCCCACACAGCCAGCACTGCCAGTGCTTCCCCCCACACAGGCAGCACTGTCAGTGCTCCCACCACACAGCCAGCACAGTCAGTTCTCTCACCACACAGCCAGCACTGTCAGTGCTCCCCCACGCAGACAGAACTGTCAGTGCTCCCCCACACAGACAGCACTGTCAGTACTCCCCCACACAGCCAGCACTGTCTGTGCTCCCCCCACACAGCCAGCACTGTCAGTGCTCCCCCCCACACAGCCAGCAGTGTCAGTGCTTCCCCCACACAGCCAGCACTGTCAGTGCTCCCCCACACAGCCAGCACTGTCAGTGCTCACCCTACACAGACAGCACTGTCAGTGCTCCCCACACAGACAGCACTGTCAGTGCTACCCCCACTCAGCCAGCACGTTCAGTGCTCCCAACACACAGACAGCACTGTCAGTGCTCCCCCATACAGCCAGCACTGTCAGTGCTCCCCACACAGCCAGCACTGTCAGTGCTCCCACCACACAACCAGCACTGTCAGTGATCCCACCACACAGCCAGCACTGTCAGTGCTCCCCACACAGCCAGAACTGTCAGTGCTCCCACCATACAGCCAGCACTGTCAGTGCTCCCACCACACAGCCAGCACTGTCAGTGCTCCCACCACACAGCCAGCACTGGCAGTGCTCCCACCACACAGCCAGCACTGTCAGGGCTCCCCCCACAGAGCCAGCACTGTCAGTGCTCCCCCACACAGCCAGCACGTTCAGTGCTCCCAACACACAGACAGCACTGTCAGTGCACCCCCATACAGCCAGCACTGTCAGTGCTCCCCCCCACACAGCCAGCACTGTCAGTGCTCCCACCACACAGCCAGCACTGACAATTATCCCACCACACAGCCAGCACTGTCAGTGCTCCCCACACAGCCAGAACTGTCAGTGCTCCCACCATACAGCCAGCACTGTCAGTGCTCCCCACACAGCCAGCACTGTCAGTGCTCCGACCACACAGCCAGCACTGTCAGTGCTCCCCCACACAGCCAGCACTGTCAGTGCTCCCACCACACAGCCAGCACTGTCAGTGCTCCCACCACACAGCCAGCACTGGCAGTGCTCCCACCACACAGCCAGCACTGTCAGGGCTCCCCCCACACAGCCAGCACTGTCAGTGCTCCCACCACATAGCCAGCACTGTCTGTGCTTCCCGCACACAGCCAGCTCTGTCAGTGCTCCCCACACAGCCAGCACTGTCCGTGCTCCCCACACATCCAGCACTGTCAGTCCTCCCCCACACAGACAGCACTGTCAGTGCTCCCACCCCACACAGCCAGCACTGTCAGTGCTCCCCCACACAGTCGGCACTGCCAGTGCTCCCACCACACAGCCAGCATTGTCAGTGCTCCCACCACACAGCCAGCACTGTCAGTGCCCCCACCCCACACAGCCAGCACTATCAGTGCTCCCGCACAGCCAGAATTGTCAGTGCTCCCACCACACAGCCAGCACTGCCAGTGCTCCCCACACAGCCACAACAGTCAGTGCTCCCACCACACAGCCAGCACTGTCAGTGCTCCCACCACACAGCCAGCACTGCCAGTGCTCCCCCAAAGAGCCAGCACAGTCAGTGCTCCCCCCACACAGCCAGCACTGTCAGTGCTCCCACCACACAGCCAGCACTGTCAGTGCTCCCAGCACAGCCAGCACTGTCAGTGCTCCCACCACACAGCCAGCACTGCCAGTGCTTCCCCCCACAGCCAGCACAGTCAGTGCTCCCACCACACAGCCAGCACTGTCAGTGCTCCCCCACACAACCAGCACTGTCAGTGCTCCCCCACAGAGCCAGCACTGTCAGTGCTCCCCACACAGCCAGCACTGTCAGTGCTCCCCCACACAGCCAGCACTGTCAGTACTCCCACCACACAGCCAGCACTGTCAGTGCCCCCACCACGCAGCGAGCACTGTCAGTACTCCTACCACACAGCCAGCACTGTCAGTGCCCCCACCCCACAAAGCCAGCACTATCAATGCTCCCCAACAGCCAGCACTGCCAGTTCTCCACCCACGTAGCAAGCACTGTCAGAGCTCCCACCACACAGCCAGCACTGTCAGTGCTACCACACACAGCCAGCAATGTCAATGCTCTCACCACACAGCCAGCACTGTCAGTGCTCTCACCACACAGCCAGCACTGTCAGTGCTCGCACCATACAGCCAGCACTGTCAGTGCTCCCGCAACACAGCCAGCACTGTCAGTGCTCCCACCACACAGCCAGCACTGCCAGTGCTACCCCACACAGCCAGCACTGTCAGTGCTCTCACCACACAGCCAGCACTGTCAGTGTTTCCCCCACACAGACATCACTGTCAGTGCCCCCCACACAGCCAGCACTGACTGTGCTCATCCCACACAGCCAGCACTGTCAGTGATCTCACCACACAACCAGCACTGTCAGTGCACCCACCACACAGCCAGCACTGTCAGTGCTCCCACCACACAGCCAGCACTGCCAGTGCTCCCACCACACAGCCAGCACTGTCAGTGGTCCCCCCACACAGCCAGCACTGTCAGTGCTCCCACCACACAGCCAGCACTGTCAGTGCTCCCCATACAGCCAGCACAGTCAGTGCTCCCACCACACATCCAGCACTATCAGTGCTCCCCCCACACAGCCAGCACTGTCAGTGCTCCCCCCACACAGCCAGCACTGTCAGTGCTCCCCACACAGCCAGCACTGTCAGTGCTCCCCCACACAGCCAGCACTGTCAGTGCTCCCCCCACACAACAGCACTGTCAGTGCTCCCCCACACAACCAGCACTGTCAGTGCTCCACCCTCACAGTCAGCACTGTCAGTGCTCCCACCACACAGCCAGCACTGTCAGTGCTCCCCCACAGCCAGCACTGTCAGTGACCCCACCCCACACAGCCAGCACTGTCAGTGCTCCCCACAGCCAGCATTGTCAGTGCTCCCACCACACAGCCAGCACTGTCAGTGCTCCTCCCAGACAGCCAGCACTGTCAGTGCTCCCACCACACAGCCAGCACTCTCAGTGCTCCCCCCGCACAGCCAGCACTGTCAGTGCTTCCGCACACAGCCAGCACTGTCAGTGCTCCCACTACACAGCCAGCACTGTCAGTGCTCCCCCCACACAGCCAGCACTGTCAGTGCTCCCCCCACACAGCCAGCACTTCCAGTGCTACCCCACACAGCCAGCACTGTCAGTGCTCCCCCACACAGCCAGCACTGTCAGTGCTCCCCCCACACAGCCAGCACTGTCAGTGCTCCCCCACACAGCCAGCACTGTCAGTGCTCCCCCCACACAGCCAGCACTGTCAGTGCTCCCACCACACAGCCAGCACTGTCAGAGCTCCCACCACACAGCCAGCACTGTCAGTGCTACCACACACAGCCAGCAATATCAGTGCTCTTACCACACAGCCAGCACTGTCAGTGCTCTCACCACACAGCCAGCACTGTCAGTGCTCGCACCATACAGCCAGCACTGTCAGTGCTCCCGCAACACAGCCAGCACTGTCAGTGCTACCCCACAGAGCCACCACTGTCAGTGCTCTCACCACACAGCCAGCACTGTCAGTGTTTCCCCCACACAGACATCACTGTCAGTGCCCCCCACACAGCCAGCACTGACTGTGCTCACCCCACACAGCCAGCACTGTCAGTGATCTCACCACACAGCCAGCACTGTCAGTGCACCCACCACACAGACAGCACTGTCAGTGCTCCCACCACACAGCCAGCACTGCCAGTGCTCCCACCACACAGCCAGCACTGTCAGTGGTCCCCGCACACAGCCAGCACTGTCAGTGCTCCCACCACACAGCCAGCACTGTCAGTGCTCCCCATACAGCCAGCACAGTCAGTGCTCCCTCCACACATCCAGCACTATCAGTGCTCCCCCCACACAGCCAGCACTGTCAGTGCTCCCCCCACACAGCCAGCACTGTCAGTGCTCCCCACACAGCCAGCACTGTCAGTGCTCCCCCCACACAGCCAGCACTGTCAGTGCTCCCCCCACACAACAGCACTGTCAGTGCTCCCCCACACAACCAGCACTGTCAGTGCTCCACCCTCACAGTCAGCACTGTCAGTGCTCCCACCACACAGCCAGCACTGTCAGTGCTCCCCCCACAGCCAGCACTGTCAGTGACCCCACCTCACACAGCCAGCACTGTCAGTGCTCCCCACAGCCAGCATTGTCAGTGCTCCCACCACACAGTCAGCGCTGCCAGTTCTCCACCCACAGTCAGCACTGAGAGTGCGCCCCACACAGCCAGCACTGCCAGTGCTCTCCCACAGAGCTAGCACTGTCAGTGCTCCCCCACACAGCCAGCACTGTCAGTGCTCCCAGCACACAACCAGCACTGTCAGTGCTCCCCACACAGCCAGCACTATCAGTGCTCCCACACACAGCCAGCACTGTCAGTGCTCCCCCCATACAGCCAGCACTGTCAATGCTCCCCCACACAGCCAGCACTGTCAGTGCTCCCTCCACACAGCCAGCACTGTCAGTGCTCCCCCCACACAACCAGCACTGTCAGTGCTCCCACCACACAGCCAGCACTGTCAGTGCTCCCCCCACACAGCCAGCACTGTCAGTGCTCCCACCACACAGCCAGCACTGTCAGTGCTCCCCCCGCACAGCCAGCACTGTCAGTGCTCCCACTGCACAGCCAGCACTGTCAGTGCTCCCCCCACACAACCAGCACTGTCAGTGCTCCCCCCACACAGCCAGCACTTCCAGTGCTACCCCACACAGCCAGCACTGTCAGTGCTCCCACCACACAGCCAGCACTGTCAGTGCTCCCCACACAGACAGCACTGGAAATGCTCCCTCCAAACTCTGTCTGTGTCTCTGTCTGTGTAGCTGTGTCTCGCTGTGTCTCTCTATCTGTCTCTCTCTCTGTCCCTGTCTCTGTCTCTGCCTGTGTCTCTGTATCTCTCTGTGTATCTGTCCCTGTCTCTGTCTGTGTCCCTGTCTCTGTCTGCGTCTCTGTCTGTGTCTCTGTCCCTGTCTCTGTCTGTGTCCCTGTCTCTCTCTGTGTCTCTGTCTATGTCTCTGTGTTTGGCTGTGTCTTAGTCTGTCTGTGTCTCTGTCTATGTCTGTGTCTCTGTCTGTATCTCTGTCTGTGTCTCTGTGTCTGTATATCTCTCTCTGTGTCTTTGTGTCTGTCTGTGTCTCAGTCTCTGTCTCTGTCTCTGTCTGTGTCTCTGTGTCTGTCCGTCTCTGTGTCTCACTCTCTATTTCTGTCTGTATCTCCGTGTCTGTCAGTGTCTCAGTCTCTGTCTCTATCTGGGGCACATTCTGCTGCACAGACTGTGTTTAGGTGTGAGGCACCCACCCAGCTGATCGGCATTGGGGGAGTCACACACACCCAGCTGACTGGCCATGGTGGAGGCACACACCCAGCTGATCGGCAATGGGGAGAGGCACACACCCAGCTGATTGGCAATGGGGAGAGGCACACATCCAGCTGATCGGCAATGGGGAGAGGCACACATCCAGCTGATCGGCATTGGGGGAGTCACACACACCCAGTTGATCGGCAATGAGGGAAGCACACACCCAGCTGATCGGCACTGGGGGGAAGCACACACACAGCTGACGGGCCATGGGGGAGTCACACTGAACCAGCTGATCGGCCATGGGAGAGTCACACAGACCCAGTTGATCGGCCATGGGAGAGTCACAATGACCCAGCTGATCGGCCATGGGGGAGTCACACAGATCCAGCTCATCGGCCATGGGGGAGTCACACTGACCCAGCTGATCGGCCATGGGGGAGTCACACAGACCCAGCTGATCGGCCATGGGGGTGTCACACTGATCCAGCTGATCGGCCATGGGGGAGTCGCACCCATCCACCGACAGTCTCTCCTGGTAATGCAGAATGGTAAATCTCTGCCTGTGCCTCTGCCTGTATCTGTCCAATTCTCTCTCTGTCTGTGTTTCTGTCTGTTTCTCTGTCTGTGTCTGTCTCTATCTGTGTCTCTGTCTGTGTCTCTGTGTCGGTCTGTATCTCTCTCTGTGTCTCCGTCTCTGTCTGTGTCTGTGTCTGTATCTCTCTGTGTCTGTGTCCCTGTTGAGGCTGAGTCAGTGTCTCTACCTGTGTCTCTATCTGTGTCTCTATCTGTATCTCTGACTGTGTTTCTGTCTGTGTCTCTGGCAGTGTCTCTTTCTCTGTCCGTGTCTATCTCTGTTTGTGTCTCTGTCTGTGTCACTGCCTCTGTCTCTGCATGTGTCTCTGTCTCTGTCTGTTTCTGTGTTTGTGTATCTATCTGCGTCTATGCCTCTGTCTGTGTCTGTGTCTGTCTCTGTATCTCTGTCTGTGTCTCTGTCTGTGTCACTGCCTCTGTCTCAGTCTGTTTCTGTGTGTTTGTCTCTATCTGTGTCTCTGTCTATTTCTCTGTCTGTGTCACTGTCTCTGCCTCTGTCTGTGTCTCTGTCTGTGCCCCTGTCTCCGTCTGTGTCTCTCTGTACCTCTGTCTGTGTCTCTGTGTCTCTCTGTGTCTCTGTCTGTGTCTCTGTGTCTCTCTGTGTCTCTGTCTGTGTCTCTCTGTGCCTCTGTCTGTGTCTCTGTCTGTGTCACTGCCTCTGTCTCTGTCTGTTTCTGTGTGTTTGTCTCTATCTGTGTCTCTGTCTGTGTCTCTGTCTCTGCCTCAGTCTGTGTCTATGTCTCTGTCAGTGTCTCTGTCTGTGTCCCTGTTTCTGTCTGTGTCTCCCTGTACCTCTGTCTGTGTCTCTGTGTCTGTCTGTGTCTCTGTCTCAGTCTCTGTCTGGGGCACATTCTGCTGCACAGACTGTGTTGAGGTGTGAGGCACACATCCAGCAGATCGGCAATGGGGGGAAGGACACACCCAGCTGATCGGCAATGGGGGGAAGGACACACCCAGCTGATCAGCAATGGGGGGAAGCACACTCCCAGCTGATCGGCAATGGGGGGAAGGACAGACCCAGATGATCGGCAATGCGGGGAAGCACACACCCAGCTGATCGGCAATGCGGGGATGCACACTCCCAGCTGATCGGCAATGGGGGGGATGCACACACCCAGCTGATCGGCAATGGGGGGAAGCACACACCCAGCTGATCGGCAATGGGGGGGATGCACACACCCAGCTGATCAGCAATGGGGGAAAGGACAGACCCAGCTGATCGGCAATGGGGGGAAGGACAGACCCACATGATCGGCAATGCGGGGAAGCACACACCCAGCTGATCGGCAATGGGGGGGATGCACACACCCAGCTGATCGGCAATGCGGGGAAGGACAGACCCAGATGATCGGCAATGCGGGGATGCACACACCCAGCTGATCGGCAATGGGGGGAAGCACACACCCAGCTGATCGGCAATGGGGGGAAGCACACACCCAGCTGATCGGCAATGGGGGGGAAGCACACACCCAGCTGATCGGCAATGGGGGGAAGGACAGACCCAGCTGATCGGCAATGGGGTGAAGCACACACCCAGCTGATCGGCAATGGGGGGAACGACAGACCCAGATGATCGGCAATGGGGGGAAGCACACACCCAGCTGATCGGCAATGGGGGGAAGCACACACCCAGATGATCGGCAATGGGGGGGATGCACACTCCCAGCTGATCGGCAATGGGGGGAAGGACACACCCAGATGATCGGCAATGCGGGGAAGGACACACCCAGCTGATCGGCAATGCGGGGATGCACACTCCCAGCTGATCGGCAATGGTGTGAAGCACACACCCAGCTGATCGGCAATGCGGGGAAGCACACACCCAGCTGATCGGCAATGGGGGGAAGGACAGGCCCACCTGATCGGTAATGGGGTGAAGCACACTCCCAGCTGATCGGCAATGCGGGGAAGCACTCACCGAGCTGATCGGCAATGGGGGGAAGGACAGGCCCAGCTGATCGGTAATGGGGGGACGCACACTCCCAGCTGATCGGCAATGCGGGGAAGCACACACCGAGCTGATCGGCAATGGGGGGAAGGACACACCCAGCTGATCGGCAATGGGGGGAAGAACACACCCAGCTGATCGGCAATGGGGGGAAGCACACACCCAGCTGATCGGCAATGGGGGGAAGCACACACCCAGCTGATCGGCAATGCGGGGAAGGAAACGCCCAGCTGATCGGCAATGGTGTGAAGCACACTCCCAGCTGATCGGCAATGGGGAGAGGCACACATCCAGCTGATCGGCAATGGGGAGAGGCACACATCCAGCTGATCGGCAATGGGGGAGTCACACACACCCAGTTGATCGGCAATGAGGGAAGCACACACCCAGCTGATCGGCACTGGGGGGAAGCACACACACAGCTGACGGGCCATGGGGGAGTCACACTGAACCAGCTGATCGGCCATGGGAGAGTCACACAGACCCAGTTGATCGGCCATGGGAGAGTCACAATGACCCAGCTGATCGGCCATGGGGGAGTCACACAGATCCAGCTCATCGGCCATGGGGGAGTCACACTGACCCAGCTGATCGGCCATGGGGGAGTCACACAGACCCAGCTGATCGGCCATGGGGGTGTCACACTGATCCAGCTGATCGGCCATGGGGGAGTCACACCCATCCACCGACAGTCTCTCCTGGTAATGCAGAATGGTAAATCTCTGCCTGTGCCTCTGCCTGTATCTGTCCAATTCTCTCTCTGTCTGTGTTTCTGTCTGTTTCTCTGTCTGTGTCTGTCTCTGTCTGTGTCTCTGTCTGTGTCTCTGTGTCGGTCTGTATCTCTCTCTGTGTCTCCGTCTCTGTCTGTGTCTGTGTCTGTATCTCTCTGTGTCTGTGTCCCTGTTGAGGCTGTGTCAGTGTCTCTACCTGTGTCTCTATCTGTGTCTCTATCTGTATCTCTGACTGTGTTTCTGTCTGTGTCTCTGGCAGTGTCTCTTTCTCTGTCCGTGTCTATCTCTGTTTGGGTCTCTGTCTGTGTCACTGCCTCTGTCTCTGCATGTGTCTCTGTCTCTGTCTGTTTCTGTGTTTGTGTATCTATCTGCGTCTATGCCTCTGTCTGTGTCTGTGTCTGTCTCTGTATCTCTGTCTGTGTCTCTGTCTGTGTCACTGCCTCTGTCTCAGTCTGTTTCTGTGTGTTTGTCTCTATCTGTGTCTCTGTCTATTTCTCTGTCTGTGTCTCTGTCTCTGCCTCAGTCTGTGTCTCTGTCTCTGTCTGTGTCACTGTCTCTGCCTCTGTCTGTGTCTCTGTCTGTGCCCCTGTCTCCGTCTGTGTCTCTCTGTACCTCTGGCTGTGTCTCTGTGTCTCTCTGTGTCTCTGTCTGTGTCTCTCTGTACCTCTGTCTGTGTCTCTGTCTGTGTCACTGCCTCTGTCTCTGTCTGTTTCTGTGTGTTTGTCTCTATCTGTGTCTCTGTCTGTGTCTCTGTCTCTGCCTCAGTCTGTGTCTATGTCTCTGTCAGTGTCTCTGTCTGTGTCCCTGTTTCTGTCTGTGTCTCCCTGTACCTCTGTCTGTGTCTCTGTGTCTGTCTGTGTCTCTGTCTCAGTCTCTGTCTGGGGCACATTATGCTGCACAGACTGTGTTGAGGTGTGAGGCACACATCCAGCTGATCGGCAATGGGGGGGGGGGTCCACACATCCAGCTGATCGGCAATGGGGGGGTGCACACACCCAGCTGATCAGCAATGGGGGAAAGGACACTCCCAGCTGATCGGCAATGGGGGGAAGGACAGACCCAGATGATCGGCAATGGGGGGAAGCACACTCCCAGCTGATCGGCAATGGGGGAAAGGACAGACCCAGCTGATCGGCAATGGGGGGGGGTGCACACACCCAGCTGATCAGCAATGGGGGAAAGGACACTCCCAGCTGATCGGCAATGGGGGGAAGGACAGACCCAGATGATCGGCAATGGGGGGCAGCACACTCCCAGCTGATCGGCAATGGGGGGGGGTGCACACACCCAGCTGATCGGCAATGGGGGGAAGCACACACCCAGCTGATCAGCAATGGGGGAAAGGACACACCCAGCTGATCGGCAATGGGGGGAAGCACACACCCAACTGATCGGCAATGTGGTGAAGCACACACCCAGCTGATCGGCAATGGGGGGAAGGACAGACCCAACTGATCGGCAATGGGGGGGAAGCACAAACCCAGCTGATCGGCAATGGGGGGAAGGACAGACCCAGCTGATCGGCAATGGGGGGAAGGACAGGCCCAGCTGATCGGCAATGGGGGGAAGCACACTCCCAGCTGATCGGCAATGCGGGGAAGCACACACCGAGCTGATCGGCAATGGGGGGAAGGACACACCCAGCTGATTGGCAATGGTGTGAAGCAGACACCCAGCTGATCGGCAATGGGGGGAAGCACACACCCAGCTGATCGGCAATGGGGGGAAGCACACACCCTGCTGATCGGCAATGGGGGGAAGCACACTCCCAGCTGATCGGCAATGGGGGGAAGGACACACCCAGCTGATCGGCAATGCGGGGATGCACACACCCAGCTAATCGGCAGTGTGGGGAAGGACAGGCCCATCTGATCGGCAATGGGGGGGAAGCACACACCCAGCTGTTCGGCAATGGGGGGAAGCACACACCGAGCTGATCGGCAATGGGGGGAAGGACACACCCAGCTGATTGGCAATGGTGTGAAGCACACACCCAGCTGATCGGCAATGGGGGGAAGCACACACCCAGCTGATCGGCAATGGGGGGAAGCACACACCCTGCTGATCGGCAATGGGGGGAAGCACACTCCCAGCTGATCGGCAATGGGGGGAAGGACACACCCAGCTGATCGGCAATGGGGGGAAGGACAGACCCAGCTGATCGGCAATGGGGGGAAGGACACACCCAGCTGATCGGCAATGGGGGAAGCACACACCCAGCTGATCGGCAATGGGGGGAAGCACACACCCTGCTGATCGGCAATGGGGGGAAGCACACTCCCAGCTGATCGTCAATGGGGGGAAGCACACACCCTGCTGATCGGCAATGGGGGGAAGCACACACCCAGCTGATCGGCAATGCGGGGCAGCACACACCCAGCTGATCGGCAATGGGGGGAAGCACACTCCCAGCTGATCGGCAATGGGGGGAAGCACACTCCCAGCTGATCGGGAATGCGGGGAAGGACAGACCCAGCTGATCGGCAATGGGGGGGAAGCACACTCCCAGCTGATCGGCAATGGGGGGAAGCACACTCCCAGCTGATCGGCAATGGGGGGAAGCACACACCCAGCTGATCGGCAATGGGGGGAAGCACACACCCAGCTGATCGGCAATGGGGGGAAGGACAGACCCAGCTGATCGGCAATGGGGGGACGCACACTCCCAGCTGATCGGCAATGGGGGGAAGGACAGACCCAGCTGATCGGCAATGCGGGGAAGGACAGACCCAGCTGATCGGCAATGGGGGGAAGCACACACCCAGCTGATTGGCAATGCGGGGAAGGACACACCCAGCTGATCGGCAATGGGGGGAAGCACACTCCCAGCTGATCGGCAATGCGGGGAAGCACACACCCAGCTGATCGGCAATGCGGGGAAGCACACACCCAGCTGATCGGCTATGCGGGGAAGCACACACCCAGCTGATCGTCAATGGGGGGACAGCACACACCCAGCTGATCGGCAATGGGGGGAAGCACACACCCAGCTGATCAGCAATGGGGGGAAGCACACTCCCAGCTGATCGGCAATGGGGGGAAGCACACACCCAGC
Organism: Scyliorhinus torazame; assembly: GCF_047496885.1. Lineage (NCBI taxonomy): Eukaryota > Metazoa > Chordata > Chondrichthyes > Carcharhiniformes > Scyliorhinidae > Scyliorhinus > Scyliorhinus torazame. The sequence continues at coordinate 778,450 of NW_027307789.1, forward strand.
TGATCGGCAATGCGGGGAAGCGCACACACAGCTGATCGGCAATGGGGGAAGCACACACCCAGCTGATCAGCAATGGGGGGAAGCACACACCCAGCTGATCAGCAATGGGGGGGAAGCACACTCCCAGCTGATCGGCAATGGGGGGAAGCACACACCCAGCTGATCGGCAAAGCGGGGAAGCAGACTCCCAGCTGATCGGCAATGGTGTGAAGCACACACCCAGCTGATCGGCAATGCGGGGAAGCGCACACACAGCTGATCGGCAATGGGGGGAAGGACAGACCCAGCTGATCGGCAATGGGGGGAAGCACACTCCCAGCTGATCAGCAATGGGGGGAAGCACACTCCCAGCTGATCGGCAATGGGGGGGGATGCACACACCCAGCTGATCGGCAATGGGGGGAAGGACACACCCAGCTGATCGGCAATGGGGGGAAGCACACACCCAGCTGATCGGCAATGGGGGGAAGGACACACCCAGCTGATCGGCAATGCGGGGAAGCACACACCCAGCTGATCGGCAATGCGGGGAAGCACACACCCAGCTGATCGGCAATGGGGGGGAAGCACACACCCAGCTGATCGGCAATGCGGGGAAGCACACTCCCAGCTGATCAGCAATGGGGGGAAGCACACTCCCAGCTGATCGGCAATGGGGGGAAGCACACACCCAGCTGATCGGCAATGGGGGGAAGCACACACCCAGCTGATCGGCAATGGGGGGAAGCACACGCCCAGCTGATCGGCAATGGGGGGAAGCACACACCCAGCTGATCGGCAATGGGGGGAAGCACACACCCAGCTGATCGGCAATGGGGGGAAGGACAGACCCAGCTGATCGGCAATGGGGGGAAGGACAGACCCAGCTGATTGGCAATGGGGGAAGCACACACCCAGCTGATCGGCAATGGGGGGAAGCACACACCCAGCTGATCGGCAATGGGGGGGAAGCACACGCCCAGCTGATCAGCAATGGGGGGAAGCTCACTCCCAGCTAATCGGCAATGGGGGGAAGCACACACCCAGCTGCCCGGCAATGCGGGGATGCACACACCCAGCTGATCGGCAATGCGGGGCAGCACACTCCCAGCTGATCGGCAATGGGGGGAAGCTCACTCCCAGCTGATCGGCAATGGGGGGAAGCACACACCCAGCTGCCCGGCAATGGGGGGAAGCACACACCCAGCTGATCGGCAATGGGGGGAAGGACACACTCAGCTGATCGGCAATGCGGGGAAGCACACTCCCCGCTGATCGGCAATGGGGGGGAAGCACACTCCCAGCTGATCGGCAATGGGGGGAAGCACACACCCAGCTGATCGGCAATGGGGGGAAGCACACTCCCAACTGATCGGCAATGGGGGGAAGCACACACCCAGCTGATCGGCAATGGGGGGAAGGACAGACCCAGCTGATCGGCAATGGGGGGAAGGACAGACCCAGCTGATCGGCAATGGGGGGAAGCACACACCCAGCTGCCCGGCAATGCGGGGAAGGACACACCCAGCTGATCGGCAATGGGGGAAAGCACACACCCAGCTGCCCGGCAATGGGGGGAAGCACACTCCCAGCTGATCGGCAATAGGGGGAAGCACACTCCCAGCTGATCGGCAATGGGGGGAAGGACAGACCCAGCTGATCGGCAATGCGGGGAAGGACAGACCCAGCTGATCGGCAATGGGGGGAAGCACGCTCCGAGCTGATCGGCAATGGGGGGAAGCACACTCCGAGCTGATCGGCAATGGGGGGAAGCACACTCCCAGCTGATCGGCAATGGGGGGAAGCACACACCCAGCTGATCGGCAATGGGGGGAAGGACACACTCAGCTGATCGGCAATGCGGGGAAGCACACACCCAGCTGATCGGCAATGGGGGGAAGCACACACCCAGCTGATCGGCAATGGGGGGAAGGACAGACCCAGCTGATCGGCAATGGGGGGAAGGACAGACCCAGCTGATCGGCAATGGGGGGAAGCACACACCCAGCTGATCGGCAATGGGGGGAAGCACACACCCAGCTGCCCGGCAATGGGGGGAAGCACACACCCAGCTGATCGGCAATGGGGGGAAGCACACACCCAGCTGATCGGCAATGGGGGGAAGCACACAACCAGCTGATCGTCAATGGGGGGAAGCACACACCCAGCTGATCGGCAATGAGGGGAAGCACACACCCAGCTGATCGGCAATGCGGGGAGTCACACCCACCCACCGATAGTCCTGGTCATGCAGAATGGTAAGTCAGGGTGAGGCTGGCTGGGGAGGGTAAGTTTTACCGGCAGTGCGAAGAGAGAGATTCCGAGTGGGTGCGGTTTCCTTTCACTGTTTGACGAATTGAAGAATTGAACTAAAGGGAACTTTCAGCACATTTTTCAACTGCTGCCTGAACTGAGTCTGTGTCACGGCGTAAATCGCAGTGTTTGTGCAGCAACTCAGGAGCTGCAGCATGAAGCCCAATTCCAGAACATAAAAATCTAACCATACAGACCGATACCCCAGATTGTACATCCGGCTCCAAAGAGAATAAACCATTAACGTTGACCATAACAGGATGAAGTTGGCGGAGATAACGAAGAGTAAGATGATGGATTTGCTGCGACTCTCCATCTCTGGGTCTCTGGCACTGTGCCCACTGCTGTGAGCCCGGAGTCTCCTGCGGGCCCTGCTGCTCAGGACAATGTGTCTGACGGAGAGAACATTGAGCAGCAGAATCAGGGCGAATGGAACACCCGGGGTTAGAATGTGGTGGAGGAACTCGATTGTTGTCCAGACCGGAGATTCCGCAACACCCAATGTGACAACACAAAACCAGGGGTTGTTCCGCAGCAGATACCCACCGGGCAGCATCACCCCCCAGGAAATGTCCTTCAGACAGCTCAGCACAGCCACTGTCCCCAGAACCACAGCCGCCGCTTTCTCGCTGCAATATTTACTTTTCAGCCTCGGGCAACAAATGGCCACAAATCGATCAAAGGTGAAAGTGACGGTGAACCAGACAGAACAGTCAGTGGCTGCATAAAGCAGGGCGGCGTGGATATTACACACGGGGATGGAGTACAGGAAATAAAACTGTTCCCTAAAAACAATGGGAATGTGTCTGAATATCAGGTCGAGAATCACGACCAGGAGATCCCCCACTGCCATGGCCAACAGGTAACAAGTCACACATTTGGACAGCCCACAGTTTCTTCTCTTCAGGGTCACAATTGTGATGAGGTTCACTGTGAGGGAGGGAAATACACAATGAAATTATACATCAGCCTGGGAAAGACATCACAAGTATGGTCGGCGTGGTGTGGAGGGAGTGAAATAAATATATACTAACACACACACTCACACACACACAGACAGTAACACACTCACACACACACAGAGACAGTAACACACACTCACACACAGACACTGACACACACTCACACACACACAGACAGTAACACACTCACACACACACAGAGACAGTAACACACACTCACACACAGACACTGACACACACTCACACACACAGAGACAGTAACACACACTCACACAGACACTGACAGTAACACACACTCACACACAGACAGTAACACACACTCACACACACAGACAGTAACACACACTCACACACACAGACACATACATACAGAGACAGTAACACACACACACACACAGACACTGACACACAAACACACACATGTTGAGACAGTAACACACATACACACACACACGCACATACATACAGAGACAGTAACACACACACACACACAGTAATACACTGACACACACACAGACACTAACACACACACACACACAGTAATACACTCACACACACAGACAAAAACACACTCACACATACAGACACTGACACACACACACACACATACAGTAATACACTTGCACACACACAGACAGAGACAGTAACACACACACAGGCACTGACACACTCACACACACACACAGACAGTAACACACACACACGCACACTCACAGAGACAATAACACACACACTGACACACAAACACACACATATTGAGACAGTAACACACATACACACACACACGCACATACATACAGAGACAGTAACACACTCACACACACACACACATACATACAGACACAGTAACACACACACACACACAGACACTGACACACAAACACACACATATTGAGACAGTAACACACATACACACACACACGCACATACATACAGAGACAGTAACACACTCACACACACACGCACATACATACAGACACAGTAACACACACACACACAGACACTGACACACTCACACACACACACAGTAATACACTGACACACACACAGACACTAACACACACACACAGTAATACACTCACACACACAGACAAAAACACACTCACACATACAGACACTGACACACACTCACACATACAGTAATACACTTGCACACACACAGACAGAGACAGTAACACACACACAGACACTGACACACTCACACACACACACACAGACAGTAACACACACACACACACGCACACTCACAGAGACAATAACACACACAGTGACACACAAACACACACATACAGAGACAGTAACACACACACACAGTAATACACTCACACACACGCACACAGACACTAACACAAACACAGACACTGACACACACTCACACACACACATACAGTAATACACTTACACACACAGACAGACACAGTAATACACACACACACACAGACACTAACACACACACACACACACACTGTAATACACACACAGACACTCAGTGGTATGCGGTGTGCAGGGTGTCTGATGGGGGTGTGGTACATTGTGTACTGTCAGTGGTGTGTGGTGTGCTGGGTGTCTGATGTGGGTGTGGTACATTGTGTACTGTCAGTGGTGTGCAGTGTGCTGGGTGTCTGATGGGGGTGTGGTACATTGTGTACTGTCAGTGGTGTGCGGTGAGCTGGGTGTCTGATGGGGGTGTGGTACATTGTGTACTGTCAGTGGTGTGCGGTGTGCTGGGTGTCTGATGGGGGTGTGGTACATTGTGTACTGTCAGTGGTGTGTAGTGTGCTGGGTGCCTGATGGGGGTGTGGTACATTGTGTCCTGTCAGTGGTGTGCGGTGTGCTGGGTGACTGATGGGGGGTGGTACATTGTGTACTGTCAGTGGTGTGTGGTGTGCTGGGTGCCTGATGGGGGTGTGGTACATTGTGTCCTGTCAGTGGTGTGCGGTGTGCTGGGGGCCTGATGGGGCTGTGGTACATTGTGTAAGATCAGTGGTGTGCGGTGTGCTGGGTGTCTGATGGGGGTGTGGTACATTGTGTACTGTCAGTGGTGTGCTGGGTGTCTGATGGGGGTGTGGTACATTGTGTACTGTCAGTGGTGTGTGGTGTGCTGGGTGCCTGATGGGGGTGTGGTACATTGTGTACTGTCAGTGGTGCGCGGTGTGCTGGGTGTCTGATATGGGTGTGGTACATTGTGTACTGTCAGTGGTGTGTGGTGTGCTGGGTGTCTGATGGGTGTGTGGTACATTGTGTACTGTCAGTGGTGTGTGGTGTGCTGGGTGCCTGATGGGGGTGTGGTACATTGTGTACTGCCAGTGGTGTGCGGTGCTGGGTGCCTGATGGGGGTGTGGTACATTGTGTACTGTCAGTGGTGTGCGGTGTGCTGGGTGTCTGATGGGGGTGTGGTACATTGTGTACTGTCAGTGGTGTGTGGTGTGCTGGGTGCCTGATGGGGGTGTGGTACATTGTGTACTGCCAGTGGTGTGCGGTGCTGGGTGCCTGATGGGGGTGTGGTAAATTGTGTACTGTCAGTGGTGTGCGGTGTGCTGGGTGCCTGATGGGGCTATGGTACATTGTGTACTGTCAGTGGTGTGCGGTGTGCGGGGTGTCTGATGGGGGTGTGGTACATTGTGTACTGTCAGTGGAGTGCGGTGTGCTGGGTGTCTGATGGGGGTGTGGTACATTGTGTACTGTCAGTGGAGTGCGGTGTGCTGGGTGTCTGATGGGGGCGTGGTACATTGTGTACTGTCAGTGGTGTGCGGTGTGCTGGGTGTCTGATGGGGGTGTGGTACATTGTGTACTGTCAGTGGTGTGTGGTGTGCTGGGTGTCTGATGGGGGTGTGGTACATTGTGTACTGTCAGTAGTGTGTGGTGTGCTGGGTGTCTGATGGGGGTGTGGTACATTGTGTACTGTCAGTGGTGTGTGGTGTGCTGGGTGTCTGATGGGGGTGCCGTACATTGTGTACTGTCAGTGGTGTGTGGTGTGCTGGGTGTCTGATGGGGGTGAGGTACATTGTGTACTGTCAGTGCTGTGTGGTGTGCTGGGTGTCTGATGGGTGTGGTACATTGTGTACTGTCAGTGGTGTGCGGTGTGCTGTGTGCCTGATGGGGGTGTGGTACATTGTGTCCTGTCAGTGGTATGTGGTGTGTTGGTTGTCTGATATGTGTGTGGTACATTGTGTACTGTCAGTGGTGTTTGGTGTACTGGGTGTCTGATGGGGCTGTGGTACATTGTGCACTGTCAGTGGCGTGTGGTGTGCTGGGTGTCTGATGGGGGGTGGTACATTGTGTACTGTCAGTGGTGTGCGGTGAGCTGGGTGTCTGATGGGGGTGTGGTACATTGTGTACTGTCAGTGGTGTGCGGTGTGCTGGGTGCCTGATGGGGGTGTGGTACATTGTGTACTGTCAGTGGTGTGCGGTGTGCTGGGTGTCTGATGGGGGTGTGGTACATTGTGTACTGTCAGTGGTGTGCAGGGTGTCTGATGGGGGTGTGGTACATTGTGTACTGTCAGTGCTGTGCGGTGTGCTGTGTGTCTGATGGGGGTGTGGTACATTGTGTACTGTCAGTGGTGTGTGGTGTTCTGGGTGTCTGATGTGGGTGTGGGACATTGTGTACTGTCAGTGGTGTGTGGTGTGCTGGGTTTCTGATGGTAGTGTGGTACATTGTGTACTGTCAGTGGTGTGTGGTATGCTGGGTGTCTGATGGGGGTGTGGTACATTGTGTACTGACAGTGGTGTGCGGTGTGCTGGGTGTCTGATGGGGCTGTGGTACATTGTGTACTGTCAGTGGTGTGTGGTGTGCTGGGTGTCTGATGGGGGTGTGGTACATTGTGTACTGTCAGTGGAGTGCGGTGTGCTGGGTGTCTGATGGGGGTGTGGTATATTGTGTACTGTCAGTGGTGTGCGGTGTGCTGGGTGTCTGCTGGGGGTGTGGTACATTGTGTACTGTCAGTGGTGTGCGGTGAGCTGGGTGCCTGATGGGGGTGTGGTACATTGTGTACTGTCAGTGGTGTGCGGTGTGCTGGGTGTCTGATGGGAGTGTGCTACATTGTGTACTGTCAGTGGTGTGCGGTGTGCTGAGTGTCTGATGGGGGTGTGGTACATTGTGTACTGTCAGTGGTGTGTGGTGTGCTGGGTGTCTGATGTGGTGTGGTACATTGTGTACTGTCAGTGGTGTGCGGTGTGCTGGGTGTCTGATGGGGCTGTGGTACATTGTGTACTATCAGTGGTGTGTGGTGTGCTGGGTGTCTGATGGGGGGGTGGTACATTGTGTACTGTCAGTGGTGTGCGGTGTGCTGGGTGTCTGATGGGGCTATGGTACATTGTGTACTGTCAGTGGAGTGCGGTGTGCTGGGTGTCTGATGGGGGTGTGGTACATTGTGTACTGTCAGTGGTGTGCGGTGTGCGGGGTGTCTGATGGGGGTGAAGTACATTGTGTACTGTCAGTGGTGTGTGGTGTGCTGGGTGTCTGATGGGTGTGGTACATTGTGTACTGTCAGTGGTGTGTGGTGTGCTGGGTGTCTGATGGGTGTGTGGTACATTGTGTACTGTCAGTGGTGTTTGCTGTACTGTGTGTCTGATGGGGGTGTGGTACATTGTGCACTGTCAGTGGTGTGCGGTGTGCTGGGTGCCGGATGGGGGTGTGGTACATTGTGTACTGTCAGTGGTGTGTGGTTTGCTGGGTGTCTGATGGGGCTGTGGTACATTGTGTACTGTCAGTGGTGTGCGGTGTGCTGGGTGTCTGATGGGGGGATGGTACATTGTGTACTGTCAGTGGTGTGCGGTGTGCTGGGTGTCTGATGGGGGTGTGGTACATTGTGTACTGTCAGTGGTGTGGGGTTTGCTGTGTGCCTGATGGGGGTGTGGTACATTGTGTACTGTCAGTGGTGTGTGGTGTGCTGGGTGTCTGATGGGGGTGTGGTACATTGTGTACTGTCAGTGGTGTGCTGGGTGCTTGATGGGGGTGTGGTACATTGTGTACTGTCAGTGGTGTGTGGTGAGCTGGGTGTCTGATGGGGGTGTGGTACATTGTGTACTGTCAGTGGTGTGCGTTGAGCTGGGTGTCTGATGGGGGTGTGGTACATTGTGTACTGTCAGTGGTGTGCGGTGTGCTGGGTGTCTGATGGGGGTGTGGTACATTGTGTACTGTCAGTGGTGTGCGGTGAGCTGGCTGTCCGATGGGGATGTGGTACATTGTGTACTGTCAGTGGTGTGTGGTGTGCTGGGTGTCTGATGTGGTGTGGTACATTGTGTACTGACAGTGGTGTGCGGTGTGCTGGGTGTCTGATGGGGCTGTGGTACATTGTGTACTGTCAGTGGTGTGTGGTGTGCTGGGTGTCTGATGGGGGTGTGGTACATTGTGTACTGTCAGTGGAGTGCGGTGTGCTGGGTGTCTGATGGGGGTGTGGTATATTGTGTACTGTCAGTGGTGTGCGGTGTGCTGGGTGTCTGCTGGGGGTGTGGTACATTGTGTACTGTCAGTGGTGTGCGGTGAGCTGGGTGCCTGATGGGGGTGTGGTACATTGTGTACTGTCAGTGGTGTGCGGTGTGCTGGGTGTCTGATGGGGCTGTGGTACATTGTGTACTATCAGTGGTGTGTGGTGTGCTGGGTGTCTGATGGGGGGGTGGTACATTGTGTACTGTCAGTGGTGTGCGGTGTGCTGGGTGTCTGATGGGGCTATGGTACATTGTGTACTGTCAGTGGAGTGCGGTGTGCTGGGTGTCTGATGGGGGTGTGGTACATTGTGTACTGTCAGTGGTGTGCGGTGTGCGGGGTGTCTGATGGGGGTGAAGTACATTGTGTACTGTCAGTGGTGTGTGGTGTGCTGGGTGTCTGATGGGTGTGGTACATTGTGTACTGTCAGTGGTGTGTGGTGTGCTGGGTGTCTGATGGGTGTGTGGTACATTGTGTACTGTCAGTGGTGTTTGCTGTACTGGGTGTCTGATGGGGGTGTGGTACATTGTGCACTGTCAGTGGTGTGTGGTGTGCTGGGTGCCTGATGGGGCTTTGGTACATTGTGTAAGATCAGTGGTGTGCGGTGTGCTGGGTGTCTGATGGGGGTGTGGTACATTGTGTACTGTCAGTGGTGTGCTGGGTGTCTGATGGAGGTGTGGTACATTGTGTACTGTCAGTGCTGTGCGGTGTGCTGTGTGTCTGATGGGGGTGTGGTACATTGTGTACTGTCAGTGGTGTGCGGTGTGCTGGGTGCCTGATGGGGCTGTGGTACATTGTGTCAGATCAGTGGTGTGCGGTGTGCTGGGTGTCTGATGGGGGTGTGGTACATTGTGTACTGTCAGTGCTGTGCTGGGTGTCTGATGGGGGTGTGGTACATTGTGTACTGTCAGTGGTGTGTGGTGTGCTGGGTGCCTGATGGGGGTGTGGTACATTGTGTACTGTCAGTGGTGCGCGGTGTGCTGGGTGTCTGATGGGGGTGTGGTACATTGTGTACTGTCAGTGGTGTGTGGTGTGCTGGGTGTCTGATGGGTGTGTGGTACATTGTGTACTGTCAGTGGTGTGTGGTGTGCTGGGTGCCTGATGGGGGTGTGGTACATTGTGTACTGCCAGTGGTGTGCGGTGTGCTGGGTGCCTGATGGGGGTGTGGTACATTGTGTACTGTCAGTGGTGTGCGATGTGCTGGGTGCCTGATGGGGCTATGGTACATTGTGTACTGTCAGTGGTGTGCGGTGTGCGGGGTGTCTGATGGGGGTGTGGTACATTGTGTACTGTCAGTGGTGTGCGGTGTGCTGGGTGTCTGATGGGGGTGTGGTACATTGTGTACTGTCAGTGGAGTGCGGTGTGCTGGGTGTCTGATGGGGGTGTGGTACATTGTGTACTGTCAGTGGTGTGTGGTGTGCTGGGTGTCTGATGTGGGTGTGGTACATTGTGTAATGTCAGTGGTGTGTGGTGTGCTGGGTGTCTGATGGGGCTGTGGTACATTGTGTACTGTCAGTGGTGTGCGGTGTGCTGGGTGTCTGATGGGGGGATGGTACATTGTGTACTGTCAGTGGTGTGCGGTGTGCTGGGTGTCTGATGGGGGTGTGGTACATTGTGTACTGTCAGTGGTGTGCTGTTTGCTGGGTGCCTGATGGGGGTGTGGTACATTGTGTACTGTCAGTGGTGTGTGGTGTGCTGGGTGTCTGATGGGGGTGTGGTACATTGTGTACTGTCAGTGGTGTGCTGGGTGCTTGATGGGGGTGTGGTACATTGTGTACTGTCAGTGGTGTGTGGTGAGCTGGGTGTCTGATGGGGGTGTGGTACATTGTGTACTGTCAGTGGTGTGCGTTGAGCTGGGTGTCTGATGGGGGTGTGGTACATTGTGTACTGTCAGTGGTGTGCGGTGTGCTGGGTGTCTGATGGGGGTGTGGTACATTGTGTACTGTCAGTGGTGTGCGGTGAGCTGGCTGTCCGATGGGGATGTGGTACATTGTGTACTGTCAGTGGTGTGTGGTGTGCTGGGTGTCTGATGTGGTGTGGTACATTGTGTACTGACAGTGGTGTGCGGTGTGCTGGGTGTCTGATGGGGCTGTGGTACATTGTGTACTGTCAGTGGTGTGTGGTGTGCTGGGTGTCTGATGGGGGTGTGGTACATTGTGTACTGTCAGTGGAGTGCGGTGTGCTGGGTGTCTGATGGGGGTGTGGTATATTGTGTACTGTCAGTGGTGTGCGGTGTGCTGGGTGTCTGCTGGGGGTGTGGTACATTGTGTACTGTCAGTGGTGTGCGGTGAGCTGGGTGCCTGATGGGGGTGTGGTACATTGTGTACTGTCAGTGGTGTGCGGTGTGCTGGGTGTCTGATGGGAGTGTGCTACATTGTGTACTGTCAGTGGTGTGCGGTGTGCTGAGTGTCTGATGGGGGTGTGGTACATTGTGTACTGTCAGTGGTGTGTGGTGTGCTGGGTGTCTGATGTGGTGTGGTACATTGTGTACTGTCAGTGGTGTGCGGTGTGCTGGGTGTCTGATGGGGCTGTGGTACATTGTGTACTATCAGTGGTGTGTGGTGTGCTGGGTGTCTGATGGGGGGGTGGTACATTGTGTACTGTCAGTGGTGTGCGGTGTGCTGGGTGTCTGATGGGGCTATGGTACATTGTGTACTGTCAGTGGAGTGCGGTGTGCTGGGTGTCTGATGGGGGTGTGGTACATTGTGTACTGTCAGTGGTGTGCGGTGTGCGGGGTGTCTGATGGGGGTGAAGTACATTGTGTACTGTCAGTGGTGTGTGGTGTGCTGGGTGTCTGATGGGTGTGGTACATTGTGTACTGTCAGTGGTGTGTGGTGTGCTGGGTGTCTGATGGGTGTGTGGTACATTGTGTACTGTCAGTGGTGTTTGCTGTACTGTGTGTCTGATGGGGGTGTGGTACATTGTGCACTGTCAGTGGTGTGCGGTGTGCTGGGTGCCGGATGGGGGTGTGGTACATTGTGTACTGTCAGTGGTGTGTAGTTTGCTGGGTGTCTGATGGGGGTGTGCTACATTGTGTACTGTCAGTGGTGTGTGGTGTGCTGGGTGTCTGATGTGGGTGTGGTACATTGTGTAATGTCAGTGGTGTGTGGTGTGCTGGGTGTCTGATGGGGCTGTGGTACATTGTGTACTGTCAGTGGTGTGCGGTGTGCTGGGTGTCTGATGGGGGGATGGTACATTGTGTACTGTCAGTGGTGTGCGGTGTGCTGGGTGTCTGATGGGGGTGTGGTACATTGTGTACTGTCAGTGGTGTGCGGTTTGCTGGGTGCCTGATGGGGGTGTGGTACATTGTGTACTGTCAGTGGTGTGTGGTGTGCTGGGTGTCTGATGGGGGTGTGGTACATTGTGTACTGTCAGTGGTGTGCTGGGTGCTTGATGGGGGTGTGGTACATTGTGTACTGTCAGTGGTGTGTGGTGAGCTGGGTGTCTGATGGAGGTGTGGTACATTGTGTACTGTCAGTGGTGTGCGTTGAGCTGGGTGTCTGATGGGGGTGTGGTACATTGTGTACTGTCAGTGGTGTGCGGTGTGCTGGGTGTCTGATGGGGGTGTGGTACATTGTGTACTGTCAGTGGTGTGCGGTGAGCTGGCTGTCCGATGGGGATGTGGTACATTGTGTACTGTCAGTGGTGTGTGGTGTGCTGGGTGTCTGATGTGGTGTGGTACATTGTGTACTGACAGTGGTGTGTGGTGTGCTGGGTGTCTGATGGGGGTGTGGTACATTGTGTACTGTCAGTGGAGTGCGGTGTGCTGGGTGTCTGATGGGGGTGTGGTATATTGTGTACTGTCAGTGGTGTGCGGTGTGCTGGGTGTCTGCTGGGGGTGTGGTACATTGTGTACTGTCAGTGGTGTGCGGTGAGCTGGGTGCCTGATGGGGGTGTGGTACATTGTGTACTGTCAGTGGTGTGCGGTGTGCTGGGTGTCTGATGGGAGTGTGCTACATTGTGTACTGTCAGTGGTGTGCGGTGTGCTGAGTGTCTGATGGGGGTGTGGTACATTGTGTACTGTCAGTGGTGTGTGGTGTGCTGGGTGTCTGATGTGGTGTGGTACATTGTGTACTGTCAGTGGTGTGCGGTGTGCTGGGTGTCTGATGGGGCTGTGGTACATTGTGTACTATCAGTGGTGTGTGGTGTGCTGGGTGTCTGATGGGGGGGTGGTACATTGTGTACTGTCAGTGGTGTGCGGTGTGCTGGGTGTCTGATGGGGCTATGGTACATTGTGTACTGTCAGTGGAGTGCGGTGTGCTGGGTGTCTGATGGGGGTGTGGTACATTGTGTACTGTCAGTGGTGTGCGGTGTGCGGGGTGTCTGATGGGGGTGAAGTACATTGTGTACTGTCAGTGGTGTGCTGGGTGTCTGATGGGTGTGGTACATTGTGTACTGTCAGTGGTGTGTGGTGTGCTGGGTGTCTGATGGGTGTGTGGTACATTGTGTACTGTCAGTGGTGTTTGCTGTACTGGGTGTCTGATGGGGTTGTGGTACATTCTGCACTGTCAGTGGTGTGTGGTGTGCTGGGTGCCTGATGGGGCTGTGGTACATTGTGTAAGATCAGTGGTGTGCGGTGTGCTGGGTGTCTGATGGGGGTGTGGTACATTGTGTACTGTCAGTGGTGTGCTGGGTGTCTGATGGAGGTGTGGTACATTGTGTACTGTCAGTGCTGTGCGGTGTGCTGTGTGTCTGATGGGGGTGTGGTACATTGTGTACTGTCAGTGGTGTGCGGTGTGCTGGGTGCCTGATGGGGCTGTGGTACATTGTGTCAGATCAGTGGTGTGCGGTGTGCTGGGTGTCTGATGGGGGTGTGGTACATTGTGTACTGTCAGTGCTGTGCTGGGTGTCTGATGGGGGTGTGGTACATTGTGTACTGTCAGTGGTGTGTGGTGTGCTGGGTGCCTGATGGGGGTGTGGTACATTGTGTACTGTCAGTGGTGCGCGGTGTGCTGGGTGTCTGATGGGGGTGTGGTACATTGTGTACTGCCAGTGGTGTGCGTTGTGCTGGGTGCCTGATGGGGGTGTGGTACATTGTGTACTGTCAGTGGTGTGCGATGTGCTGGGTGCCTGATGGGGCTATGGTACATTGTGTACTGTCAGTGGTGTGCGGTGTGCGGGGTGTCTGATGGGGGTGTGGTACATTGTGTACTGTCAGTGGTGTGCGGTGTGCTGGGTGTCTGATGGGGGTGTGGTACATTGTGTACTGTCAGTGGAGTGCGGTGTGCTGGGTGTCTGATGGGGGTGTGGTACATTGTGTACTGTCAGTGGTGTGCGGTGTGCTGGGTGTCTGATGGGGGTGTGGTACATTGTGTACTGTCAGTAGTGTGTGGTGTGCTGGGTGTCTGATGGGGGTGTGGTACATTGTGTACTGTCAGTGGTGTGTGGTGTGCTGGGTGTCTGATGGGGGTGCCGTACATTGTGTACTGTCAGTGGTGTGTGGTGTGCTGGGTGTCTGATGGGGGTGAGGTACATTGTGTACTGTCAGTGGTGTGTGGTGTGCTGGGTGTCTGATGGGTGTGGTACATTGTGTACTGTCAGTGGTGTGCGGTGTGCTGTGTGCCTGATGGGGGTGTGGTACAGTGTGTCCTGTCAGTGGTATGTGGTGTGTTGGTTGTCTAATATGTGTGTCGTACATTGTATACTGTCAGTGGTGTTTGCTGTACTGGGTGTCTGATGGGGGTGTGGTACATTGTGCACTGTCAGTGGTGTGTGGTGTGCTGGGTGTCTGATGGGGGGTGGTACATTGTGTACTGTCAGTGGTGTGCGGTGAGCTGGGTGTCTGATGGGGGTGTGGTACATTGTGTACTGTCAGTGGTGTGCGGTGTGCTGGGTGCCTGATGGGGGTGTGGTACATTGTGTACTGTCAGTGGTGTGTGGTGTGCTGGGTGCCTGATGGGGCTGTGGTACATTGTGTAAGATCAGTGGTGTGCGATGTGCTGGGTGTCTGATGGGGGTGTGGTACATTGTGTACTGTCAGTGGTGTGCGGTGTGCTGGGTGCCTGATGGGGGTCTGGTACATTGTGTACTGTCAGTGGTGTGTGGTGTGCTGGGTGCCTGATGGGGCTGTGGTACATTGTGTAAGATCAGTGGTGTGCGGTGTGCTGGGTGCCTGATGGGGGTGTGGTACATTGTGTACTGTCAGTGCTGTGCGGTGTGCTGTGTGTCTGATGGGGGTGTGGTACATTGTGTACTGTCAGTGGTGTGTGGTGTGCTGGGTGTCTGATGTGGGTGTGGTACATTGTGTACTGTCAGTGGTGTGTGGTGTGCTGGGTTTCTGATGGGAGTGTGGTACATTGTGTACTGTCAGTGGTGTGTGGTATGCTGGGTGTCTGATGGGGGTGTGGTACATTGTGTACTGTCAGTGGTGTGCGGTGTGCTGGGTGCCTGATGGGGGTGTGGTACATTGTGTACTGTCAGTGGTGTGTGGTGTGCTGGGTGTCTGATGGGAGTGTGCTACATTGTGTACTGTCAGTGGTGTGTGGTGTGCTGGGTGTCTGATGTGGTTGTGGTACATTGTGTAATGTCAGTGGTGTGTGGTGTGCTGGGTGTCTGATGGGGCTGTGGTACATTGTGTACTGTCAGTGGTGTGCAGTGTGCTGGGTGTCTGATGGGGGGATGGTACATTGTGTACTGTCAGTGGTGTGCGGTGTGCTGGGTGTCTGATGGGGGTGTGGTACATTGTGTACTGTCAGTGGTGTGCGGTTTGCTGGGTGCCTGATGGGGGTGTGGTACATTGTGTACTGTCAGTGGTGTGTGGTGTGCTGGATGTCTGATGGGGGTGTGGTACATTGTGTACTGTCAGTGGTGTGCGGTGTGCTGGGTGTCTGATGGGACTGTGGTACATTGTGTACTGTCAGTGGTGTGCGGTGTGCTGGGTGTCTGATGGGGGTGTGGTACATTGTGTACTGTCAGTGGTGTGTGGTGTGCTGGGAGTCTGATGGGGGTGTGGTACATTGTGTACTGTCAGTGGTGTGCGGTGTGCTGGGTGTCTGATGGGGGTGTAGTACATTGTGTACTGTCAGTGGTGTGCGGTGTGCTGGGTGTCTGATGGGGGTGTGGTACATTGTGTACTGTCAGTGGTGTGCGGTTTGCTGGGTGCCTGATGGGGGTGTGGTACATTGTGTACTGTCAGTGGTGTGTGGTGTGCTGGGTGTCTGATGGGGGTGTGGTACATTGTGTACTGTCAGTGGTGTGCGGTGTGCTGGGTGCCTGATGGGGGTGTGGTACATTGTGTACTGTCAGTGGTGTGTGGTGTGCTGGGTGTCTGATGGGGGTGTGGTACATTGTGTACTGTCAGTGGTGTGTGGTGAGCTGGGTTTCTGATGGGGGTGTGGTACATTGTGTACTGTCAGTGGTGTGCGGTGTGCTGGGTGCCTGATGGGGGTGTGGTACATTGTGTCCTGTCAGTGATGTGCGGTGTGCTGGGTGACTGATGGGGGTGTGGTACATTGTGTACTGTCAGTGGTGTGTGGTAAGCTGGGTGCGTGGTGGGGGTGTGGTACATTGTGAACTGTCAGTGGTGTGCAGTGTGCTGGGTGTCTGATGGGTGTGTGGAACATTGTGTACTTTCAGTGGTGTGCGGTATGCTGGGTGTCTGATGGGGCTGTGGTACATTGTGTACTCTCAGTGGGGTGCGATGTGCTGGGTGCCTGATGGGGCTATGGTACATTGTGTACTGTCAGTGGAGTGCGGTGTGCTGGGTGTCTGATGGGGGTGTGGTACATTGTGTACTGTCAGTGGTGTGCGGTGTGCGGGGTGTCTGATGGGGGTGTGGTACATTGTGTACTGTCAGTGGAGTGCGGTGTGATGGGTGTCTGATGGGGGTGTGGTACATTGTGTACTGTCAGTGGTGTGCGGTGTGCTGGGTGTCTGATGGGGGTGTGGTACATTGTGTACTGTCAGTGGTGTGTGGTGTGCTGGGTGCCTGATGGGGGTGCCGTACATTGTGTACTGTCAGTGGTGTGTGGTGTGCTGGGTGTCTGATGGGGGTGAGGTACATTGTGTACTGTCAGTTGTGTGTGGTGTGCTGGGTGTCTGATGGGTGTGGTACATTGTGTACTGTCAGTGGTGTGCGGTGTGCTGTGTGCCTGATGGGGGTGTGGTACATTGTGTACTGTCAGTGGTGTGTGGTGTGCTGGGTGTCTGATGGGTGTGTGGTACATTGTGTACTGTCAGTGGTGTTTGGTGTACTGGGTGTCTGATGGGGGTGTGGTACATTGTGCACTGTCAGTGGTGTGCGGTGTGCTGGGTGCCTGATGGGGCTGTGGTACATTGTGTAAGATCAGTGGTGTGCGGTGTGCTGGGTGTCTGATGGGGGTGTGGTACATTGTGTACTGTCAGTGGTGTGCTGGGTGTCTGATGGAGGTGTGGTACATTGTGTACTGTCAGTGCTGTGCGGTGTGCTGTGTGTCTGATGGGGGTGTGGTACATTGTGTACTGTCAGTGGTGTGTGGTGTGCTGGGTGTCTGATGTGGGTGTGGTACATTGTGTACTGTCAGTGGTGTGTGGTGTGCTGGGTGTCTGATGGGGGTGTGGTACATTGTGTACTGTCAGTGGTGTGCGGTGTGCTGGGTGCCTGATGGGGGTGTGGTACATTGTGTACTGTCAGTGGTGTGTGGTGTGCTGGGTGTCTGATGGGGGTGTGCTACATTGTGTACTGTCAGTGGTGTGTGGTGTGCTGGGTGTCTGATGTGTGTGTGGTACATTGTGTACTGTCAGTGGTGTGTGGTGTGCTGGGTGTCTGATGGGGCTGTGGTACATTGTGTACTGTCAGTGGTGTGCGGTGTGCTGGGTGTCTGATGGGGGGATGGTACATTGTGTACTGTCAGTGGTGTGCGGTGTGCTGGGTGTCTGATGGGGGTGTGGTACATTGTGTACTGTCAGTGGTGTGCGGTTTGCTGGGTGCCTGATGGGGGTGTGGTACATTGTGTACTGTCAGTGGTGTGTGGTGTGCTGGGTGTCTGATTGGGTTGTGGTACATTGTGTACTGTCAGTGGTGTGTGGTGTGCTGGGTGTCTGATGTGGGTGTGGTACATTGTGTACTGTCAGTGGTGTGTGGTGTGCTGGGTGTCTGATGGGGGTGTGGTACATTGTGTACTGTCAGTGGTGTGCGGTGTGCTGGGTGCCTGATGGGGGTGTGGTACATTGTGTACTGTCAGTGGTGTGTGGTGTGCTGGGTGTCTGATGGGGGTGTGCTACATTGTGTACTGTCAGTGGTGTGTGGTGTGCTGGGTGTCTGATGTGGGTGTGGTACATTGTGTACTGTCAGTGGTGTGTGGTGTGCTGGGTGTCTGATGGGGCTGTGGTACATTGTGTACTGTCAGTGGTGTGCGGTGTGCTGGGTGTCTGATGGGGGGATGGTACATTGTGTACTGTCAGTGGTGTGCGGTGTGCTGGGTGTCTGATGGGGGTGTGGTACATTGTGTACTGTCAGTGGTGTGCGGTTTGCTGGGTGCCTGATGGGGGTGTGGTACATTGTGTACTGTCAGTGGTGTGTGGTGTGCTGGGTGTCTGATGGGGGTGTGGTACATTGTGTACTGTCAGTGGTGTGCGGTGTGCTGGGTGTCTGATGGGACTGTGGTACATTGTGTACTGTCAGTGGTGTGCGGTGTGCTGGGTGTCTGATGGGGATGTGGTACATTGTGTACTGTCAGTGGTGTGCGGTTTGCTGGGTGCCTGATGGGGGTGTGGTACATTGTGTACTGTCAGTGGTGTGTGGTGTGCTGGGTGTCTGATGGGGGTGTGGTACATTGTGTACTGTCAGTGGTGTGCGGTGTGCTGGGTGCCTGATGGGGCTGTGGTACATTGTGTAAGATCAGTGGTGTGCGGTGTGCTGGGTGTCTGATGGGGGTGTGGTACATTGTGTACTGTCAGTGGTGTGCTGGGTGTCTGATGGGGGTGTAGTACATTGTGTACTGTCAGTGCTGTGCGGTGTGCTGTGTGTCTGATGGGGGTGTGGTACATTGTGTACTGTCAGTGGTGTGTGGTGTGCTGGGTGTCTGATGTGGGTTGTGGTACATTGTGTACTGTCAGTGGTGTGCGGTGTGCTGGGTTTCTGATGGGGGTGTGCTACATTGTGTACTGTCAGTGGTGTGTGGTGTGCTGGGTGTCTGATGTGGGTGTGGTACATTGTGTACTGTCAGTGGTGTGTGGTGTGCTGGGTGTCTGATGGGGCTGTGGTACATTGTGTACTGTCAGTGGTGTGCGGTGTGCTGGGTGTCTGATGGGGGGATGGTACATTGTGTACTGTCAGTGGTGTGCGGTGTGCTGGGTGTCTGATGGGGGTGTGGTACATTGTGTACTGTCAGTGGTGTGCGGTTTGCTGGGTGCCTGATGGGGGTGTGGTACATTGTGTACTGTCAGTGGTGTGTGGTGTGCTGGGTGTCTGATGGGGGTGTGGTACATTGTGTACTGTCAGTGGTGTGCGGTGTGCTGGGTGTCTGATGGGACTGTGGTACATTGTGTACTGTCAGTGGTGTGCGGTGTGCTGGGTGTCTGATGGGGATGTGGTACATTGTGTACTGTCAGTGGTGTGCGGTTTGCTGGGTGCCTGATGGGGGTGTGGTACATTGTGTACTGTCAGTGGTGTGTGGTGTGCTGGGTGTCTGATGGGGGTGTGGTACATTGTGTACTGTCAGTGGTGTGCGGTGTGCTGGGTGCCTGATGGGGCTGTGGTACATTGTGTAAGATCAGTGGTGTGCGGTGTGCTGGGTGTCTGATGGGGGTGTGGTACATTGTGTACTGTCAGTGGTGTGCTGGGTGTCTGATGGGGGTGTGGTACATTGTGTACTGTCAGTGCTGTGCGGTGTGCTGTGTGTCTGATGGGGGTGTGGTACATTGTGTACTGTCAGTGGTGTGTGGTGTGCTGGGTATCTGATGTGGGTTGTGGTACATTGTGTACTGTCAGTGGTGTGCGGTGTGCTGGGTTTCTGATGGGAGTGTGGTACATTGTGTACTGTCAGTGGTGTGTGGTGTGCTGGGTGCCTGATGGGGATGTGGTACATTGTGTACTGTCAGTGGTGCGCGGTGTGCTGGGTGTCTGATGGGGGTGTGGTACATTGTGTACTGCCAGTGGTGTGCGGTGTGCTGGGTGCCTGATGGGGGTGTGGTACATTGTGTACTGTCAGTGGTGTGCGATGTGCTGGGTGCCTGATGGGGCTATGGTACATTGTGTACTGTCAGTGGTGTGCGGTGTGCGGGGTGTCTGATGGGAGTGTGGTACATTGTGTACTGTCAGTGGTGTGCGGTGTGCTGGGTGTCTGATGGGGGTGTGGTGCATTGTGTACTGTCAGTGGAGTGCGGTGTGCTGGGTGTCTGATGGGGGTGTGGTACATTGTGTACTGTCAGTGGTGTGCGGTGTGCTGGGTGTCTGATGGGGGTGTGGGAAATTGTGTACTGTCAGTGGTGTGTGGTGTGCTGGGTGTCTGATGGGGGTGTGGTACATTGTGTACTGTCAGTGGTGTGCGGTGTGCTGGGTGCCTGATGGGGGTGTGGTACATTGTGTACTGTCAGTGGTGTGTGGTGTGCTGGGTGTCTGATGGGGGTGTGCTACATTGTGTACTGTCAGTGGTGTGTGGTGTGCTGGGTGTCTGATGTGGGTGTGGTACATTGTGTACTGTCAGTGGTGTGTGGTGTGCTGGGTGTCTGATGGGGCTGTGGTACATTGTGTACTGTCAGTGGTGTGCGGTGTGCTGGGTGTCTGATGGGGGGATGGTACATTGTGTACTGTCAGTGGTGTGCGGTGTGCTGGGTGTCTGATGGGGGTGTGGTACATTGTGTACTGTCAGTGGTGTGCGGTTTGCTGGGTGCCTGATGGGGGTGTGGTACATTGTGTACTGTCAGTGGTGTGTGGTGTGCTGGGTGTCTGATGGGGGTGTGGTACATTGTGTACTGTCAGTGGTGTGCGGTGTGCTGGGTGTCTGATGGGACTGTGGTACATTGTGTACTGTCAGTGGTGTGCGGTGTGCTGGGTGTCTGATGGGGATGTGGTACATTGTGTACTGTCAGTGGTGTGCGGTTTGCTGGGTGCCTGATGGGGGTGTGGTACATTGTGTACTGTCAGTGGTGTGTGGTGTGCTGGGTGTCTGATGGGGGTGTGGTACATTGTGTACTGTCAGTGGTGTGCGGTGTGCTGGGTGCCTGATGGGGCTGTGGTACATTGTGTAAGATCAGTGGTGTGCGGTGTGCTGGGTGTCTGATGGGGGTGTGGTACATTGTGTACTGTCAGTGGTGTGCTGGGTGTCTGATGGGGGTGTGGTACATTGTGTACTGTCAGTGCTGTGCGGTGTGCTGTGTGTCTGATGGGGGTGTGGTACATTGTGTACTGTCAGTGGTGTGTGGTGTGCTGGGTGTCTGATGTGGGTTGTGGTACATTGTGTACTGTCAGTGGTGTGCGGTGTGCTGGGTTTCTGATGGGAGTGTGGTACATTGTGTACTGTCAGTGGTGTGTGGTGTGCTGGGTGCCTGATGGGGATGTGGTACATTGTGTACTGTCAGTGGTGCGCGGTGTGCTGGGTGTCTGATGGGGGTGTGGTACATTGTGTACTGCCAGTGGTGTGCGGTGTGCTGGGTGCCTGATGGGGGTGTGGTACATTGTGTACTGTCAGTGGTGTGTGGTGTGCTGGGTGTCTGATGGGGGTGAGGTACATTGTGTACTGTCAGTGGTGTGTGGTGTGCTGGGTGTCTGATGGGTGTGGTACATTGTGTACTGTCAGTGGTGTGCGGTGTGCTGTGTGCCTGATGGGGGTGTGGTACATTGTGTCCTGTCAGTGGTATGTGGTGTGTTGGTTGTCTGATATGTGTGTGGTACATTGTGTACTGTCAGTGGTGTTTGGTGTACTGGGTGTCTGATGGGGGTGTGGTACATTGTGCACTGTCAGTGGTGTGTGGTGTGCTGGGTGTCTGATGGGGGTGCGGTACATTGTGTACTGTCAGTGGTGTGCGGTGTGCTGGGTGTCTGATGGGGGTTTGGTACATTGTGTACTGTCAGTGGTGTGTGGTGTGCTGGGTGTCTGATGGGGGTGCGGTACATTGTGTACTGTCAGTGGTGTGTGGTGTGCTGGGTGTCTGATGGGGGTTTGGTACATTGTGTACTGTCAGTGGTGTGTGGTGTGCTGGGTGTCTGATGGGGGTGCGGTACATTGTGTACTGTCAGTGGTGTGCGGTGTGCTGGGTGTCTGATGGGGGTGTGGTACATTGTGTACTGTCAGTGGTGTGTGGTGTGCTGGGTGTCTGATGGGGGTGTGGCACATTGTGTACTGTCAGTGGTGTGCGGTGTGCTGGGTGTCTGATGGGGTGTGGTACATTGTGTACTGTCAGTGGTGTGCGGTGTGCTGGGTGTCTGATGGGGGTGTGGTACATTGTGTATTGTCAGTGGTGTGCGGTGTGCTGGGTGTCTGATGGGGGGTGGTACATTGTGTACTGTCAGTGGTGTGCGGTGAGCTGGGTGTCTGAAGGGGGTGTGGTACATTGTGTACTGTCAGTGGTGTGCGGTGTGCTGAGTGCCTGATGGGGGTGTGGTACATTGTGTACTGTCAGTGGTGTGTGGTGTGCTGGGTGCCTGATGGGGCTGTGGTACATTGTGTAAGATCAGTGGTGTGCGGTGTGCTGGGTGTCTGATGGGGGTGTGGTACATTGTGTACTGTCAGTGGTGTGCTGGGTGTCTGATGGGGGTGTGGTACATTGTGTACTGTCAGTGCTGTGCGGTGTGCTGTGTGTCTGATGGGGGTGTGGTACATTGTGTACTGTCAGTGGTGTGTGGTGTGCTGGGTGTCTGATGTGGGTGTGGTACATTGTGTACTGTCAGTGGTGTGTGGTGTGCTGGGTTTCTGATGGGAGTGTGGTACATTGTGTACTGTCAGTGGTGTGTGGTGTTCTGGGTGTCTGATGGGGGTGTGGTACATTTTGTACTGTCAGTGGTGTGTGCTTTGCTGGGTGTCTGATGGGGGTGTGGTACATTGTGTACTGTCAGTGGTGTGCGGTGTGCTGGGTGCCTGATGGGGGTGTGGTACATTGTGTACTGTCAGTGGTGTGAGGTGTGCTGGGTGCCTGATGTGGGTGTGGTACATTGTGTACTGTCAGTGGTGTGTGGTGTGCTGGGTGTCTGATGGGGCTGTGGTACATTGTGTACTGTCAGTGGTGTGCGGTGTGCTGGGTGTCTGATGCGGGTGTGGTACATTGTGTACTGTCAGTGGTGTGCGGTGTGCTGGGTGTCTGATGGGGGTGTGGTACATTGTGTACTGTCAGTGGTGTGCGGTTTGCTGGGTGCCTGATGGGGGTGTGGTACATTGTGTACTGTCAGTGGTGTGTGGTGTGCTGGGTGTCTGATGGGTGTGGTACATTGTGTACTGTCAGTGGTGTGCGGTGTGCTGGGTGTCTGATGGGGGTGTGGTACATTGTGTACTGTCAGTGGTGTGTGGTGTGCTGGGTGCCTGATGGGGGTGTGGTACATTGTGTACTGTCAGTGGTGTGCGGTGTGCTGGGTGTCTGATGGGGGTGTGGTACATTGTGTACTGTCAGTGGTGTGCGGTGTGCTGGGTGTCTGATGGGGGTGTGGTACATTGTGTACTGTCAGTGGTGTGCGGTTTGCTGGGTGCCTGATGGGGGTGTGGTACATTGTGTACTGTCAGTGGTGTGTGGTGTGCTGGGTGTCTGATGGGTGTGGTACATTGTGTACTGTCAGTGGTGTGCGGTGTGCTGGGTGTCTGATGGGGGTGCGGTACATTGTGTACTGTCAGTGGTGTGCGGTGTGCTGGGTGTCTGATGGGGGTGTGGTACATTGTGTGCTGTCAGTGGTGTGCGGTGTGCTGTGTGCCTGATGGGGGTGTGGTACATTGTGTACTGTCAGTGGTGTGTGGTGTGCTGGGTGTCTGATGGGTGTGTGGTACATTGTGTACTGTCAGTGGTGTGCGGTGTGCTGTGTGCCTGATGGGGGTGTGGTACATTGTGTACTGTCAGTGGTGTGTGGTGTGCTGGGTGTCTGATGGGGGTGTGGGACATTGTGTACTGTCAGTGGTGTGCGGTGTGCTGGGTGCCTGATGGGGGTGTGGTACAGTGTGTACTGTCAGTGGTGTGTGGTGTGCTGGGTGCCTGATGGGGGTGTGGTACATTGTGTACTGTCAGTGGTGTGCGGTGTGCTGGGTGTCTGATGTGGGTGTGGTACATTGTGTACTGTCAGTGGTGTGCGGTGTGCTGGGTGTCTGATGGGGGTGTGGTACATTGTATACTGTCAGTGGTGTGTGGTGTGCTGGGTGTCTGATGGGGCTGTGGTACATTGTGTACTGTCAGTGGTGTGTGGTGTGCTGGGTGTCTGATGGGGGTGTGGTACATTGTGTACTGTCAGTGGTGTGCGGTGAGCTGGGTGTCTGATGGGGGTGTGGTACATTGTGTACTGTCAGTGGTGTGCGGTGTGCAGGGTGCCTGATGGGGGTGTGGTACATTGTGTACTGTCAGTGGTGCGCGGTGTGCTGGGTGTCTGATGCGGGTTTGGTACATTGTGTACTGTCAGTGGCGTGTGGTGTGCTGGCTGTCTGATGAGGGTGTGGTACATTGTGTACTGTCAGTGGTGTGCGGTGAGCTGGGTGTCTGATGGGGGTGTGGTACATTGTGTAATGTCAGTGGTGTGCGGTGTGCTGGGTGCCTGATGGGGGTGTGGTACATTGTGTACTGTCAGTGGTGTGTGGTGTGCTGGGTGCCTGATGGGGCTGTGGTACATTGTGTAAGATCAGTGGTGTGCGGTGTGCTGGGTGTCTGATGGGGGTGTGGTACATTGTGTACTGTCAGTGGTGTGCTGGGTGTCTGATGGGGGTGTGGTACATTGTGTACTGTCAGTGGTGTGTGGTGTGCTGGGTGGCTGATGTGGGTGTGGTACATTGTGTACTGTCAGTGGTGTGCGGTGTGCTGGGTTTCTGATGGGAGTGTGGTACATTGTGTACTGTCAGTGGTGTGTGGCATGCTGGGTGTCTGATGGGGGTGTGGTACATTGTGTACTGTCAGTGGTGTGCGGTGTGCTGGGTGCCTGATGGGGGTGTGGTACATTGTGTACTGTCAGTGGTGTGTGGTGTGCTGGGTGTCTGATGGGGGTGTGCTACATTGTGTACTGTCAGTGGTGTGTGGTGTGCTGGGTGTCTGATGTGGGTGTGGTACATTGTGTACTGTCAGTCGTGTGTTGTGTGCTGGGTGTCTGATGGGGCTGTGGTACATTGTGTACTGTCAGTGGTGTGCGGTGTGCTGGGTGTCTGATGGGGGTGTGGTACATTGTGTACTGTCAGTGGTGTGCGGTGTGCTGGGTGTCTGATGGGGGTGTGGTACATTGTGTACTGTCAGTGGTGTGCGGTTTGCTGGGTGCCTGATGGGGGTGTGGTACATTGTGTACTGTCAGTGGTGTGTGGTGTGCTGGGTGTCTGATGGGGGTGTGGTACATTGTGTACTGTCAGTGGTGTGCGGTGTGCTGGGTGTCTGATGGGACTGTGGTACATTGTGTACTGTCAGTGGTGTGCGGTGTGCTGGGTGTCTGATGGGGGTGTGGTACATTGTGTACTGTCAGTGGTGTGCGGTGTGCTGGGTGTCTGATGGGGTGTGGTACATTGTGTACTGTCAGTGGTGTGCGGTTTGCTGGGTGCCTGATGGGGGTGTGGTATATTGTGTACTGTCAGTGGTGTGTGGTGTGCTGGGTGTCTGATGGGGGTGTGGTACATTGTGTACTGTCAGTGGTGTGCGGTGTGCTGGGTGCCTGATGGGGCTGTGGTACATTGTGTAAGATCAGTGGTGTGCGGTGTGCTGGGTGTCTGATGGGGGTGTGGTACATTGTGTACTGTCAGTGGTGTGCTGGGTGTCTGATGGGGGTGTGGTACATTGTGTACTGTCAGTGCTGTGCGGTGTGCTGTGTGTCTGATGGGGGTGTGGTACATTGTGTACTGTCAGTGGTGTGTGGTGTGCTGGGTGTCTGATGTGGGTGTGGTACATTGTGTACTGTCAGTGGTGTGCGGTGTGCTGGGTTTCTGATGGGAGTGTGGTACATTGTGTACTGTCAGTGGTGTGTGGTGTGCTGGGTGCCTGATGGGGGTGTGGTACATTGTGTACTGTCAGTGGTGCGCGGTGTGCTGGGTGTCTGATGGGGGTATGGTACATTGTGTACTGTCAGTGGTGTGTGGTGTGCTGGGTGTCTGATGGGTGTGTGGTCTATTGTGTACTGTCAGTGGTGTGTGGTGTGCTGGGTGCATGATGGGGGTGTGGTACATTGTGTACTGACAGTGGTGTGCGGTGTGCTGGGTGCCTGATGGGGGTGTGGTACATTGTGTACTGTCAGTGGTGTGCGATGTGCTGGGTGCCTGATGGGGCTATGGTACATTGTGTACTGTCAGTGGTGTGCGGTGTGCGGGGTGTCTGATGGGGGTGTGGTACATTGTGTACTGTCAGTGGTGTGCGGTGTGCTGGGTGCCTGATGGGGGTGTGGTACATTGTGTACTGTCAGTGGTGTGCGGTGTGCTGGGTGTCTGATGGGGGTGTGGTACATTGTGTACTGTCAGTGGTGTGCGGTGTGCTGGGTGTCTGATGTGGGTGTGGTACATTGTGTACTGTCAGTGGTGTGCGACGTGCTGGGTGCCTGATGGGTCTGTGGTACATTGTGTACTGTCAGTGGTGTGCGGTGTGCTGGGTGCCTGATGGGGGTGTGGTACATTGTGTACTGTCAGTGGTGTGCGGTGGGCTGGGTGTCTGATGGGGGTGTGGTACATCGTGTACTGTCAGTCGTGTGCGGTGTGCGGGGTGTCTGATGGGGCTGTGGTACATTGTGTACTGTCAGTAGTGTGTGGTGTGCTGGGTTTCTGATGGGGCTGTGGTACATTGTGTACTGTCAGTGGTGTGTGGTGTGCTGGGTGTCTGATGAGGGTGTGGCACATTGCGTACTGTCAGTGGTGTGCAGTGTGCTGGGTGTCTGATGGGGGTGTGGTACATTGTGTACTGCCAGTGTTGTGAGGTGTGCTGGGTGTCTGATGGGACTGTGGTACATTGTGTGCTGTCAGTGGTGTGCGGTGTGCTGGGTGTCTGATGGGGCTGTGGTACATTGTGTACTGTCAGTGGTGTGCCATGTGCTGGGTGTCTGATGTGGGTGTGGTATTTTGTGTAATGTCAGTGGTGTGCGGTGTGCTGGGTGCCTGAAGGGGGTGTGGTACATTGTGTACCGTCAGTGGTGTATGGTGTGCTGGGTGCCTGAAGGGGGTGTGGTACATTGTGTACTGTCAGTGGTGTGCGGTGTGCTGGGTATCTGATGCGGCTGAGGTACATTGTGTACTGTCAGTGGTGTGTGGTGTGCTGAGTGCGTGATGGGGGTGTGGTACATTGTGTACTGTCAGTGGTGTGCGGTGTGCTGGGTGTCTGATGGGAGTGTGGTACATTGTGTACTGTCAGTGGTGTGCGGTGTGCTGGGTGTCTGATGGGGGTGTGGTACATTGTGTACTGTCAGTGGTGTGTGGTGTGCTGGGTGTCTGATGGGGGTGTGGTACATTGTGTACTGTCAGTGGTGTGCGGTGTGCTGGGTGTCTGATGGGGCTGTGGTACATTGTGTACTGTCAGTGGTGTGCGGTGTGCTGGGTGCCTGATGGGGTGTGGTACATTGTGTACTGTCAGTGGTGTGCGGTGTGCTGGGTGTCTGATGGGGGTGTGGTACATTGTGTACTGTCAGTGGTGTGCGGTGTGCTGGGTGCCTGATGGCGGTGTGGTACATTGTGTACTGTAAGTGGTGTGTGGTGCGCTGGGTGTCTGTAGGGGTGTGGTACATTGTGTACTGTCAGTGGTGTGTGGTGAGCTGGGTGTCTGATGGGGGTGTGGTACATTGTGTACTGTCAGTGGTGTGTGGTGTTCTGGGTGTCTGATGGGGGTGTGGTACATTGTGTACTGTCAGTGGTGTGCGGTGTGCTGGGTGTCTGATGGGGGTGTGGGACATTGTGTACTGTCAGTGGTGTGCGGTGTGCTGGGTGTCGGATGGGGGTGTGGTACATTGTGTACTGTCAATGGTGTGCGGTGTGCTGAGTGTCTGATGGGGCTGTGGTACATTGTGTACTGTCAGTGGTGTGCGGTGTTCTGGGTGTCTGATGGGAGTCTGGTACATTGTGTACTGTCAGTGGTGTGCGGTGTTCTGGGTGTCTGATGGGGGTGTGGTACATTGTGTACTGTCAGTGGTGTGCGGTGTGCTGGGTGCCTGATGGGGGTGTGGTACATTGTGTACTGTCAGTGGTGTGTGGTGCGCTGGGTGTCTGTAGGGGTGTGGTACATTGTGTACTGTCAGTGGTGTGTGGTGAGCTGGGTGTCTGATGGGGGTGTGGTACATTGTGTACTGTCAGTGGTGTGTGGTGTTCTGGGTGTCTGATGGGGGTGTGGTACATTGTGTACTGTCAGTGGTGTGCTGTGTGCTGGGTGTCTGATGGGGGTGTGGGACATTGTGTACTGTCAGTGGTGTGCGGTGTGCTGGGTGTCTGATGGGGGTGTGGTACATTGTGTACTGTCAGTGGTGTGCGGTGTGCTGGGTGTCTGATGGGGCTGTGGTACATTGTGTACTGTCAGTGGTGTGCGGTGTTCTGGGTGTCTGATGGGAGTCTGGTACATTGTGTACTGTCAGTGGTGTGCGGTGTTCTGGGTGTCTGATGGGGGTGTGGTACATTGTGTACTGTCAGTGGTGTGCGGTGTGCTGGGTGTCTGATGGGGCTGTGGTACATTGTGTACTGTCAGTGGTGTGCGGTGTGCTGGGTATCTGATGGGGCTGAGGTACATTGTGTACTCTCAGTGGTGTGCGGTCTGCTGAGTGCCTGATGGGGGTGTGGTACATTGTGTACTGTCAGTGGTGTGCGGTGTGCTGGGTGCCTGATGGGGGTGTGGTACATTGTGTACTGTCAGTAGTGTGCGGGGTGCTGGGAGCCTGATGGGTGTGTGGTACATTGTGTACTGTCAGTGGTGTGTGGTGTGCTGGGTGTCTGATGGGGGTGTGGTACATTGTGTACTGTCAGTGGTGTGTGGTGTGCTGGGTGTCTGATGGGGGTGTGGTACATTGTGTACTGTCAGTGGTGTGCGGTGTGCTGGGTGTCTGATGGGGATGTGGTACATTGTGTACTGTCAGTGGTGTGTGGTGAGCTGGGTGTCTGATGGGGGTGTGGTACATTGTGTACTGTCAGTGGTGTGCGGTGTGCTGGCTGTCTGATGGGGCTGTGGTACTTTGTGTACTGTCAGTGGTGTGCGGTGTGCTGGGTGTCTGAAGGGGGTGAGGTACATTGTGTACTGTAAGTGGTGTGCGGTGTGCTGGGTGTCTGATGGGGGTGTGGTACATTGTGTACTGTCAGTGGTGTGTGGTGTGCTGGGTGCCTGATGGGGATGTGGTACATTGTGTACTGTCAGTGGTGTGTGGTGTGCTGGGTGTCTGATGGGGTGTGGTACATTGTGTACTGTCAGTGGTGTGCGGTGTGCTGGGTGTCTGATGGGGGTGTGGTACATTGTGTACTGTCAGTGGTGTGTGGTGTGCTGGGTGTCTGATGGGGCTGTGGTACATTGTGTACTGTCAGTGGTGTGCCATGTGCTGGGTGTCTGATGTGGGCTTGGTACATTGTGTACTGTCAGTGGTGTGTGGTGTGCTGGGTGTCTGATGGGGGTGTGGTACATTGTGTACTGTCAGTGGTGTGCGGTGTGCTGGGTGTCTGATGGGGGTGTGGTACATTGTGTACTGTCAGAGGTGTGCGGTGTGCTGGGTGCATGTTGGGGGTGTCGTACATTGTGTACTGTCAGTGGTGTGCGGTGTGCTGGGTGCATGTTGTGGGTGTGGTACATTGTGTACTGTCAGTGGTGTGCGGTGTGCTGTGTGCCTGATGGGGCTGTGGTACATTGTGTACTGCCAGTGGTGTGTGGTGTGCTGGGTGTCTGATGAGGGTGTGGTACATTGTGTACTGTCAGTGGTGTGTGGTGTGCTGGGTGCCTGATGGGGCTGTGGTACATTGTGTACTGTCAGTGGTGTGTGGTGCGCTGGGTGTCTGATGGGGCTGTGGTACATTGTGTACTGTCAGTGGTGTGTGGTGTGCTGGGTGACTGATGGGGGTGTGGTACATTATGTACTGTCAGAGGTGTGTGGTGTGCTGGGTGTCTGATGGGGCTGTGGTACATTGTGTACTGTCAGTGGTGTGCGGTGTGCTGGGTGTCTGATGGGGGTGTGGTACATTGTGTACTGTCATACTGTCAGTGGAGTGCGGTGTGCTGGGTGCCTGATGGGGGTGTGGTACATTGTGTGCTGTCAGTGGTGTGTGGTGCGCTGGGTGTCTGATGGGGGTGTGGTACATTGTGTACTGTCAGTGGTGTGCGGTGTGCTGGGTGTCTGATGGGGGTGTGGTACATTGTGTACTGTCAGTGGTGTGTGGTGTGCTGGGTGCCTGATGGGGGGTGTGGTACATTGTGTACTGTCAGTGGTGTGCGGTGTGCTGGGTGTCTGATGGGGGTGTGGTACATTGTGTACTGTCAGTGTTGTGCGGTGTGCTGGGTGTCTGATGGGGGTGTGGTACATTGTGTACTGTCAGTGGTGTGCAGTGTGCTGGGTGTCTGATGGGTGTGTGGTACATTGTGTACTGTCAGTGGTGTTCGGTGTGCTGGGTGTCTGATGGGGGTGTGGTACATTGTGTACTGTCAGTGGTGTGCGGTGTGCTGGGTGCCTGATGGGGGTGTGGTACATTGTGTACTGTCAGTGGTGTGTGGTGTGCTGGGTGTCTGATGGGGGTGTGGTAAATTGTGTACTGTCAGTGGTGTGTGGTGTGCTGGGTGTCTGATGGGGATATGGTACATTGTATACTGTCAGTGGTGTGCGGTGTGCTGGGTGTCTGATGGGGCTGTGGTACATTGTGTACTGTCTGTGGTGTGCGGTGTGCTGGGTGCCTGATGGTTGTGTGGTACATTGTGTACTGTCAGTGGTGTGCGGTGTGCTGGGTGTCTGATGGGGCTGTGGTACATTGTGTACTGTCAGTGGTGTGCGGTGTGCTGGGTGCATGTTGTGGGTGTGGTACATTGTGTACTGTCAGTGGTGTGCGGTGTGCTGGGTGTCTGATGGGGCTGTGGTACATTGTGTACTGCCAGTGGTGTGTGGTGTGCTGGGTGTCTGATGAGGGTGTGGGTACATTGTGTACTGTCAGTGGTGTGCGGTGTGCTGTGTGCCTGATGGGGCTGTGGTACATTGTGTACTGCCAGTGGTGTGTGGTGTGCTGGGTGTCTGATGAGGGTGTGGTACATTGTGTACTGTCAGTGGTGTGTGGTGTGCTGGGTGCCTGATGGGGCTGTGGTACATTGTGTACTGTCAGTGGTGTGTGGTGCGCTGGGTGTCTGATGGGGCTGTGGTACATTGTGTACTGTCAGTGGTGTGTGGTGTGCTGGGTGACTGATGGGGGTGTGGTACATTGTGTACTGTCAGAGGTGTGTGGTGTGCTGGGTGTCTGATGGGGCTGTGGTACATTGTGTACTGTCAGTGGTGTGCGGTGTGCTGGGTGTCTGATGGGGGTGTGGTACATTGTGTACTGTCATACTGTCAGTGGAGTGCGGTGTGCTGGGTGCCTGATGGGGGTGTGGTACATTGTGTGCTGTCAGTGGTGTGTGGTGCGCTGGGTGTCTGATGGGGGTGTGGTACATTGTGTACTGTCAGTGGTGTGCGGTGTGCTGGGTGTCTGATGGGGGTGTGGTACATTGTGTACTGTCAGTGGTGTGTGGTGTGCTGGGTGCCTGATGGGGGGTGTGGTACATTGTGTACTGTCAGTGGTGTGCGGTGTGCTGGGTGTCTGATGGGGGTGTGGTACATTGTGTACTGTCAGTGGTGTGCGGTGTGCTGGGTGTCTGATGGGGGTGTGGTACATTGTGTACTGTCAGTGGTGTGCAGTGTGCTGGGTGTCTGATGGGTGTGTGGTACATTGTGTACTGTCAGTGGTGTTCGGTGTGCTGGGTGTCTGATGGGGGTGTGGTACATTGTGTACTGTCATACTGTCAGTGGAGTGCGGTGTGCTGGGTGCCTGATGGGGGTGTGGTACATTGTGTGCTGTCAGTGGTGTGTGGTGCGCTGGGTGTCTGATGGGGGTGTGGTACATTGTGTACTGTCAGTGGTGTGCGGTGTTCTGGGTGTCTGATGGGGCTGTGGTACATTGTGTACTGTCTGTGGTGTGCGGTGTGCTGGGTGCCTGATGGGGGTGTGGTACATTGTGTACTGTCAGTGGTGTGCGGTGTGCTGGGTGTCTGATGGGGCTGTGGTACATTGTGTACTGTCAGTGGTGTGCGGTGTGCTGGGTGCCTGATGGGGGTGTGGTACATTGTGTACTGTCAGTGGTGTGCGGTGTGCTGGGTGTCTGATGGGACGGTTGTACATTGTGTACTGTCAGTGGTGTGCGGTGTGCTGGGTGTCTGATGGGGGTGTGGTACATTGTGTACTGTCAGTGGTGTGCGGTGTGCTGGGTGCCTGATGGGGCTGTGGTACATTTTGTACTGTCAGTGGTGTGCGGTGTGCTGGGTGTCCGATGGTGGTGTGGTACATTGTGCACTGTCAGTGGTGTGCGGTTTGCTGGGTGTCTGATGGGGGTGTGGTACATTGTGTAATGTCAGTGGTGGGCGGTGTGCTGGGTGTCTGATGGGACGGTGGTACTTTGTGTACTGTGAGTGGTGTGTGGTGTGCTGGGTGTCTGATGGGGCTGTGGTACATTGTGTACTGTCAGTGGTGTGTGGTGTGCTGGGTGTCTGATGAGGGTTTGGTACATTGTGTACTGTCAGTGGTGTGCAGTGTGCTGGGTATCTGATGGGGGTGTGGTACATTGTGTACTGTCAGTGGTGTGAGGTGTGCTGGGTGTCTGATGGGACTGTGGTACATTGTGTGCTGTCAGTGGTGTGCGGTGTGCTGGGTGCCTGATGGGGCTGTGGTACATTGTGTACTGTCAGTGGTGTGTGGTGTGCTGGGTGTCTGAAGGGGCTGTGGTATTTTGTGTACTCTCAGTGGTGTGCGGTGTGCTGGGTGTCTGATGGGGGTGTGGTACATTGTGTACTGTCAGTGGTGTGCGGTGTGCTGGGTGTCTGATGGGGGTGTGGTACATTGTGTACTGTCAGTGGTGTGCGGTGTGCTGGGTGCCTGATGGGGGTGTGGTACATTGTGTACTGTCAGTGGTGTGCGGTGTGCTGGGTGTCTGATGGGGTTGTGGTACATTGTCTACTGTCAGTGGTGTGCGGTGTGCTGGGTGTCTGATGGGGGTGTGGTACATTGTGTACTGTCAGTGGTGTGTGGTGTGCTGGGTGTCTGATGGGTCTGTGGTACATTGTGTACCGTCAGTGGTGTGTGGTGTGCTGGGTGCCTGATGGGGGTGTGGTACATTGTGTACCGTCAGTGGTGTGTGGTGTGCTGGGTGCCTGATGGGGGTGTGGTACATTGTGTACTGTCAGTAGTGTGCGGTGTGCTGGGTGTCTGATGGGGCTGTGGTACATTGTGTACTGTCAGTGGTGTGCGGTGTGCTGGGTGTCTGATGGGGGTGTGGTACATTGTGTACTGTCAGTGGTGAGCGGTGTGCTGGGTGTCTGATGGGGGTGTGGTACATTGTGTACTGTCAGTGGTGTGTGGTGTGCTGGGTGTCTGATGGGGCTTTGGTACATTGTGTACTGTCAGTGGTGTGTGGTGTGCTGGGTGTCTGATGGGGCTGTGGTACATTGTGTACTGTCAGTGGTGTGCGGTGTGCTGGGTGTCTGATGGGGGTGTGGTACATTGTGTACTGTCAGTGGTGTGTGGTGTGCTGGGTGTCTGATGGGGCTGTGGTACATTGTGTACTGTCAGTGGTGTGCGGTGTGCTGGGTGTCTGATGGGGGTGTGGTACATTGTGTACTGTCAGTGGTGTGTGGTGTGCTGGGTGTCTGATGGGGCTGAGGTACATTGTGTACTGTCAGTGGTGTGCGGTGTGCTGGGTGCCTGATGGGGGTGTGGTACATTGTGTACTGTCAGTGGTGTGCGGTGAGCTGGGTGCCTGATGGTGGTGTGGTACATGGTGTACTGTCAGTGGTGTGCGGTGTGCTGGGTGTCTGATGGGGGTGTGGTACATTGTGTACTGTCAGTGGTGTGTGGTGTGCTGGAAGTCTGATGAGGGTGTGGCACATTGTGTACTGTCAGTGGTGTGCGGTGCGCTGGGTATCTGATGGGGGTGTGGTACTTTGTGTACTGTCAGTGGTGTGTGTTGCGCTGGGTGTCTGATGGGGGTGTGGTACTTTGTGTACTATCAGTGGTGTGTGGTGTGCTGGGTGTCTGATGGGGGTGTGTTACATTGTGTACTGTCAGTGGTGTGTGGTGTGCTGAGTGCATGATGGGGGTGTGGTACATTGTGTACTGTCAGTGGTGTGCGGTGTGCTGGGTGCCTGATGGGGGTGTGGTACATTGTGTACTGTCAGTGGTGTGTGGTGTGCTGGGTGCCTGATGGGGGTGTGGTAAATTGTGTACTGTCAGTGGTGTGCGGTGTGCTGGGTGTCTGATGGGGGTGTGGTACATTGTGTACTGTCAGTGGTGTGTGGTGTGCTGGGTGCCTGATGGGGGTGTGGTACATTGTGTACTGTCAGTGGTGTGTGGTGTGCTGAGTGCGTGATGGGGGTGTGGTACATTGTGTACTGTCAGTGGTGTGCGGTGTGCTGGGTGCCTGATGTGGGTGTGGTACATTGTGTACTGTCAGTGGTGTGCGGTGTGCTGGGTGTCTGATGGGGGTGTGGTACATTGTGTACTGTCAGTGGTGTGTGGTGTGCTGGGTGCCTGATGGGGGTGTGGTACATTGTGTACTTTCAGTGGTGTGCGGTGTGCTGGGTGCCTGATGGGGGTGTGCTACATTGTGTACTGTCAGTGGTGTGCGGTGTGCTGGGTGTCTGATGGGAGTGTGGTACATTGTGTACTGTCAGTGGTGTGCGGTGTGCTGGGTGTCTGATGGGGGTGAGGTACATTGTGTACTGTCAGTGGTGTGCGGTGCGCTGGGTGTCTGATGGGGGTGTGGTACATTGTGTACTGTCAGTGGTGTGCGGTGTGCTGGGTGTCTGATGGGGGTGTGGTACATTGTGTACTGTCAGTGGTGTGCGGTGCGCTGTGTGCCTGATG
Organism: Scyliorhinus torazame; assembly: GCF_047496885.1. NCBI lineage: Eukaryota > Metazoa > Chordata > Chondrichthyes > Carcharhiniformes > Scyliorhinidae > Scyliorhinus > Scyliorhinus torazame. The sequence continues at coordinate 813,233 of NW_027307789.1, forward strand.
GGGCTGTGGTACATTGTGTACTGTCAGTGGAGTGTGGTGTGCTGGGTGTCTGATGAGGGTGTGGTACATTGTGTACTGTCAGTGGTGTGCCGTGTGCTGGGTGTCTGATGGGGGTGAGGTACATTGTGTACTGTCAGTGGTGTGCGGTGCGCTGGGTGCCTGATGTGGGTGTGGTACATTATGTACTGTCAGTGGTGTGCGTTGTGCTGGGTGCCTGATGTGGCTGTGGTACATTGTGTACTGTCAGTGGTGTGTGGTGTGCTGGGTGTCTGATGGGGGTGTGGTACATTGTGTACTGTCAGTGGTGTGTGGTGCGCTGGGTGTCTGATGGGGCTGTGGTACATTGTGTACTGTCAGTGGTGTGTGGTGTGCTGGGTGCCTGATGGGGGTGTGGTGCATTGTGTACTGTCAGAGGTGTGTGGTGTACTGGGTGTCTGATGGGGCTGTGGTACATTGTGTACTGTCAGTGGTGTGTGGTGCGCTGGGTGTCTGATGGGGGTGTGGTACATTGTGTACTGTCAGTGGAGTGCGGTGTGCTGGGTGCCTGATGGGGGTGTGGTACATTGTGTGCTGTCAGTGGTGTGCGGTGTGCTGGGTGCCTGATGGGGGGTGTGGTACATTGTGTACTGTCAGTGGTGTGCGGTGTGCTGGGTGTCTGATGGGTGTGTGGTACATTGTGTACTGTCAGTGGTGTGTGGTGTGCTGGGTGTCTGATGGGGGTGTGGTACCTTGTGTACTGTCAGTGGTGTGCGGTGTGCTGGTTGCCTGATGGGGGGGTGGTACATTGTGTGCTGTCAGTGGTGTACGGTGTGCTGGGTGCCTGATGGGGGGTGTGGTACATTGTGTACTGTCAGTAGTGTGTGGTGTGCTGGGTGTCTGATGGGGGTGTGGTACATTGTGTACTGTCAGTGGTGTGCGGTGTGCTGGGTGTCTGATGGAGGTGTGGTACATTGTGTACTGTCAGTGGTGTTCGGTGTGCTGGGTGTCTGATGGGGGTGTGGTACATTGTGTACTGTCAGTGGTGTGTGGTGTGCTGGGTGTCTGATGGGGGTGTGGTACATTGTGTACTGTCAGTGGTGTGCGGTGTGCTGGGTGCCTGATGGGGGTGTGGTACATTGTGTACTGTCAGTGGTGTGTGGTGTGCTGGGTGTCTGATGGGGGTGTGGTACATTGTGTACTGTCAGTGGTGTGTGGTGTGCTGGGTGTCTGATGGGGATATGGTACATTGTGTACTGTCAGTGGTGTGTGGTGTGCTGGGTGTCTGATGGGTCTGTGGTACATTGTGTACTCTCAGTGGTGTGCAGTGTGCTGGGTGTCTGATGGGGCTGTGGTACATTGTGTCCTGTCAGTGGTGTGCGGTGTGCTGGGTGCCTGATGGGGGTGTGGTACATTGTGTATTGTCAGTGGTGTGCGGTGTGCTGGGTGTCTGATGGGGCTGTGGTACATTGTGTACTGTCAGTGGTGTGCGGTGTGCTGGGTGCCTGATGGGGGTGTGGTACATTGTGTACTGTCAGTGGTGTGCGGTGTGCTGGGTGTCTGATGGGACGGTTGTACATTGTGTACTGTCAGTGGTGTGCGGTGTGCTGGGTGTCTGATGGGGGTGTGGTACATTGTGTACTGTCAGTGGTGTGCGGTGTGCTGGGTGCCTGATGGGGCTGTGGTACATTGTGTGCTGTCAGTGGTGTGCGGTGTGCTGGGTGCCTGATGGGGGTGTGTTACATTGTGTACTGTCAGTGGTGTGCCGTGTGCTGGGTGTCTGGTGGGGGTGTGGTACATTGTGTACTGTCAGTGGTGTGCAGTGTGCTGGGTGTCTGATGGGGGTGTGGTACATTGTGTACTGTCAGTGGTGTGTGGTGTGCTGGGTGTCTGATGGGGGTGTGGTACATTGTGTACTGTCAGTGGTGTGCGGGGTGCTGGGTGCCTGATGGGGGTGTGGTACATTGTGTACTGTCAGTGGTGTGCGGTGAGCTGGGTGTCTGATGGGGGTGTGGTACATTGTGTACTGTCAGTGGTGTGCGGTGTGCTGGGTGTCTGATGGGGGTGTGGTACATTGTGTACTGTCAGTGGTGTGCGGTGTGCTGGGTGCCTGATGGGGGTGTGGTACATTGTGTACTGTCAGAGGTGTGCGGTGTGCTGGGTGTCTGATGGGGGTGTTGTACATTGTGTACTGTCAGTGGTGTGCGGTGTGCTGAGTGCCTGATGGGGGTGTGGTACATTGTGTACTGTCAGTGGTGTGAGGTGTGCTGGGTGTCTGTTGGGGGTGTGGTACATTGTGTACTGTCAGTGGTGTGAGGTGTGCTGGGTATCTGATGGGGGTGTGGTACATTGTGTACTGTCAGTGGTGTGCGGTGTGCTGGGTGTCTGATGGGGTGTGGTACATTGTGTACTGTCAGTGGTGTGCGGTGTGCTGGGTGCCTGATGGGGGTGTTGTACATTGTATACTGTCAGTGGTGTGCGGTGTGCTGGGTGTCTGATGGTGGTGTGGTACATTGTGTACTGTCAGTGGTGTGTGGTGTGCTGGGTGTCTGATGGGGGTGTGGTACATTGTGTACTGTCAGTGGTGTGTGGTGTGCTGGGTGTCTGATGGGGGTGTGGTACATTGTGTACTGTCAGTGGTGTGCGGTGTGCTGGGTGTCTGATGGGACTGTGGTACATTGTGTACTGTCAGTGGTGTGCGGTGTGCTGGGTGTCTGATGGGGCTGTGGTACATTGTGTACTGTCAGTGGTGTGCGGTGTGCTGGGTGTCTGATGGGGCTGTGGTACATTGTGTACTGTCAGTGGTGTGTGGTGCGCTGGGTGTCTGATGGGGGTGTGGTACATTGTGTACTGTCAGTGGTGTGCGGTGTGCTGGGTGTCTGATGGGGGTGTGGTACATTGTGTACTGTCAGTGGTGTGAGGTGAGCTGGGTGTCTGATGGGGGTGTGGTACATTGTGTACTGTCAGTGGTGTGCGGTCTGCTGGGTGCCTGATGGGGGTGTGGTACATTGTGTACTGTCAGTGATGTGCGGTGTGCTGGGTGTCTGATGGGGGTGTGGTACATTGTGTACTGTGAGTGGTGTGCGGTGTGCTGGGTGTCTGATGGGGGTGTGGTACATTGTGTACTGTCAGTGGTGTGCGGTGTGCTGGGTGTCTGATGGGGGTGTGGTACATTGTGTACTGTCAGTGGTGTGCGGTGTGCTGGGTGTCTGATGGGGCTGTGGTACATTGTGTACTGTCAGTGGTGTGCGGTGTGCTGGGTGCCTGATGGGGCTGTGGTACATTGTGTACTGTCAGTGGTGTGCGGTCTGCTGGGTGCCTGATGGGGGTGTGGTACATTGTGTACTGTCAGTGGTGTGCGGTGTGTGCTGGGTGCCTGATGGGGGTGTGGTACATTGTGTACTGTCAGTGGTGTGCGGTGTGCTGGGTGTCTGATGGGGGTGTGGTACATTGTGTACTGTCAGTGGTGTGCGGTGTGCTGGGTGTCTGATGGGAGTGTGGTACATTGTGTACTGTCAGTGGTGTGCGGTGTGCTGGGTGTCTGATGGGGCTGTGGTACATTGTGTACTGTCAGTGGTGTGCGGTGTGCTGGGTGCCTGATGGGGCTGTGGTACATTGTGTACTGTCAGTGGTGTGCGGTCTGCTGGGTGCCTGATGGGGGTGTGGTACATTGTGTACTGTCAGTGGTGTGCGGTGTGTGCTGGGTGCCTGATGGGGGTGTGGTACATTGTGTACTGTCAGTGGTGTGCGGTGTGCTGGGTGTCTGATGGGGGTGTGGTACATTGTGTACTGTCAGTGGTGTGCGGTGTGCTGGGTGTCTGATGGGAGTGTGGTACATTGTGTACTGTCAGTGGTGTGCGGTGTGCTGGGTGTCTGATGGGGCTGTGGTACATTGTGTACTGTCAGTGGTGTGCGGTGTGCTGGGTGCCTGATGGGGCTGTGGTACATTGTGTACTGTCAGTGTTGTGCGGTGTGCTGTGTGTCTGATGGGGGTGTGGTACATTGTGTACTGTCAGTGGTGTGTGGTGTGCTGTGTGTCTGATGGGGGTGTGGTACATTGTGTACTGTCAGTGGTGTGCGGTGTGCTGTGTGTCTGATGGGGGTGTGGTACATTGTGTACTGTCAGTGGTGTGTGGTGTGCTGGGTGTCTGATGGGGGTGTGGTACGTTGTGTACTGTCAGTGGAGTGCGGTGTGCTGTGTGTCTGATGGGGGTGTGGTACATTGTGTACTGTCAGTGGTGTGCGGTGTGCTGTGTGTCTGATGGGGGTGTGGTACATTGTGTACTGTCAGTGGTGTGCGGTGTGCTGGGTGTCTGATGGGGGTGTGGTACATTGTGTACTGTCAGTGGAGTGCGGTGTGCTGGGTGCCTGATGGGGGTGTGGTACATTGTGTACTGTCAGTGGTGTGTGGTGTGCTGGGTGTCTGATGGGGGTGTGGTACATTGTGTACTGTCAGTGGTGTGCGGTCTGCTGGGTGCCTGATGGGGGTGTGGTACATTGTGTACTGTCAGTGGTGTGCGGTGTGCTGTGTGTCTGATGGGGGTGTGGTACATTGTGTACTGTCAGTGGTGTGCGGTGTGCTGGGTGTCTGATGGGGGTGTGGTACATTGTGTACTGTCAGTAGTGTGTGGTGTGCTGGGTGTCTGATGGTGGTGTGGTACATTGTGTACTGTCAGTGGTGTGCGGTGTGCTGGGTGTCTGATGGGGGTGTGGTACATTGTGTACTGTCAGTGGTGTGCTGGGTGTCTGATGGGGATATGGTACATTGTGTACTGTCAGTGGTGTGCGGTGTGCTGGGTGTCTGATGGGGCTGTGGTACATTGTGTACTGTCAGTGGTGTGCGGTGTGCTGGGTGCCTGATGGGGGTGTGGTACATTGTGTACTGTCAGTGGTGTGCGGTGTGCTGGGTGTCTGATGGGGGTGTGGTACATTGAGTACTGTCAGTGGTGTGCGGTGTGCTGGGTGCCTGATGGGGGTGTGGTACATTGTGTACTGTCAGTGGTGTGTGGTTTGCTGGGTGCCTGATGGGGGTGTGGTACATTGTGTACTGTCAGTGGTGTGCGGTGTGCTGGGTGTCTGATGGGGGTGTGGTACATTGAGTACTGTCAGTGGTGTGCGGTGTGCTGGGTGCCTGATGGGGGTGTGGTACATTGTGTACTGTCAGTGGTGTGCGGTGTGCTGGGTGCCTGATGGGGTTGTGGTACATTGTGTACTGTCAGTGGTGTGCGGTGTGCTGGGTGTCTGATGGGGCTGTGGTACATTGAGTACTGTCAGTGGTGTGCGGTGTGCTGGGTGCCTGATGGGGGTGTGGTACATTGTGTACTGTCAGTGGTGTGCGGTGTGCTGGGTGTCTGATGGGGGTGTTGTACAGTGTGTACTGTCAGTGGTGTGCGGTGTGTTGGGTGTCTGATGGGACGGTTGTACATTGTGTACTGTCAGTGGTGTGCGGTGTGCTGGGTGTCTGATGGGGGAGTGGTACATTGTGTACTGTCAGTGGTGTGCGGTGTGCTGGGTGCCTGATGGGGCTGTGGTACATTTTGTACTGTCAGTGGTGTGCGGTGTGCTGGGTGTCCGATGGGGGTGTGGTACATTGTGCACTGTCAGTGGTGTGCGGTTTGCTGGGTTTCTGATGGGGTTGTGGTACATTGTGTAATGTCAGTGGTGTGCGGTGTGCTGGGTGTCTGATGGGACGGTGGTACTTTGTGTACTGTCAGTGGTGTGTGGTGTGCTGGGTGTCTGATGGGGGTGTGGTACATTGTGTACTGTCAGTGGTGTGCGGTGTGCTGGGTGTCTGATGGGGGTGTGGTACACTGTGTACTGTCAGTGGTGTGCGGTGTGCTGGGTGTCTGATGGGGCTGTGGTACACTGTGTACTGTCAGTGGTGTGCGGTGTGCTGGGTGTCTGATGGGGGTGTGGTACATTGTGTACTGTCAGTGGTGTGCGGTGTGCTGGGTGCCTATGGGAGTGTGGTACATTGTGCACTGTCAGTGGTGTGTGGTGTGCTGGGTGTCTGATGGGGCTGTGGTACATTGTGTACTCTCAGTGCTGTGTGGTGTGCTGGGTGTCTGATGAGGGTGTGGTACATTGTGTACTGTCAGTGGTGTGCAGTGTGCTGGGTGTCTGATGGGACTGTGGTACATTGTGTGCTGTCAGTGGTATGCGGTGTGCTGGGTGTCTGATGGGGGGGTGGTACATTGTGTGCTGTCAGTGGTGTGCGGTGTGCTGGGTGCCTGATGGAGGTGTGGTACATTGTGTACTGTCAGTGGTGTGCGGTGTGCTGTGTGCCTGATGGGGGTGTGGTACATTGTGTACTGTCAGTGGTGTGCCGTGTGCTGGGTGTCTGGTGGGGGTGTGGTACATTGTGTACTGTCAGTGGTGTGTAGTGTGCAGGGTGCCTGATGGGTGTGTGGTACATTGTGCACTGTCATAGTGTGCTGTGTGCTGGGTGTCTGATGGGGGTGTGGTACATTGTGTACTGTCAGTGGTGTGCGGTGTGCTGGGTGTCTGATGGGGGTGTGGTACATTGTGTACTGTCAGTGGTGTGCAGTGTGCTGGGTGTCTGATGGGGGTGTGGTACATTGTGCACTGTCAGTGGTGTGCGGTATGCTGTGTGTCTGATGGTGGTGTGGTACATTGTGTACTGTCAGTGGTGTGCGGTGTGCTCGGGGTCTGATGGGGGTGTGGTACATTGTGTACTGTCAGTGGTGTGCGGTCTGCTGGGTGTCTGATGGGGCTGAGGTATATTGTGTAATGTCAGTGGTGTGTGGTGTGCTGGGTGTCTGATGGGGGTGTGGTACATTGTGTACTGTCAGTGGTGTGTGGTGTGCTGGGTGTTTGATGGGTGTGTGGTACATTGTGTACTGTCAGTGGTGTGCGGTGTGCTGGGTGTCTGATGGGGCTGTGGTACATTGTGTACTGTCAGTGGTGTGCGGTGTGCTGTGTGTCTGATGGGGGTGTGGTACATTGTGTACTGTCAGTGAGTGTGCGGTGTGCTGGGTATCTGATGGGGGTGTGGTACTTTGTGTACTGTCAGTGGTGTGTGGTGTTCTGGGTGTCTGATGGGGGTGTGGTACTTTATGTACTGTCAGTGGTGTGTGGTGTTCTGGGTGTCTGATGGGGGTGTGGTACATTGTGTACTGTCAGTGGTGTGCGGTGCGCTGGGTATCTGATGGGGGTGTGGTACTTTGTGTACTTTCAGTGGTGTGTGGTGTTCTGGGTATCTGATGGGGGTGTGGTACATTGTGTACTGTCAGTGGTGTGCGGTGTGCTGGGTGTCTGATGGGGGTGTGGTACATTGTGTACTGTCAGTGGTGTGCAGTGTGCTGGGTGCCTGATGGGGGGGGGGTGGTACATTGTGTGCTGTCAGTGGTGTGTGGTGTGCTGGGTGTCTGATGGGGGTGTGGTACATTGTGTACTGTCAGTGGTGTGCAGTGTGCTGGGTATCAGATGGGGGTGTGGTACATTGTGTACTGTCAGTGGTGTGTGGTGAGCTGGGTGTCTGATGGGGGTGTGGTACATTGTGTACTGTCAGTGGTGTGTGGTGTGCTGGGTGCTTGATGGGGGTGTGGTACATTGTGTACTTTCAGTGATGTGCGGTGTGCTGGTTGTCTGATGGGGGTGTGGCACATTGTGAACTGTCAGTGGTGTGCGGTGTGCTGGGTGTCTGATGGGGGTGTGGTACATTGTGAACTGTCAGTGGTGTGCGGTGTGCTGGGTGTCTGATGGGAGTGTGGTACATTGTGTACTGTCAGTGGTGTGCGGTGTGCTGGGTGTCTGATGCGGGTGTGGTACATTGTGTACTGTCAGTGGTGTACGGTGAGCTGGGTGCCTGATAGGGGTGTGGTACATTGTGTACTGTCAGTGGTGTGCGGTGTGCTGGGTGCCTGATGGGGTGTGGTACATTGTGAACTGTCAGTGGTGTGCGGTGTGCTGGGTGCCTGATGGGGGTGTGGTACATTGTGTACTGTCAGTGATGTGCGGTGTGCTGGTTGTCTGATGAGTTATGGTACATTGTGTACTGTCAGTGGTGTGCGGTGTGCTGGGTGTCTGATGGGGGTGTGGTACATTAAGTACTGTCAGTGGTGTGTGGTGTGCTGGGTGTCTGATGGGGGTGTGGTACATTGTGTACTGTCAGTGGTGTGTGGTGTGCTGGGTGTCTCATGGGGCTGTGGTACATTGTGTACTGTCAGTGGTGTGTGGTGTGCTGGGTGTCTCATGGGGGTGTGGTACATTGTGTATTGTCAGTGGCGTGTGGTGTGCTGGGTGCCTGATGGGGGTGTGATACATTGTGTACTGTCAGTGGTGTGCTGTGTGCTTGGTGTCTGATGGGGGTGTGGTACATTGTGTACTGTCAGTGGTGTGCGGTGAGCTGGGCGTCTGATGGGGGTGTGGTACATTGTGTACTGTCAGTGGTGTGCTGTGTGCTGGGTGTCTGATGGGGGTGTGGTACATTGTGTACTGTCAGTGGTGTGCGGTGTGCTGGGTGTCTGATGTGGGTGTGGTGCATTGTGTACTGCCCGTGGTGTGCGGTGAGCTGGGTGCCTGATGGGGCTGTGGTACATTGTGTGCGGTCAGTGGTTTGTGGTGTGCTGGGTGTCTGATGGGGGTGTGGTACATTGTGTACTGTCAGTGGTGTGCGGTGTGCTGGGTGCCTGATGGGGGTGTGGTACATTGTGTACTGTCAATGGTGTGCGGTGAGCTGGGTGCCTGATGGGGGTGTGGTACATTGTGTACTGTCAGTGGTGTGCGGTGTGCTGGGTGTCTGATGGGGCTGTGGTACATTGTGTACTGCCAGTGGTGTGCGGTGTGCTGGGTGTCTGATGGGAGTGTGGTACATTGTGTACTGTCAGTGGTGTGCGGTGAGCTGGGTGCCTGATGGGGGTGTGGTACATTGTGTACTGTCATTGCTGTGTGGTGTGCTGGGTGTCTGATGGGGGTGTGGTACATTGTGTACTGTCAGTGCTGTGTGTTGTGCTGGGTGCCTGATGGGGGTGTGGTACATTGTGTAATGTCAGTGTTGTGAGGTGTGCTGGGTGTCTGATGGGGGTGTGGTACATTGTGTACTGTCAGTGGTGTGCGGTGCGCTGGGTGTCTGATGGGGGTGTGGTACATTGTGTACTGTCAGTGGTGTGCGGTGTGCTGGGTGTCTGATGGGGGTGTGGTACATTGTGTACTGTCAGTGGTGTGCGGTGTTCTGGGTGCCTGATGGGGGAGTGGTACATTGTGTACTGTCAGTGGTGTGCGGTGTGCTGGGTGTCTGATGGGGGTGTGGTACATTGTGTACTGTCAGTGGTGTATGGTGTGCTGGGTGCCTGATGGGGCTGTGGTACATTGTGTACTGTCAGTTGTGTGCGGTGTGCTTGGTGTCTGATGGGGGTGTGGTACATTGTGTACTGTCAGTTGTGTGCGGTGTGCTGGGTGTCTGATGGGGGTGTGGTACATTGTGTACTGTCAGTGGTGTATGGTGTGCTGGGTGCCTGATGGGGGTGTGGTACATTGTGTACTGTCAGTGGTGTGCGGTGTGCTGGGTATCTGATGGGGGTGTGGTACATTGTGTACTGTCAGTGGTGTGCGGTGTGCTGGGTATCTGATGGGGATGTGGTACATTGTGTACTGTCAGTGGTGTGCGGTGTGCTGGGTGCCTGATGGGGGTGTGGTACATTGTGTACTGTCAGTGGTGTGCGGTGTGCTGGGTGTCTGATGGGGGTGTGGTACATTGTGTACTGTCAGTGGTGTGCGGTGTGCTGGGTGTCTGATGGGGGTGTGGTACATTGTGTACTGTCAGTGGTGTGCGGTGTGCTGGGTGTCTGATGGGGGTGTGGTACATTGTGTACTGTCAGTGGTGTGCGGTGTGCTGGGTGTCTGATGGGGCTGTGGTACATAATGTACTGTCAGTGGTGTGCGGTGTGCTGCTTGCCTGATGGGGGTGTGGTACATTGTGTACTGTCAGTGGTGTGCGGTGTGCTGGGTGTCTGATGGGGGTGTGGTACATTGTGTACTGTCAGTGGTGTGTGGTGTGCTGGGTGTCTGATGGGGGTGTCGTACATTGTGTACTGTCAGTGGTGTGCGGTGTGCTGGGTGTCTGATGGGGGTGAGGTACATTGTGTACTGTCAGTGGTGTGCGGTGTGCTGGGTGTCTGATGGGGGTGTCGTACATTGTGTACTGTCAGTGGTGTGCGGTGTGCTGGGTGTCTGATGGGGGTGAGGTACATTGTGTACTGTCAGTGGTGTGCGGTGTGCTGGGTGTCTGATGGGGGTGTGGTACATTGTGTACTGTCAGTGGTGTGCGGTGTGCTGGGTGTCTGATGGGGGTGTGGTACATTGTGTACTGTCAGTGGTGTGCGGTGTGCTGGGTGTCTGATGGGGGTGTGGTACATTGTGTACTGTCAGTGGTGTGCGGTGTGCTGGGTGCCTGATGGGGCTGTGGTACATTGTGTACTGTCAGTGGTGTGTGATGTCCATTGTGCATGATGGGGGTGTGGTAAATTGTGTACTGTCAGTGGTGTGCGGTGTGCTGGGTGCCTGATGGGGGTGTGGTACATTGTGTACTGTCAGTGGTGTGCGGTCTGCTGGGTGCCTGATGGGGCTGTGGTACATTTGTACTGTCAGTGGTGTGTGATGTCCATTGTGCATGATGGGTGTGTGGTACATTGTGTACTGTCAGTGGTGTGCGGTGTGCTGTGTGCCTAATGGGGGTGTGGTACATTGTGTACTGTCAGTGGTGTGCGGTGTCCTGGCTGTCTGATGGGGCTGTGGTACATTGTGTACTGTCAGTGGTGTGCGCTGAGCTGGGTGTCTGATGGGGGTGTGGTACATTGTGTACTGTCAGTGGTGTGCGGTGTGCTGGGTGTCAGATGGGGGTGAGGTACATTGTGTACTGTCAGTGGTGTGCGGTGTGCTGGGTGTCTGATGGGGGTGTGGTACATTGTGTACTGTCAGTGGTGTGCGGTGTGCTGGGTGTCTGATGGGGGTATGGTACATTGTGTACTGTCAGTGGTGTGCGGTGTGCTGGGTGCCTGATGGGGCTGTGGTACATTCTGTACTGTCAGTGGTGTGTGGTGTCCTTTGTGCATGATGGGGGTGTGGTACATTGTGTACTGTCAGTGGTGTGCGGTGTGCTGCTTGCCTGATGGGGGTGTGGTACATTGTGTACTGTCAGTGGTGTGCGGTGTGCTGGGTGTCTGATGGGGGTGTGGTACATTGTGTACTGTCAGTGGTGTGCGGTGTGCTAGGTGTCTGATTTGGGTGTGGTACATTGTGTACTGTCAGTGGTGTGTGGTGTGCTGGGTGTCTGATGGGGGTGTGGTACATTGTGTACTGTCAGTGGTGTGCGGTGTCCTGGGTATCTGATGGGGTTGTGGTACATTGTGTACTGTCAGTGGTGTGCGCTGAGCTGGGTGTCTGATGGGGGTGTGGTACATTGTGTACTGTCAGTGGTGTGCGGTGTGCTGGGTGTCTGATGGGGCTGTGGTACATTGTGTACAGTCAGTGGTGTGTGGTGTGCTGGGTGTCTGATGTGGGTGTGGTACATTTTGTACTGCCAGTGGTGTGCGGTGTGCTGTGTCCCTGATGGGGGTGTGGTGCATTGTGTACTGTCAGTGGTGTGTGGTGTGCTGGGTGTCTGATGGGGTTGTGGTACATTGTGTACTGTCAGTGGTGTGCGCTGAGCTGGGTGTCTGATGGGGCTGTGGTACATTGTGTACTGTCAGTGGTGTGCGGTGTGCTGGGTGTCTGATGGGGCTGTGGTACATTTTGTACAGTCAGTAGTGTGTGGTGTGCTGGGTGTCTGATGTGGGTGTGGTACATTTTGTACTGTCAGTGGTGTGCGGTGTGCTGTGTCCCTGATGGGGGTGTGGTGCATTGTGTACTGTCAGTGGTGTGTGGTGTGCTGGGTGTCTGATGGGGGTGTGATACATTGTGTACTGTCAGTGGTGTGTGGTGAGCTGGGTGTCTGATGGGGCTGTGGTACATTGTGTTCTGTCAGTGGTGTGTGGTGTGCTGGGTGCCTGATGGGGCTGTGGTACATTGTGTACTGTCAGTGGTGTGTGGTGAGCTGGGTGTCTGATGGGGCTGTGGTACATTGTGTACTGTCAGTGGTGTGCGGTGTGCTGGGTGTCTGATGGGGGTGTGGTACATTGTGTACTGTCAGTGGTGTGCGGTGTGCTGGGTGCCTGATGGGGCTGTGGTACATTGTGTACTGTCAGTGGTGTGTGGTGAGCTGGGTGTCTGATGGGGCTGTGGTGCATTGTGTACTGTCAGTGGTGTGCGGTGTGCTGGGTGTCTGATGGGGGTGTGGTACATTGTGTACTGTCAGTGGTGTGCGGTGTGCTGGGTGTCTGATGGGGGTGTGCTATATAGTGTACTGTCAGTGGTGTGTGGTGTGCTGGGTGTCTGATGGGCGTGTGGTACATAGTTTAATGTCAGTGGTGTGCGGTGTGCTGGGTGTCTGATGGGACTGTGGTACATTGTGTACTGTCAGTGGTGTGCGGTGTGCTGGGTGTCTGATGGGGGTGTGGTACATTATGTACTGTCAGTGGTGTGCGGTGTGCTGGGTGTCTGATCGGGGTGTGGTACATTGTGTACTGTCAGTGGTGTGTGGTGTGCTGGGTGCCTGATGGGGGTGTGGTACATTGTGTACTGTCAGTGGTGTGTGGTGTGCTGGGTGCCTGATGGGGGTGTGGTACATAGTGTACTGTCAGTGGTGTGTGGTGTGCTGGGTGTCTGATGGGGGTGTGGTACATTGTGTACTGTCAGTGGTGTGCGGTGTGCTGGGTGTCTGATGGGGGTGTGGTACATTGTGTATTGTCAGTGGTGTGTGGTGTGCTGGGTGTCTGATGGGGGTGTAGTACATTGTGTACTGTCAGTGGTGTGCGGTGTGCTGGGTGTCTGATGGGGGTGTGGTACATTGTGTACTGTCAGTGGTGTGCGGTGTGCTGGGTGCCTGATGGGGGTGTGGTACATTGTGAACTGTCAGTGGTGTGCGGTGTGCTGGGTGTCTGATGGGGGTGTGGTACATTGTGTACTGTCAGTGGTGTGCGGTGTGCTGGGTGCCTGATGGGGGTGTGGTACATTGTGTACTGTCAGTGGAGTGCGGTGTGCTGGGTGTCTGATGGGGGTGTGGTACATTGTGTACTGTCAGTGGTGTGCGGTGCGCTGGGTGTCTGACGGGGGTGTGGTACATTGTGTACTGTCAGTGGTGTGCGGTGTGCTTGGTGCCTGATGGGGGTGTGGCACATTGTGTACTGTCAGTGGTGTGTGGTGTGCTGGGTGTCTGATGAGGCTTTGGTACATTGTGTACTGTCAGTGGTGTGTGGTGTGCTGGGTGTCTGATGGGGGTGTGGTACATTGTGTACTGTCAGTGGTGTGCGGTGTGTTGGGTGTCTGATGGGGGTGTGGTACATTGTGTACTGTCAGTGGTGTGCGGTGTGCTGGGTGTCTGATGGGGGTGTGGTACATTGTGTACTGTCAGTGGTGTGCGGTGTGCTGGGTGTCTGATGGGGCTGTGGTACATTGTGTACTGTCAGTGGTGTGTGGTGAGCTGGGTGTCTGATGGGGGTGTGGTACATTGTGTACTGTCAGTGGTGTGTGGTGTGCTGGCTGTCTGATGGGGGTGTGGTACATTGTGTACTGTCAGTGGTGCGCGGTGTGCTGGGTGTCTGATGGGGGTGTGGTACATTGTGTACTGTCAGTGGTGTGCGGTGTGCTGGGTGTCTGACGGTGGTGTGGTACATTGTGTACTGTCAGTGGTGTGCGGTGTGCTGTGTGTCTGATGGGGGTGTGGTACATTGTGTACTGTCAGTGGTGTGCGGTGTGCTGGGTGTCTGATGGTGGTGTGGTACATTGTGTACTGTCAGTGGTGTGCAGTGTGCTGGGTGTCTGATGGGGGTGTGGTACATTGTGTACTGTCAGTGTTGTGCGGTGAGCTGGGTCCCTGATGGGGCTGTGGTACATTGTGTACTGTCAGTGGTGTGTGGTGTGCTGGGTGTCTGGTGGGTCTGTGGTACATTGTGTACTGTCAGTGGTGTGTGGTGTGCTGGGTGTCTGATGGGTCTGTGGTATATTGTGTACTGTCAGTGGTGTGTGGTACGCTGGGTGCCTGATGGGGGTTGGTACATTGTGTACTGTCAGTGGTGTGCGGTGTGCTGGGTCCTGATGGGGGTGTGGTACATTGTGTACTGTCAGTGGTGTGTGGTGCGCTGGGTCCCTGATGGGGCTGTGGTACATTGTGTACTGTCAGTGGTGTGCGGTGTGCTGGGTGTCTGATGGGGGTGTGGTGCATTGTGTACTGTCAGTGGTGTGCGGTGTGCTGGGTGTCTGATGGGGGGTGTGGTACATTGTGTACTGTCAGTGGTGTGCGGTGTGCTGGGTGTCTGATGGGGGGTGTGGTACATTGTGTACTGTCAGTGGTGTGCGGTGTGCTGGGTGTCTGATGGGGCTGTGGTACATTGTGTACTGTCAGTGGTGTGAGGTGTGCTGGGTGTCTGATGGGGGTGTGGTACATTGTGTACTGTCAGTGGTGTGCGGTGTGCTGGGTGTCTGATGGGGGTGTGGTACATTGTGTACTGTCAGTGGTGTGCGGTGTGCTGGGTGCCTGATGGGGGTGTGCTACATTGTGTACTGTCAGTGGTGTGTGGTGTGCTGGGTGTCTGATGGGGCTTTGGTACATTGTGTACTGTCAGTGGTGTGTGGTGTGCTGGCTGTCTGATGGGGGTGCGGTACATTGTGTACTGTCAGTGGTGCGCGGTGTGCTGGGTGTCTGATGGGGATGTGGTACATTGTGTACTGTCAGTGGTGTGCGGTGTGCTGGGTGCCGGATGGGAGTGTGGTACATTGTGTACTGTCAGTGGTGTGCGGTGTGCTGGGTGTCTGATGGGGGTGTGGTACCTTGTGTACTGTCAGTGGTGTGCGGTGTCCTGGGTATCTGATAGGGTTGTGGTACATTGTGTACTGTCAGTGGTGTGCGCTGAGCTGGGTGTCTGATGGGGGTGTGGTACATTGTGTACTGTCAGTGGTGTGCGGTGTGCTGGGTGTCTGATGGGGCTGTGGTACATTGTGTACAGTCAGTGGTGTGTGGTGTGCTGGGTGTCTGATGGGGTTGTGGTACATTTTGTACTGCCAGTGGTGTGCGGTGTGCTGTGTCCCTGATGGGGTGTGGTGCATTGTGTACTGTCAGTGGTGTGTGGTGTGCTGGGTGTCTGATGGGGTTGTGGTACATTGTGTACTGTCAGTGGTGTGCGGTGTGCTGGGTGTCTGATGGGGCTGTGGTACATTTTGTACAGTCAGTAGTGTGTGGTGTGCTGGGTGTCTGATGTGGGTGTGGTACATTTTGTACTGTCAGTGGTGTGCGGTGTGCTGTGTCCCTGATGGGGGTGTGGTGCATTGTGTACTGTCAGTGGTGTGTGGTGTGCTGGGTGTCTGATGGGGGTGTGATACATTGTGTACTGTCAGTGGTGTGTGGTGAGCTGGGTGTCTGATGGGGCTGTAGTACATTGTGTTCTGTCAGTGGTGTGTGGTGTGCTGGGTGCCTGATGGGGCTGTGGTACATTGTATACTGTCAGTGGTGTGTGGTGAGCTGGGTGTCTGAGGGTGCTGTGGTACATTGTGTACTGTCAGTGGCGTGCGGTGTGCTGGGTGTCTGATGGGGGTGTGGTACATTGTGTACTGTCAGTGGTGTGCGGTGTGCTGGGTGCCTGACGGGGCTGTGGTACATTGTGTACTGTCAGTGGTGTGTGGTGAGCTGGGTGTCTGATGGGGCTGTGGTGCATTGTGTACTGTCAGTGGTGTGCGGTGTGCTGGGTGTCTGATGGGGGTGTGGTACATTGTGTACTGTCAGTGGTGTGCGGTGTGCTGGGTGTCTGATGGGGGTGTGGTACATAGTGTACTGTCAGTGGTATGTGGTGTGCTGGGTGTCTGATGGGGGTGTGGTACATAGTTTAATGTCAGTGGTGTGCGGTGTGCTGGGTGTCTGATGGGACTGTGGTACATTGTGTACTGTCAGTGGTGTGTGGTGTGCTGGGTGTCTGATGGGACTGTGGTACATTGTGTACTGTAAGTGGTGTGCGGTGTGCTGGGTGTCTGATGGGGGTGTGGTACATTATGTACTGTCAGTGGTGTGCGGTGTGCTGGGTGTCTGATCGGGGTGTGGTACATTGTATACTGTCAGTGGTGTGTGGTGTGCTGGGTGCCTGATGGGGGTGTGGTACATTGTGTACTGTCAGTGGTGTGTGGTGTGCTGGGTGCCTGATGGGGGTGTGGTACATAGTGTACTGTCAGTGGTGTGTGGTGTGCTGGGTGTCTGATGGGGGTGTGGTACATTGTGTACTGTCAGTGGTGTGCGGTGTGCTGGGTGTCTGATGGGGGTGTGGTACATTGTGTATTGTCAGTGGTGTGCGGTGTGCTGGGTGTCTGATGGGGATGTGGTACATTGTGTACTGTCAGTGGTGTGCGGTGTGCTGGGTGTCTGATGGGGGTGTGGTACATTGTGTACTGTCAGTGGTGTGCGGTGTGCTGGGTGCCTGATGGGGGTGTGGTACATTGTGAACTGTCAGTGGTGTGCGGTGTGCTGGGTGTCTGATGGGGGTGTGGTACATTGTGTACTGTCAGTGGTGTGCGGTGTGCTCGGGGTCTGATGGGGGTGTGGTACATTGTGTACTGTCAGTGGTGTGCGGTCTGCTGGGTGTCTGATGGGGCTGAGGTATATTGTGTAATGTCAGTGGTGTGTGGTGTGCTGGGTGTCTGATGGGGGTGTGGTACATTGTGTACTGTCAGTGGTGTGTGGTGTGCTGGGTGTTTGATGGGTGTGTGGTACATTGTGTACTGTCAGTGGTGTGCGGTGTGCTGGGTGTCTGATGGGGCTGTGGTACATTGTGTACTGTCAGTGGTGTGCGGTGTGCTGTGTGTCTGATGGGGGTGTGGTACATTGTGTACTGTCAGTGAGTGTGCGGTGTGCTGGGTATCTGATGGGGGTGTGGTACTTTGTGTACTGTCAGTGGTGTGTGGTGTTCTGGGTGTCTGATGGGGGTGTGGTACTTTATGTACTGTCAGTGGTGTGTGGTGTTCTGGGTGTCTGATGGGGGTGTGGTACATTGTGTACTGTCAGTGGTGTGCGGTGCGCTGGGTATCTGATGGGGGTGTGGTACTTTGTGTACTTTCAGTGGTGTGTGGTGTTCTGGGTATCTGATGGGGGTGTGGTACATTGTGTACTGTCAGTGGTGTGCGGTGTGCTGGGTGTCTGATGGGGGTGTGGTACATTGTGTACTGTCAGTGGTGTGCAGTGTGCTGGGTGCCTGATGGGGGGGGGGTGGTACATTGTGTGCTGTCAGTGGTGTGTGGTGTGCTGGGTGTCTGATGGGGGTGTGGTACATTGTGTACTGTCAGTGGTGTGCAGTGTGCTGGGTATCAGATGGGGGTGTGGTACATTGTGTACTGTCAGTGGTGTGTGGTGAGCTGGGTGTCTGATGGGGGTGTGGTACATTGTGTACTGTCAGTGGTGTGTGGTGTGCTGGGTGCTTGATGGGGGTGTGGTACATTGTGTACTTTCAGTGATGTGCGGTGTGCTGGTTGTCTGATGGGGGTGTGGCACATTGTGAACTGTCAGTGGTGTGCGGTGTGCTGGGTGTCTGATGGGGGTGTGGTACATTGTGAACTGTCAGTGGTGTGCGGTGTGCTGGGTGTCTGATGGGAGTGTGGTACATTGTGTACTGTCAGTGGTGTGCGGTGTGCTGGGTGTCTGATGCGGGTGTGGTACATTGTGTACTGTCAGTGGTGTACGGTGAGCTGGGTGCCTGATAGGGGTGTGGTACATTGTGTACTGTCAGTGGTGTGCGGTGTGCTGGGTGCCTGATGGGGTGTGGTACATTGTGAACTGTCAGTGGTGTGCGGTGTGCTGGGTGCCTGATGGGGGTGTGGTACATTGTGTACTGTCAGTGATGTGCGGTGTGCTGGTTGTCTGATGAGTTATGGTACATTGTGTACTGTCAGTGGTGTGCGGTGTGCTGGGTGTCTGATGGGGGTGTGGTACATTAAGTACTGTCAGTGGTGTGTGGTGTGCTGGGTGTCTGATGGGGGTGTGGTACATTGTGTACTGTCAGTGGTGTGTGGTGTGCTGGGTGTCTCATGGGGCTGTGGTACATTGTGTACTGTCAGTGGTGTGTGGTGTGCTGGGTGTCTCATGGGGGTGTGGTACATTGTGTATTGTCAGTGGCGTGTGGTGTGCTGGGTGCCTGATGGGGGTGTGATACATTGTGTACTGTCAGTGGTGTGCTGTGTGCTTGGTGTCTGATGGGGGTGTGGTACATTGTGTACTGTCAGTGGTGTGCGGTGAGCTGGGCGTCTGATGGGGGTGTGGTACATTGTGTACTGTCAGTGGTGTGCTGTGTGCTGGGTGTCTGATGGGGGTGTGGTACATTGTGTACTGTCAGTGGTGTGCGGTGTGCTGGGTGTCTGATGTGGGTGTGGTGCATTGTGTACTGCCCGTGGTGTGCGGTGAGCTGGGTGCCTGATGGGGCTGTGGTACATTGTGTGCGGTCAGTGGTTTGTGGTGTGCTGGGTGTCTGATGGGGGTGTGGTACATTGTGTACTGTCAGTGGTGTGCGGTGTGCTGGGTGCCTGATGGGGGTGTGGTACATTGTGTACTGTCAATGGTGTGCGGTGAGCTGGGTGCCTGATGGGGGTGTGGTACATTGTGTACTGTCAGTGGTGTGCGGTGTGCTGGGTGTCTGATGGGGCTGTGGTACATTGTGTACTGCCAGTGGTGTGCGGTGTGCTGGGTGTCTGATGGGAGTGTGGTACATTGTGTACTGTCAGTGGTGTGCGGTGAGCTGGGTGCCTGATGGGGGTGTGGTACATTGTGTACTGTCATTGCTGTGTGGTGTGCTGGGTGTCTGATGGGGGTGTGGTACATTGTGTACTGTCAGTGCTGTGTGTTGTGCTGGGTGCCTGATGGGGGTGTGGTACATTGTGTAATGTCAGTGTTGTGAGGTGTGCTGGGTGTCTGATGGGGGTGTGGTACATTGTGTACTGTCAGTGGTGTGCGGTGCGCTGGGTGTCTGATGGGGGTGTGGTACATTGTGTACTGTCAGTGGTGTGCGGTGTGCTGGGTGTCTGATGGGGGTGTGGTACATTGTGTACTGTCAGTGGTGTGCGGTGTTCTGGGTGCCTGATGGGGGAGTGGTACATTGTGTACTGTCAGTGGTGTGCGGTGTGCTGGGTGTCTGATGGGGGTGTGGTACATTGTGTACTGTCAGTGGTGTATGGTGTGCTGGGTGCCTGATGGGGCTGTGGTACATTGTGTACTGTCAGTTGTGTGCGGTGTGCTTGGTGTCTGATGGGGGTGTGGTACATTGTGTACTGTCAGTTGTGTGCGGTGTGCTGGGTGTCTGATGGGGGTGTGGTACATTGTGTACTGTCAGTGGTGTATGGTGTGCTGGGTGCCTGATGGGGGTGTGGTACATTGTGTACTGTCAGTGGTGTGCGGTGTGCTGGGTATCTGATGGGGGTGTGGTACATTGTGTACTGTCAGTGGTGTGCGGTGTGCTGGGTATCTGATGGGGATGTGGTACATTGTGTACTGTCAGTGGTGTGCGGTGTGCTGGGTGCCTGATGGGGGTGTGGTACATTGTGTACTGTCAGTGGTGTGCGGTGTGCTGGGTGTCTGATGGGGGTGTGGTACATTGTGTACTGTCAGTGGTGTGCGGTGTGCTGGGTGTCTGATGGGGGTGTGGTACATTGTGTACTGTCAGTGGTGTGCGGTGTGCTGGGTGTCTGATGGGGGTGTGGTACATTGTGTACTGTCAGTGGTGTGCGGTGTGCTGGGTGTCTGATGGGGCTGTGGTACATAATGTACTGTCAGTGGTGTGCGGTGTGCTGCTTGCCTGATGGGGGTGTGGTACATTGTGTACTGTCAGTGGTGTGCGGTGTGCTGGGTGTCTGATGGGGGTGTGGTACATTGTGTACTGTCAGTGGTGTGTGGTGTGCTGGGTGTCTGATGGGGGTGTCGTACATTGTGTACTGTCAGTGGTGTGCGGTGTGCTGGGTGTCTGATGGGGGTGAGGTACATTGTGTACTGTCAGTGGTGTGCGGTGTGCTGGGTGTCTGATGGGGGTGTCGTACATTGTGTACTGTCAGTGGTGTGCGGTGTGCTGGGTGTCTGATGGGGGTGAGGTACATTGTGTACTGTCAGTGGTGTGCGGTGTGCTGGGTGTCTGATGGGGGTGTGGTACATTGTGTACTGTCAGTGGTGTGCGGTGTGCTGGGTGTCTGATGGGGGTGTGGTACATTGTGTACTGTCAGTGGTGTGCGGTGTGCTGGGTGTCTGATGGGGGTGTGGTACATTGTGTACTGTCAGTGGTGTGCGGTGTGCTGGGTGCCTGATGGGGCTGTGGTACATTGTGTACTGTCAGTGGTGTGTGATGTCCATTGTGCATGATGGGGGTGTGGTAAATTGTGTACTGTCAGTGGTGTGCGGTGTGCTGGGTGCCTGATGGGGGTGTGGTACATTGTGTACTGTCAGTGGTGTGCGGTCTGCTGGGTGCCTGATGGGGCTGTGGTACATTTGTACTGTCAGTGGTGTGTGATGTCCATTGTGCATGATGGGTGTGTGGTACATTGTGTACTGTCAGTGGTGTGCGGTGTGCTGTGTGCCTAATGGGGGTGTGGTACATTGTGTACTGTCAGTGGTGTGCGGTGTCCTGGCTGTCTGATGGGGCTGTGGTACATTGTGTACTGTCAGTGGTGTGCGCTGAGCTGGGTGTCTGATGGGGGTGTGGTACATTGTGTACTGTCAGTGGTGTGCGGTGTGCTGGGTGTCAGATGGGGGTGAGGTACATTGTGTACTGTCAGTGGTGTGCGGTGTGCTGGGTGTCTGATGGGGGTGTGGTACATTGTGTACTGTCAGTGGTGTGCGGTGTGCTGGGTGTCTGATGGGGGTATGGTACATTGTGTACTGTCAGTGGTGTGCGGTGTGCTGGGTGCCTGATGGGGCTGTGGTACATTCTGTACTGTCAGTGGTGTGTGGTGTCCTTTGTGCATGATGGGGGTGTGGTACATTGTGTACTGTCAGTGGTGTGCGGTGTGCTGCTTGCCTGATGGGGGTGTGGTACATTGTGTACTGTCAGTGGTGTGCGGTGTGCTGGGTGTCTGATGGGGGTGTGGTACATTGTGTACTGTCAGTGGTGTGCGGTGTGCTAGGTGTCTGATTTGGGTGTGGTACATTGTGTACTGTCAGTGGTGTGTGGTGTGCTGGGTGTCTGATGGGGGTGTGGTACATTGTGTACTGTCAGTGGTGTGCGGTGTCCTGGGTATCTGATGGGGTTGTGGTACATTGTGTACTGTCAGTGGTGTGCGCTGAGCTGGGTGTCTGATGGGGGTGTGGTACATTGTGTACTGTCAGTGGTGTGCGGTGTGCTGGGTGTCTGATGGGGCTGTGGTACATTGTGTACAGTCAGTGGTGTGTGGTGTGCTGGGTGTCTGATGTGGGTGTGGTACATTTTGTACTGCCAGTGGTGTGCGGTGTGCTGTGTCCCTGATGGGGGTGTGGTGCATTGTGTACTGTCAGTGGTGTGTGGTGTGCTGGGTGTCTGATGGGGTTGTGGTACATTGTGTACTGTCAGTGGTGTGCGCTGAGCTGGGTGTCTGATGGGGCTGTGGTACATTGTGTACTGTCAGTGGTGTGCGGTGTGCTGGGTGTCTGATGGGGCTGTGGTACATTTTGTACAGTCAGTAGTGTGTGGTGTGCTGGGTGTCTGATGTGGGTGTGGTACATTTTGTACTGTCAGTGGTGTGCGGTGTGCTGTGTCCCTGATGGGGGTGTGGTGCATTGTGTACTGTCAGTGGTGTGTGGTGTGCTGGGTGTCTGATGGGGGTGTGATACATTGTGTACTGTCAGTGGTGTGTGGTGAGCTGGGTGTCTGATGGGGCTGTGGTACATTGTGTTCTGTCAGTGGTGTGTGGTGTGCTGGGTGCCTGATGGGGCTGTGGTACATTGTGTACTGTCAGTGGTGTGTGGTGAGCTGGGTGTCTGATGGGGCTGTGGTACATTGTGTACTGTCAGTGGTGTGCGGTGTGCTGGGTGTCTGATGGGGGTGTGGTACATTGTGTACTGTCAGTGGTGTGCGGTGTGCTGGGTGCCTGATGGGGCTGTGGTACATTGTGTACTGTCAGTGGTGTGTGGTGAGCTGGGTGTCTGATGGGGCTGTGGTGCATTGTGTACTGTCAGTGGTGTGCGGTGTGCTGGGTGTCTGATGGGGGTGTGGTACATTGTGTACTGTCAGTGGTGTGCGGTGTGCTGGGTGTCTGATGGGGGTGTGCTATATAGTGTACTGTCAGTGGTGTGTGGTGTGCTGGGTGTCTGATGGGCGTGTGGTACATAGTTTAATGTCAGTGGTGTGCGGTGTGCTGGGTGTCTGATGGGACTGTGGTACATTGTGTACTGTCAGTGGTGTGCGGTGTGCTGGGTGTCTGATGGGGGTGTGGTACATTATGTACTGTCAGTGGTGTGCGGTGTGCTGGGTGTCTGATCGGGGTGTGGTACATTGTGTACTGTCAGTGGTGTGTGGTGTGCTGGGTGCCTGATGGGGGTGTGGTACATTGTGTACTGTCAGTGGTGTGTGGTGTGCTGGGTGCCTGATGGGGGTGTGGTACATAGTGTACTGTCAGTGGTGTGTGGTGTGCTGGGTGTCTGATGGGGGTGTGGTACATTGTGTACTGTCAGTGGTGTGCGGTGTGCTGGGTGTCTGATGGGGGTGTGGTACATTGTGTATTGTCAGTGGTGTGTGGTGTGCTGGGTGTCTGATGGGGGTGTAGTACATTGTGTACTGTCAGTGGTGTGCGGTGTGCTGGGTGTCTGATGGGGGTGTGGTACATTGTGTACTGTCAGTGGTGTGCGGTGTGCTGGGTGCCTGATGGGGGTGTGGTACATTGTGAACTGTCAGTGGTGTGCGGTGTGCTGGGTGTCTGATGGGGGTGTGGTACATTGTGTACTGTCAGTGGTGTGCGGTGTGCTGGGTGCCTGATGGGGGTGTGGTACATTGTGTACTGTCAGTGGAGTGCGGTGTGCTGGGTGTCTGATGGGGGTGTGGTACATTGTGTACTGTCAGTGGTGTGCGGTGCGCTGGGTGTCTGACGGGGGTGTGGTACATTGTGTACTGTCAGTGGTGTGCGGTGTGCTTGGTGCCTGATGGGGGTGTGGCACATTGTGTACTGTCAGTGGTGTGTGGTGTGCTGGGTGTCTGATGAGGCTTTGGTACATTGTGTACTGTCAGTGGTGTGTGGTGTGCTGGGTGTCTGATGGGGGTGTGGTACATTGTGTACTGTCAGTGGTGTGCGGTGTGTTGGGTGTCTGATGGGGGTGTGGTACATTGTGTACTGTCAGTGGTGTGCGGTGTGCTGGGTGTCTGATGGGGGTGTGGTACATTGTGTACTGTCAGTGGTGTGCGGTGTGCTGGGTGTCTGATGGGGCTGTGGTACATTGTGTACTGTCAGTGGTGTGTGGTGAGCTGGGTGTCTGATGGGGGTGTGGTACATTGTGTACTGTCAGTGGTGTGTGGTGTGCTGGCTGTCTGATGGGGGTGTGGTACATTGTGTACTGTCAGTGGTGCGCGGTGTGCTGGGTGTCTGATGGGGGTGTGGTACATTGTGTACTGTCAGTGGTGTGCGGTGTGCTGGGTGTCTGACGGTGGTTTGGTACATTGTGTACTGTCAGTGGTGTGCGGTGTGCTGTGTGTCTGATGGGGGTGTGGTACATTGTGTACTGTCAGTGGTGTGCGGTGTGCTGGGTGTCTGATGGTGGTGTGGTACATTGTGTACTGTCAGTGGTGTGCAGTGTGCTGGGTGTCTGATGGGGGTGTGGTACATTGTGTACTGTCAGTGTTGTGCGGTGAGCTGGGTCCCTGATGGGGCTGTGGTACATTGTGTACTGTCAGTGGTGTGTGGTGTGCTGGGTGTCTGGTGGGTCTGTGGTACATTGTGTACTGTCAGTGGTGTGTGGTGTGCTGGGTGTCTGATGGGTCTGTGGTATATTGTGTACTGTCAGTGGTGTGTGGTACGCTGGGTGCCTGATGGGGGTTGGTACATTGTGTACTGTCAGTGGTGTGCGGTGTGCTGGGTCCTGATGGGGGTGTGGTACATTGTGTACTGTCAGTGGTGTGTGGTGCGCTGGGTCCCTGATGGGGCTGTGGTACATTGTGTACTGTCAGTGGTGTGCGGTGTGCTGGGTGTCTGATGGGGGTGTGGTGCATTGTGTACTGTCAGTGGTGTGCGGTGTGCTGGGTGTCTGATGGGGGGTGTGGTACATTGTGTACTGTCAGTGGTGTGCGGTGTGCTGGGTGTCTGATGGGGGGTGTGGTACATTGTGTACTGTCAGTGGTGTGCGGTGTGCTGGGTGTCTGATGGGGCTGTGGTACATTGTGTACTGTCAGTGGTGTGAGGTGTGCTGGGTGTCTGATGGGGGTGTGGTACATTGTGTACTGTCAGTGGTGTGCGGTGTGCTGGGTGTCTGATGGGGGTGTGGTACATTGTGTACTGTCAGTGGTGTGCGGTGTGCTGGGTGCCTGATGGGGGTGTGCTACATTGTGTACTGTCAGTGGTGTGTGGTGTGCTGGGTGTCTGATGGGGCTTTGGTACATTGTGTACTGTCAGTGGTGTGTGGTGTGCTGGCTGTCTGATGGGGGTGCGGTACATTGTGTACTGTCAGTGGTGCGCGGTGTGCTGGGTGTCTGATGGGGATGTGGTACATTGTGTACTGTCAGTGGTGTGCGGTGTGCTGGGTGCCGGATGGGAGTGTGGTACATTGTGTACTGTCAGTGGTGTGCGGTGTGCTGGGTGTCTGATGGGGGTGTGGTACCTTGTGTACTGTCAGTGGTGTGCGGTGTCCTGGGTATCTGATAGGGTTGTGGTACATTGTGTACTGTCAGTGGTGTGCGCTGAGCTGGGTGTCTGATGGGGGTGTGGTACATTGTGTACTGTCAGTGGTGTGCGGTGTGCTGGGTGTCTGATGGGGCTGTGGTACATTGTGTACAGTCAGTGGTGTGTGGTGTGCTGGGTGTCTGATGGGGTTGTGGTACATTTTGTACTGCCAGTGGTGTGCGGTGTGCTGTGTCCCTGATGGGGTGTGGTGCATTGTGTACTGTCAGTGGTGTGTGGTGTGCTGGGTGTCTGATGGGGTTGTGGTACATTGTGTACTGTCAGTGGTGTGCGGTGTGCTGGGTGTCTGATGGGGCTGTGGTACATTTTGTACAGTCAGTAGTGTGTGGTGTGCTGGGTGTCTGATGTGGGTGTGGTACATTTTGTACTGTCAGTGGTGTGCGGTGTGCTGTGTCCCTGATGGGGGTGTGGTGCATTGTGTACTGTCAGTGGTGTGTGGTGTGCTGGGTGTCTGATGGGGGTGTGATACATTGTGTACTGTCAGTGGTGTGTGGTGAGCTGGGTGTCTGATGGGGCTGTAGTACATTGTGTTCTGTCAGTGGTGTGTGGTGTGCTGGGTGCCTGATGGGGCTGTGGTACATTGTATACTGTCAGTGGTGTGTGGTGAGCTGGGTGTCTGAGGGTGCTGTGGTACATTGTGTACTGTCAGTGGCGTGCGGTGTGCTGGGTGTCTGATGGGGGTGTGGTACATTGTGTACTGTCAGTGGTGTGCGGTGTGCTGGGTGCCTGACGGGGCTGTGGTACATTGTGTACTGTCAGTGGTGTGTGGTGAGCTGGGTGTCTGATGGGGCTGTGGTGCATTGTGTACTGTCAGTGGTGTGCGGTGTGCTGGGTGTCTGATGGGGGTGTGGTACATTGTGTACTGTCAGTGGTGTGCGGTGTGCTGGGTGTCTGATGGGGGTGTGGTACATAGTGTACTGTCAGTGGTATGTGGTGTGCTGGGTGTCTGATGGGGGTGTGGTACATAGTTTAATGTCAGTGGTGTGCGGTGTGCTGGGTGTCTGATGGGACTGTGGTACATTGTGTACTGTCAGTGGTGTGTGGTGTGCTGGGTGTCTGATGGGACTGTGGTACATTGTGTACTGTAAGTGGTGTGCGGTGTGCTGGGTGTCTGATGGGGGTGTGGTACATTATGTACTGTCAGTGGTGTGCGGTGTGCTGGGTGTCTGATCGGGGTGTGGTACATTGTATACTGTCAGTGGTGTGTGGTGTGCTGGGTGCCTGATGGGGGTGTGGTACATTGTGTACTGTCAGTGGTGTGTGGTGTGCTGGGTGCCTGATGGGGGTGTGGTACATAGTGTACTGTCAGTGGTGTGTGGTGTGCTGGGTGTCTGATGGGGGTGTGGTACATTGTGTACTGTCAGTGGTGTGCGGTGTGCTGGGTGTCTGATGGGGGTGTGGTACATTGTGTATTGTCAGTGGTGTGCGGTGTGCTGGGTGTCTGATGGGGATGTGGTACATTGTGTACTGTCAGTGGTGTGCGGTGTGCTGGGTGTCTGATGGGGGTGTGGTACATTGTGTACTGTCAGTGGTGTGCGGTGTGCTGGGTGCCTGATGGGGGTGTGGTACATTGTGAACTGTCAGTGGTGTGCGGTGTGCTGGGTGTCTGATGGGGGTGTGGTACATTGTGTACTGTCAGTGGTGTGCGGTGTGCTGGGTGTCTGATGGGGGTGTGGTACATTGTGTACTGTCAGTGGTGTGCGGTGTGCTGGGTGTCTGATGGGGGTGTGGTACATTGTGTACTGTCAGTGGTGTGCGGTGTGCTGGGTGCCTGATGGGGTGTGCTACATTGTGTACTGTCAGTGGTGTGTGGTGTGCTGGGTGTCTGATGGGGCTTTGGTACATTGTGTACTGTCAGTGGTGTGTGGTGTGCTGGCTGTCTGATGGGGGTGCGGTACATTGTGTACTGTCAGTGGTGCGCGGTGTGCTGGGTGTCTGATGGGGATGTGGTACATTGTGTACTGTCAGTGGTGTGCGGTGTGCTGGGTGCCGGATGGGAGTGTGGTACATTGTGTACTGTCAGTGGTGTGCGGTGTGCTGGGTGTCTGATGGGGGTGTGGTACCTTGTGTACTGTCAGTGGTGTGCGGTGTCCTGGGTATCTGATGGGGTTGTGGTACATTGTGTACTGTCAGTGGTGTGCGCTGAGCTGGGTGTCTGATGGGGGTGTGGTACATTGTGTACTGTCAGTGGTGTGCGGTGTGCTGGGTGTCTGATGGGGCTGTGGTACATTGTGTACAGTCAGTGGTGTGTGGTGTGCTGGGTGTCTGATGTGGGTGTGGTACATTTTGTACTGCCAGTGGTGTGCGGTGTGCTGTGTCCCTGATGGGGGTGTGGTGCATTGTGTACTGTCAGTGGTGTGTGGTGTGCTGGGTGTCTGATGGGGTTGTGGTACATTGTGTACTGTCAGTGGTGTGCGCTGAGCTGGGTGTCTGATGGGGCTGTGGTACATTGTGTACTGTCAGTGGTGTGCGGTGTGCTGGGTGTCTGATGGGGCTGTGGTACATTTTGTACAGTCAGTAGTGTGTGGTGTGCTGGGTGTCTGATGTGGGTGTGGTACATTTTGTACTGTCAGTGGTGTGCGGTGTGCTGTGTCCCTGATGGGGGTGTGGTGCATTGTGTACTGTCAGTGGTGTGTGGTGTGCTGGGTGTCTGATGGGGGTGTGATACATTGTGTACTGTCAGTCGTGTGTGGTGAGCTGGGTGTCTGATGGGGCTGTGGTACATTGTGTTCTGTCAGTGGTGTGTGGTGTGCTGGGTGCCCGATGGGGCTGTGGTACATTGTGTACTGTCAGTGGTGTGTGGTGAGCTGGGTGTCTGATGGGGCTGTGGTACATTGTGTACTGTCAGTGGTGTGCGGTGTGCTGGGTGTCTGATGGGGGTGTGGTACATTGTGTACTGTCAGTGGTGTGCGGTGTGCTGGGTGTCTGATGGTGGTGTGGTACATTGTGTACTGTCAGTGGTGTGCGGTGTGCTGTGTGTCTGATGGGGGTGTGGTACATTGTGTACTGTCAGTGGTGTGCGGTGTGCTGGGTGTCTGATGGTGGTGTGGTACATTGTGTACTGTCAGTGGTGTGCAGTGTGCTGGGTGTCTGATGGGGGTGTGGTACATTGTGTACTGTCAGTGGTGTGCGCTGAGCTGGGTGTCTGATGGGGCTGTGGTACATTGTGTACTGTCAGTGGTGTGCGGTGTGCTGGGTGTCTGATGGGGCTGTGGTACATTTTGTACAGTCAGTAGTGTGTGGTGTGCTGGGTGTCTGATGTGGGTGTGGTACATTTTGTACTGTCAGTGGTGTGCGTTGTGCTGTGTCCCTGATGGGGGTGTGGTGCATTGTGTACTGTCAGTGGTGTGTGGTGTGCTGGGTGTCTGATGGGGGTGTGATACATTGTGTACTGTCAGTCGTGTGTGGTGAGCTGGGTGTCTGATGGGGCTGTGGTACATTGTGTTCTGTCAGTGGTGTGTGGTGTGCTGGGTGCCCGATGGGGCTGTGGTACATTGTGTACTGTCAGTGGTGTGTGGTGAGCTGGGTGTCTGATGGGGCTGTGGTACATTGTGTACTGTCAGTGGTGTGCGGTGTGCTGGGTGTCTGATGGGGGTGTGGTACATTGTGTACTGTCAGTGGTGTGCGGTGTGCTGGGTGCCTGATGGGGCTGTGGTACATTGTGTACTGTCAGTGGTGTGTGGTGAGCTGGGTGTCTGATGGGGCTGTGGTGCATTGTGTACTGTCAGTGGTGTGCGGTGTGCTGGGTGTCTGATGGGGGTGTGGTACATTGTGTACTGTCAGTGGTGTGCGGTGTGCTGGGTGTCTGATGGGGGTGTGGTATACAGTGTACTGTCAGTGGTGTGTGGTGTGCTGGGTGTCTGATGGGGGTGTGGTACATAGTTTAATGTCAGTGGTGTGCGGTGTGCTGGGTGTCTGATGGGACTGTGGTACATTGTGTACTGTCAGTGGTGTGTGGTGTGCTGGGTGTCTGATGGGACTGTGGTACATTGTGTACTGTCAGTGGTGTGCGGTGTGCTGGGTGTCTGATGGGGGTGTGGTACATTATGCACTGTCAATGGTGTGCGGTGTGCTGGGTGTCTGATCGGGGTGTGGTACATTGTGTACTGTCAGTGGTGTGTGGTGTGCTGGGTGCCTGATGGGGGTGTGGTACATTGTGTACTGTCAGTGGTGTGTGGTGTGCTGGGTGCCTGATGGGGGTGTGGTACATAGTGTACTGTCAGTGGTGTGTGGTGTGCTGGGTGTCTGATGGGGGTGTGGTACATTGTGTACTGTCAGTGGTGTGCGGTGTGCTGGGTGTCTGATGGGGGTGTGGTACATTGTGTACTGTCAGTGGTGTGCGGTGTGCTGGGTGTCTGATGGTGGTGTGGTACATTGTGTACTGTCAGTGGTGTGCGGTGTGCTGTGTGTCTGATGGGGGTGTGGTACATTGTGTACTGTCAGTGGTGTGCGGTGTGCTGGGTGTCTGATGGTGGTGTGGTACATTGTGTACTGTCAGTGGTGTGCAGTGTGCTGGGTGTCTGATGGGGGTGTGGTACATTGTGTACTGTCAGTGGTGTGCGGTGTGCTGGGTGCCTGATGGGGGTGTGGTACATTGTGAACTGTCAGTGGTGTGCGGTGTGCTGGGTGCCTGATGGGGGTGTGGTACATTGTGTACTGTCAGTGGTGTGTGGTGTGCTGGGTGTCTGATGAGGCTTTGGTACATTGTGTACTGTCAGTGGTGTGTGGTGTGCTGGGTGTCTGATGGGGGTGTTGTACATTGTGTACTGTCAGTGGTGTGCGGTGTGCTGGGTGTCTGATGGGGGTGTGGTACATTGTGTACTGTCAGTGGTGTGCGGTGTGCTGGGTGTCTGATGGGGGTGTGGTACATTGTGTACTGTCAGTGGTGTGTGGTGTGCTGGCTGTCTGATGGGGGTGTGGTACATTGTGTACTGTCAGTGGTGCGCGGTGTTCTGGGTGTCTGATGGGGGTGTGGTACATTGTGTACTGTCAGTGGTGTGCGGTGTGATGGGTGTCTGATGGTGGTGTGGTACATTGTGTACTGTCAGTGGTGTGCGGTGTGCTGTGTGTCTGATGGGGGTGTGGTACATTGTGTACTGTCAGTGGTGTGCGGTGTGCTGGGTGTCTGATGGGTCTGTGGTACATTGTGTACTGTCAGTGGTGTGTGGTGTGCTGGGTGTCTGATGGGGGTGTGGTACATTGTGTACTGTCAGTGCTGTGCGGTGTGCTGGGTGCCTGATGTGGGTGTGGTACATTGTGTACTGTCAGTGGTGTGCGGTGTGCTGGGTGTCTGATGGGGGTGTGGTACATTGTGTACTGTCAGTGGTGTGCGGTGCGCTGGGTGTCTGATGGGGGTGTGGTACATTGTGTACTGTCAGTGGTGTGCGGTGTGCTGGGTGCCTGATGGGGGTGTGGTACATTGTGTACTGTCAGTGGTGTGTGGTGTGCTGGGTGTCTGATGAGGCTTTGGTACATTGTGTACTGTCAGTGGTGTGTGGTGTGCTGGGTGTCTGATGGGGGTGTGGTACATTGTGTACTGTCAGTGGTGTGCGGTGTGCTGGGTGTCTGATGGGGGTGTGGTACATTGTGTACTGTCAGTGGTGTGCGGTGTGCTGGGTGTCTGATGGGGGTGTGGTACATTGTGTACTGTCAGTGGTGTGTGGTGTGCTGGCTGTCTGATGGGGGTGTGGTACATTGTGTACTGTCAGTGGTGCGCGGTGTGCTGGGTGTCTGATGGGGGTGTGGTACCTTGTGTACTGTCAGTGGTGTGCGGTGTGCTGGGTGTCTGATGGTGGTGTGGTACATTGTGTACTGTCAGTGGTGTGCGGTGTGCTGTGTGTCTGATGGGGGTGTGGTACATTGTGTACTGTCAGTGGTGTGCGGTGTGCTGGGTGTCTGATGGTGGTGTGGTACATTGTGTACTGTCAGTGGTGTGCAGTGTGCTGGGTGTCTGATAGGGGTGTGGTACATTGTGTACTGTCAGTGTTGTGCGGTGAGCTGGGTCCCTGATGGGGCTGTGGTACATTGTGTACTGTCAGTGGTGTGTGGTGTGCTGGGTGTCTGATGGGTCTGTGGTACATTGTGTACTGTCAGTGGTGTGTGGTGTGCTGGGTGTCTGATGGGGGTGTGGTACATTGTGTACTGTCAGTGCTGTGCGGTGTGCTGGGTGCCTGATGTGGGTGTGGTACATTGTGTACTGTCAGTGGTGTGCGGTGTGCTGGGTGTCTGATGGGGGTGTGGTATATTGTGTACTGTCAGTGGTGTGTGGTACGCTGGGTGCCTGATGGGGGTTGGTACATTGTGTACTGTCAGTGGTGTGCGGTGTGCTGGGTCCTGATGGGGGTGTGGTACATTGTGTACTGTCAGTGGTGTGTGGTGCGCTGGGTCCCTGATGGGGCTGTGGTACATTGTGTACTGTCAGTGGTGTGCGGTGTGCTGGGTGTCTGATGGGGGTGTGGTGCATTGTGTACTGTCAGTGGTGTGCGGTGTGCTGGGTGTCTGATGGGGGGTGTGGTACATTGTGTACTGTCAGTGGTGTGTGGTGCGCTGGGTCCCTGATGGGGCTGTGGTACATTCTGTACTGTCAGTGGTGTGCGGTGTGCTGGGTGTCTGATGGGGCTGTGGTACATTGTGTACTGTCAGTGGTGTGAGGTGTGCTGGGTGTCTGATGGGGGTGTGGTACATTGTGTACTGTCAGTGGTGTGCGGTGTGCTGGGTGTCTGATGGGGGTGTGGTACATTGTGTACTGTCAGTGGTGTGCGGTGTGCTGGGTGCCTGATGGGGGTGTGCTACATTGTGTACTGTCAGTGGTGTGTTGTGTGCTGGCTGTCTGATGGGGGTGCGGTACATTGTGTACTGTCAGTGGTGCGCGGTGTGCTGGGTGTCTGATGGGGATGTGGTTCATTGTGTACTGTCAGTGGTGTGCGGTGTGCTGGGTGCCGGATGGGAGCGTGGTACATTGTGTACTGTCAGTGGTGTGCGGTGTGCTGGGTGCCGGATGGGAGTGTGGTACATTGTGTACTGTCAGTGGTGTGCGGTGTGCTGGGTGTCTGATGGGGGTGTGGTACCTTGTGTACTGTCAGTGGTGTGCGGTGTGCTGGGTGCCTGATGGGGATGTGGTACATTGTGTACTGTCAGTGGTGTGCGGTGTGCTGGGTGCCTGATGGGGGTGTGGTACATTGTGTACTGTCAGTGATGTGTGGTGTGCTGGGTGTCTGATGGGGGTGTGGTACATTGTGTACTGTCAGTGGTCTGCGGTGTGCTGGGTGCCTGATGGGGGTGTGGTACATTGTGTACTGTCAGTGGTGTGTGGTGTGCTGGGTGTCTGATGGGGCTTTGGTACATTGTGTACTGTCAGTGGTGTGTGCTGTGCTGGCTGTCTGATGGGGCTGTGGTACATTGTGTACTGTCAGTGGTGCGCGGTGTGCTGGGTGCCTGATGGGGATGTGGTACATTGTGTACTGTCAGTGGTGTGCGGTGTGCTGGGTGCCTGATGGGGGTGTGGTACATTGTGTACTGTCAGTGGTGTGCGGTGTGCTGGGTGTCTGATGGTGGTGTGGTACATTGTGTACTGTCAGTGGTGTGTGGTGTGCTGGGTGCCTGATGGGGGTGTGGTACATAGTGTACTGTCAGTGGTGTGTGGTGTGTGGGTGTCTGATGGGCGTGTGGTACATTGTGTACTGTCAGTGGTGTGCGGTGTGCTGGGTGTCTGATGGGGGTGTGGTACATTGTGTATTGTCAGTGGTGTGTGGTGTGCTGGGTGTCTGATGGGGGTGTGGTACATTGTGTACTGTCAGTGGTGTGCGGTGTGCTGGGTGTCTGATGGGGGTGTGGTACATTGTGTACTGTCAGTGGTGTGCGGTGTGCTGGGTGCCTGATGGGGGTGTGGTACATTGTGAACTGTCAGTGGTGTGCGGTGTGCTGGGTGTCTGATGGGGGTGTGGTACATTGTGTACTGTCAGTGGTGTGCGGTGTGCTGGGTGCCTGATGGGGGTGTGGTACATTGTGTACTGTCAGTGGAGTGCGGTGTGCTGGGTGTCTGATGGGGGTGTGGTACATTGTGTACTGTCAGTGGTGTGCGGTGCGCTGGGTGTCTGATGGGGGTGTGGTACATTGTGTACTGTCAGTGGTGTGCGGTGTGCTGGGTGCCTGATGAGGGTGTGGTACATTGTGTACTGTCAGTGGTGTGTGGTGTGCTGGGTGTCTGATGAGGCTTTGGTACATTGTGTACTGTCAGTGGTGTGTGGTGTGCTGGGTGTCTGATGGGGGTGTGGTACATTGTGTACTGTCAGTGGTGTGCGGTGTGCTGGGTGTCTGATGGTGGTGTGGTA
Organism: Scyliorhinus torazame; assembly: GCF_047496885.1. Taxonomy (NCBI): domain Eukaryota; kingdom Metazoa; phylum Chordata; class Chondrichthyes; order Carcharhiniformes; family Scyliorhinidae; genus Scyliorhinus; species Scyliorhinus torazame. Next base: position 846,457 of record NW_027307789.1, read on the forward strand.
CATTGTGTACTGTCAGTGGTGTGCGGTGTGCTGGGTGTCTGATGGGGGTGTGGTACATTGTGTACTGTCAGTGGTGTGTGGTGTGCTGGCTGTCTGATGGGGGTGTGGTACATTGTGTACTGTCAGTGGTGCGCGGTGTGCTGGGTGTCTGATGGGGTTGTGGTACATTGTGTACTGTCAGTGGTGTGCGGTGTGCTGGGTGTCTGATGGTGGTGTGGTACATTGTGTACTGTCAGTGGTGTGCGGTGTGCTGTGTGTCTGATGGGGGTGTGGTACATTGTGTACTGTCAGTGGTGTGCGGTGTGCTGGGTGTCTGATGGTGGTGTGGTACATTGTGTACTGTCAGTGGTGTGCAGTGTGCTGGGTGTCTGATGGGGGTGTGGTACATTGTGTACTGTCAGTGTTGTGCGGTGAGCTGGGTCCCTGATGGGGCTGTGGTACATTGTGTACTGTCAGTGGTGTGTGGTGTGCTGGGTGTCTGATGGGTCTGTGGTACATTGTGTACTGTCAGTGGTGTGTGGTGTGCTGGGTGTCTGATGGGGGTGTGGTACATTGTGTACTGTCAGTGCTGTGCGGTGTGCTGGGTGCCTGATGTGGGTGTGGTACATTGTGTACTGTCAGTGGTGTGCGGTGTGCTGGGTGTCTGATGGGGGTGTGGTATATTGTGTACTGTCAGTGGTGTGTGGTACGCTGGGTGCCTGATGGGGGTGTGGTACATTGTGTACTGTCAGTGGTGTGCGGTGTGCTGGGTCCTGATGGGGGTGTGGTACATTGTGTACTGTCAGTGGTGTGTGGTGCGCTGGGTCCCTGATGGGGCTGTGGTACATTGTGTACTGTCAGTGGTGTGCGGTGTGCTGGGTGTCCGATGGGGGCGTGGTGCATTGTGTACTGTCAGTGGTGTGTGGTGCGCTGGGTCCCTGATGGGGGGTGTGGTACATTGTGTACTGTCAGTGGTGTGTGGTGCGCTGGGTCCCTGATGGGGCTGTGGTACATTCTGTACTGTCAGTGGTGTGCGGTGTGCTGGGTGTCTGATGGGGCTGTGGTACATTGTGTACTGTCAGTGGTGTGAGGTGTGCTGGGTGTCTGATGGGGGTGTGGTACATTGTGTACTGTCAGTGGTGTGCGGTGTGCTGGGTGTCTGATGGGGGTGTGGTACATTGTGTACTGTCAGTGGTGTGCGGTGTGCTGGGTGCCTGATGGGGGTGTGGTACATTGTGTACTGTCAGTGGTGTGTGGTGTGCTGGGTGTCTGATGGGGCTTTGGTACATTGTGTACTGTCAGTGGTGTGTGGTGTGCTGGCTGTCTGATGGGGGTGTGGTACATTGTGTACTGTCAGTGGTGCGCGGTGTGCTGGGTGTCTGATGGGGATGTGGTACATTGTGTACTGTCAGTGGTGTGCGGTGTGCTGGGTGCCGGATGGGAGTGTGGTACATTGTGTACTGTCAGTGGTGTGCGGTGTGCTGGGTGTCTGATGGGGGTGTGGTACCTTGTGTACTGTCAGTGGTGTGCGGTGTGCTGGGTGCCTGATGGGGATGTGGTACATTGTGTACTGTCAGTGGTGTGCGGTGTGCTGGGTGCCTGATGGGGGTGAGGTACATTGTGTACTGTCAGTGATGTGTGGTGTGCTGGGTGTCTGATGGGGGTGTGGTACATTGTGTACTGTCAGTGGTGTGTGGTGTGCTGGGTGTCTGATGGGGGTGTGGTACATTGTGTACTGTCAGTGGTGTGCGGTGTGCTGGGTGTCTGATGGTGGTGTGGTACATTGTGTACTGTCAGTGGTGTGCGGTGTGCTGGGTGTCTGATGGGGGTGTGGTACATTGTGTACTGTCAGTGGTGTGTGGTGTGCTGGCTGTCTGATGGGGGTGTGGTACATTGTGTACTGTCAGTGGTGCGCGGTGTGCTGGGTGTCTGATGGGGGTGTGGTACATTGTGTACTGTCAGTGGTGTGCGGTGTGCTGGGTGTCTGATGGTGGTGTGGTACATTGTGTACTGTCAGTGGTGTGCGGTGTGCTGTGTGTCTGATGGGGGTGTGGTACATTGTGTACTGTCAGTGGTGTGCGGTGTGCTGGGTGTCTGATGGTGGTGTGGTACATTGTGTACTGTCAGTGGTGTGCAGTGTGCTGGGTGTCTGATGGGGGTGTGGTACATTGTGTACTGTCAGTGTTGTGCGGTGAGCTGGGTCCCTGATGGGGCTCTGGTACATTGTGTACTGTCAGTGGTGTGTGGTGTGCTGGGTGTCTGATGGGTCTGTGGTACATTGCGTACTGTCAGTGGTGTGTGGTGTGCTGGGTGTCTGATGGGGGTGTGGTACATTGTGTACTGTCAGTGCTGTGCGGTGTGCTGGGTGCCTGATGTGGGTGTGGTACATTGTGTACTGTCAGTGGTGTGCGGTGTGCTGGGTGTCTGATGGGGGTGTGGTATATTGTGTACTGTCAGTGGTGTGTGGTACGCTGGGTGCCTGATGGGGGTTGGTACATTGTGTACTGTCAGTGGTGTGCTGTGTGCTGGGTGTCTGATGGGGGTGTGGTACATTGTGTACTGTCAGTGGTGTGCTGTGTGCTGGGTGTCTGATGGGGGTGTGGTACATTGTGTACTGTCAGTGGTGTGCGGTGTGCTGGGTCCTGATGGGGGTGTGGTACATTGTGTACTGTCAGTGGTGTGTGGTGCGCTGGGTCCCTGATGGGGCTGTGGTACATTGTGTACTGTCAGTGGTGTGCGGTGTGCTGGGTGTCCGATGGGGGTGTGGTGCATTGTGTACTGTCAGTGGTGTGTGGTGGGCTGGGTCCCTGATGGGGGGTGTGGTACATTGTGTACTGTCAGTGGTGTGTGGTGCGCTGGGTCCCTGATGGGGCTGTGGTACATTCTGTACTGTCAGTGGTGTGCGGTGTGCTGGGTGTCTGATGGGGCTGTGGTACATTGTGTACTGTCAGTGGTGTGAGGTGTGCTGGGTGTCTGATGGTGGTGTGGTACATTGTGTACTGTCAGTGGTGTGCGGTGTGCTGTGTGTCTGATGGGGGTGTGGTACATTGTGTACTGTCAGTGGTGTGCGGTGTGCTGGGTGTCTGATGGTGGTGTGGTACATTGTGTACTGTCAGTGGTGTGCAGTGTGCTGGGTGTCTGATGGGGGTGTGGTACATTGTGTACTGTCAGTGTTGTGCGGTGAGCTGGGTCCCTGATGGGGCTCTGGTACATTGTGTACTGTCAGTGGTGTGTGGTGTGCTGGGTGTCTGATGGGTCTGTGGTACATTGTGTACTGTCAGTGGTGTGTGGTGTGCTGGGTGTCTGATGGGGGTGTGGTACATTGTGTACTGTCAGTGCTGTGCGGTGTGCTGGGTGCCTGATGTGGGTGTGGTACATTGTGTACTGTCAGTGGTGTGCGGTGTGCTGGGTGTCTGATGGGGGTGTGGTATATTGTGTACTGTCAGTGGTGTGTGGTACGCTGGGTGCCTGATGGGGGTTGGTACATTGTGTACTGTCAGTGGTGTGCTGTGTGCTGGGTGTCTGATGGGGGTGTGGTACATTGTGTACTGTCAGTGGTGTGCTGTCTGCTGGGTGTCTGATGGGGGTGTGGTACATTGTGTACTGTCAGTGGTGTGCGGTGTGCTGGGTCCTGATGGGGGTGTGGTACATTGTGTACTGTCAGTGGTGTGTGGTGCGCTGGGTCCCTGATGGGGCTGTGGTACATTGTGTACTGTCAGTGGTGTGCGGTGTGCTGGGTGTCCGATGGGGGTGTGGTGCATTGTGTACTGTCAGTGGTGTGTGGTGCGCTGGGTCCCTGATGGGGGGTGTGGTACATTGTGTACTGTCAGTGGTGTGTGGTGCGCTGGGTCCCTGATGGGGCGGTGGTACATTCTGTACTGTCAGTGGTGTGCGGTGTGCTGGGTGTCTGATGGGGCTGTGGTACATTGTGTACTGTCAGTGGTGTGAGGTGTGCTGGGTGTCTGATGGGGGTGTGGTACATTGTGTACTGTCAGTGGTGTGCGGTGTGCTGGGTGTCTGATGGGGGTGTGGTACATTGTGTACTGTCAGTGGTGTGCGGTGTGCTGGGTGCCTGATGGGGGTGTGGTACATTGTGTACTGTCAGTGGTGTGTGGTGTGCTGGGTGTCTGATGGGGCTTTGGTACATTGTGTACTGTCAGTGGTGTGTGGTGTGCTGGCTGTCTGATGGGGGTGTGGTACATTGTGTACTGTCAGTGGTGCGCGGTGTGCTGGGTGTCTGATGGGGATGTGGTACATTGTGTACTGTCAGTGGTGTGCGGTGTGCTGGGTGCCGGATGGGAGTGTGGTACATTGTGTACTGTCAGTGGTGTGCGGTGTGCTGGGTGTCTGATGGGGGTGTGGTACCTTGTGTACTGTCAGTGGTGTGCGGTGTGCTGGGTGCCTGATGGGGATGTGGTACATTGTGTACTGTCAGTGGTGTGCGGTGTGCTGGGTGCCTGATGGGGGTGTGGTACATTGTGTACTGTCAGTGATGTGTGGTGTGCTGGGTGTCTGATGGGGGTGTGGTACATTGTGTACTGTCAGTGGTCTGCGGTGTGCTGGGTGCCTGATGGGGGTGTGGTACATTGTGTACTGTCAGTGGTGTGTGGTGTGCTGGGTGTCTGATGGGGCTTTGGTACATTGTGTACTGTCAGTGGTGTGTGCTGTGCTGGCTGTCTGATGGGGCTGTGGTACATTGTGTACTGTCAGTGGTGCGCGGTGTGCTGGGTGCCTGATGGGGATGTGGTACATTGTGTACTGTCAGTGGTGTGCGGTGTGCTGGGTGCCTGATGGGGGTGTGGTACATTGTGTACTGTCAGTGGTGTGCGGTGTGCTGGGTGTCTGATGGTGGTGTGGTACATTGTGTACTGTCAGTGGTGTGTGGTGTGCTGGGTGCCTGATGGGGGTGTGGTACATTGTGTACTGTCAGTGGTGTGTGGTGTGCTGGGTGCCTGATGGGGGTGTGGTACATTGTGTACTGTCAGTGGTGTGCGGTGTGCTGTGTGCCTGATGGGGGTGTGGTACCTTGTGTACTGTTAGTGGTGTGTAGTGTGCTTGGTGTCTGATGGGGCTGTGGTACATTGTGTACTGTCAGTGGTGTGCGGTGAGCTGGGTGTCTGATGGGGCTGTGGTACATTGTGTACTGTCAGTGGTGTGTGGTGTGCTGGGTGCCTGATGGGGGTGTGGTACATTGTGTACTGTCAGTGGTGTGCGGTGAGCTGGGTGCCTGATGGGGGTGTGGTACATTGTGTACTGTCAGTGGTGTGCGGTGTGCTGGGTGCCTGATGGGGGCTGTGGTACATTGTGTACTGTCAGTGGTGTGCAGTGTGCTGGGTGTCTGATGGGGGTGTGGTACATTGTGTACTGTCAGTGTTGTGCAGTGTGCTGGGTGCCTGATGTGGGTGTGGTACATTGTGTACTGTCAGTGGTGTGCAGTGTGCTGGGTGTCTGATGGGGGTGTGGTACATTGTGTACTGTCAGTGGTGTGCGGTGTGCTGGGTGCCTGATGGGGGTGTGGTACATTGTGTACTGTCAGTGGTGTGCAGTGTGCTGGGTGTCTGATGGGTCTGTGGTGCATTGTGTACTGTCAGTGGTGTGCGGCGTGCTGGGTGCCTGATGGGGCTGTGGTACATTGTGTACTGTCAGTGGCGTGTGGTGTGCTGGGTGTCTAATGGGGGTGTGGTACATTGTGTACTGTCAGTGGTGTGTGGTGTGCTGGGTGTCTGATGGGGCTGTGGTACATTGTGTACTGTCAGTGGTGTGCGGTGTGCTGGGTGACTGATGGGGGTGTGGTACATTGTGTACTGTCAGTGGTGTGTGGTGTGCTGGGTGCCTGATGGGGGTGTGGTACATTGTGTACTGTCAGTCGTGTGCGGTGTGCTGTGTGCCTGATGGGGGTGTGGTACCTTGTGTACTGTTAGTGGTGTGTAGTGTGCTTGGTGTCTGATGGGGCTGTGGTACATTGTGTACTGTCAGTGGTGTGCGGTGAGCTGGGTGTCTGATGGGGCTGTGGTACATTGTGTACTGTCAGTGGTGTGTGGTGTGCTGGGTGCCTGATGGGGGTGTGGTACATGGTGTACTGTCAGTGGTGTGCGGTGAGCTGGGTGCCTGATGGGGGTGTGGTACATTGTGTACTGTCAGTGGTGTGCTGTGTGCTGGGTGCCTGATGGGGGCTGTGGTACATTGTGTACTGTCGGTGGTGTGCAGTGTGCTGGGTGTCTGATGGGGGTGTGGTACATTGTGTACTGTCAGTGTTGTGCAGTGTGCTGGGTGCCTGATGTGGGTGTGGTACATTGTGTACTGTCAGTGGTGTGCGGTGTGCTGGGTGCCTGATGGGGGTGTGGTACATTGTGTACTGTCAGTGGTGTGCAGTGTGCTGGGTGTCTGATGGGTCTGTGGTGCATTGTGTACTGTCAGTGGTGTGCGGTGTGCTGGGTGCCTGATGGGGCTGTGGTACATTGTGTACTGTCAGTGGTGTGTGGTGTGCTGGGTGTCTAATGGGGGTGTGGTACATTGTGTACTGTCAGTGGTGTGTGGTGTGCTGGGTGTCTGATGGGGCTGTGGTACATTGTGTACTGTCAGTGGTGTGCGGTGTGCTGGGTGACTGATGGGGGTGTGGTACATTGTGTACTGTCAGTGGTGTGCGGAGTGCTGGGTGTCTGATGGGGGTGTGGTACATTGTGTACTGTCAGTGGTGTGCGGTGTGCTGGGTGTCTGATGGGGGTGTGGTACATTGTGTACTATCAGTGGTGTGCGGTGTGCTGGGTGTCTGATGGGGCTGTGGTACATTGTATACTGTCAGTGGTGTGTGGTGTGCTGGGTGTCTGATGGGGGTATGGTACATTGTGTACTGTCAGTGATGTGCGGTGTGCTGGGTGTCTGATGGGGGTGTGGTACATTGTGTACTGTCAGTGGTGTGTGGTGTGCTGGGTGTCTGATGGGGGTGTGGTACATTGTGTACTGTCAGTGGTGTGTGGTGTGCTGGGTGCCTGATGGGGGTGTGGTACATTGTGTACTGTCAGTGGTGTGCGGTGTGCTGGGTGTCTGATGGGGGTGTGGGACATTGTGTACTGTCAGTGGTGTGCGGTGTGCTGGGTGTCTGATGGGGGTGTGGTACATTGTGTACTGTCAGTGGTGTGTGGTGTGCTGGGTGTCTGATGGGGGTGTGGTACATTGTGTACTGTCAGTGGTGTGTGGTGTGCTGGGTGTCTGATGGGGGTGTGGTACATTGTGTACTGTCAGTGGTGTGCGGTGTGCTGGGTGTCTGATGGGGGTGTGGGACATTGTGTACTGTCAGTGGTGTGCGGTGTGCTGGGTGCCTGATGGGGGTGTGGTACATTGTGTACTGTCAGTGGTGTGCGGTGAGCTGGGTGTCTGATGGGGATGTGGTACATTGTGTACTGTCAGTGGTGTGCGGTGTGCTGTGTGCCTGATGGGGGTGTGGTACATTGTGTACTGTCAGTGGTGTGTGGTGTTCTGGGTGCCTGATGGGGCTGTGGTGCATTGTGTACTGTCAGTGGTGTGCGGTGTGCTGGGTGTCTGATGGGGTGTGGTACATTGTGTACTGTCAGTGGTGTGTGGTGTGCTGGGTGTCTGATGGGGCTGTGGTACGTTGTGTACTGTCAATGGTGTGCTGTGTGCTGGGTGCCTGATGGGGGTCTGGTACATTGTGTACTGTCAGTGGTGTGCAGTGTGCTGGGTGTCTGATGGGGGTGTGGTACATTGTGTACTGTCAGTGGTGTGCGGTGTGCTGAGTGCCTGATGGGGGTGTGGTACATTGTGTACTGTCAGTGGTGTGCTGGGTGTCTGATGGGGCTGTGGTACATTGTGTAATGTCAGTGGTGTGTGGTGTGCTGGGTGTCTGATGGGGGTGTGGTACATTGTGTACTGTCAGTGGTGTGCGGTGTGCTGGGTGCCTGATGGGGGTGTGGTACATTGTGTACTGTCAGTGGTGTGTGGTGTGCTGGGTGCCTGATGTGGGTGTGGGACATTGTGTACTGTCAGTGGTGTGCGGTGGGCTGGGTGTCTGATGGGGGTGTGGTACATTGTGAACTGTCAGTGGTGTGCGGTGTGCTGGGTGTCTGATGGGGGTGTGGTACATTGTGTACTGTCAGTGGTGTGCGGTGTGCTGGGTGCCAGATGAGGGTGTGGTACATTGTGTACTGTCAGTGGTGTGTGGTGTGCTGGGTGCCTGATGTGGGTGTGGTACATTGTGTACTGTCAGTGGTGTGCGGTGGGCTGGGTGTCTGATGGGGGTGTGGTACATTGTGTACTGTCAGTGGTGTGTGGTGTGCTGGGTGTCTGAAGGGGGTGTGGTACATTGTGTCCTGTCAGTGGTATGCGATCTGCTGGGTGTCTGATGGGGGTGTGGTACATTGTGTACTGTCAGTGGTGTGCGGTGTGCTGGGTGTCTGATGGGGGTGTGGTACATTGTGTACTGTCAGTGGTGTGCGGTGTGCTGGGTGTCTGATGGGGGTGTGGTACATTGTGTACTGTCAGTGGTGTGCGATGTGCTGGGTGCCTGATGGGGGTGTGGTACATTGTGTACTGGCAGTGGTATGCGGTCTGCTGGGTGTCTGATGGGGGTGTGGTACATTGTGTACTGTCAGTGTTGTGTGGTGAGCTGGGTGCCTGATGGGGCTGTGGTATATTGTGTACTGTCAGTGGTGTGTGGTGTGCTGGGTGTCTGATGGTGGTGAGGTACATTGTGTACTGTCAGTGGTGTGTGGTGTGCTGGGTGTCTGATGGGTGTGTGGTACATTGTGTACTGTTAGTGGTGTGTGGTGTGCTGGGTGCATGATGGGGGTGTGGTACATTGTGTACTGTCAGTGGTGTGTGGTGTGCTGGGTGCCTGATGGGGCTGTGGTACATTGTGCACTGTCAGTGGTGTGCGGTGTGCTGGGTGTCTGATGGGGGTGTGGTACATTGTGTACTGTCAGTGGTGTGCGGTGTGCTGGGTGCCTGATGGGTCTGTGGTACATTGTGTACTGTCAGTGGTGTGCGGTGTGCTGGGTGTCTGATGGGGGTCAGGTACATTGTGTACTGTCAGTGGTGTGCGGTGTGCTGGGTGTCTGATGGGGCTGTGGTACATTGTGTCCTGTCAGTGGTGTGCGGTGTGCTGGGTGCCTGATGGGGCTGTGGTACATTGTGTACTGTCAGTGGTGTGCGGTGTGCTGGGTGTCTGATGGGGGTGTGGTACATTGTGTACTGTCAGTGGTGTGCGGTGTGCTGGGTGCCTGATGGGGGTGTGGTACATTGTGTACTGTCAGTGGTGTGTGGTGTGCTGGGTGTCTGATGTGGATGTGGTACATTGTGTACTGTCAGTGGTGTGCGGTGTGCTGGGTGCCTGATGGGGGTGTGGTACATTGTGTGCTGTCAGTGGTGTGTGGTGTGCTAGGTGTCTGATGGGGGTGACGTACATTGTGTACTGTCAGTGGTGTGTGGTGTGCTGGGTGTCTGATGGGGGTGTGGTACATTGTGTACTGTCAGTGGTGTGCGGTGTGCTGGGTGTCTGATGGGGGTGTGGTACACTGTGTACTGTCAGTGGTGTGCGGAGTGCTGGGTGCCTGATGGGGGTGTGGTACATTGTGTGCTGTCAGTGGTGTGTGGTGTTCTGGGTGCCTGATGGGGGTGTGGTACATTGTGTACTGTCAGTGGTGTGTGGTGTGCTGGGTGTCTGATGTGGGTGTGGTACATTGTGTGCTGTCAGTGGTGTGTGGTGTGCTAGGTGTCTGATGGGGGTGCCGTACATTGTGTACTGTCAGTGGTGTGTGGTGTGCTGGGTGTCTGATGGGGGTGTGGTACATTGTGTACTGTCAGTGGTGTGCGGTGTGCTGGGTGTCTGATGGGGGTGTGGTACACTGTGTACTGTCAGTGGTGTGCGGTGTGCTGGGTGTCTGATGGGGGTGTGGTACATTGTGTACTGTCAGTGGTGTGCGGTGCGCTGGGTGTCTGATGGGGGTGTGGTACATTGTGTACTGTCAGTGGGGTGTGGTGTGGTGGGTGTCTGATGGGGGTGTGGTACATTGTGTACTGTCAGTGGTGTGCGGTGTGCTAGGTGTCTGATGGGGGTGTGGTACATTGTGTACTGTCAGTGGTGTGCGGTGTGCTGGGTGTCTGATGGGGGTGTGGTACATTGTATACTGTCAGTGGTGTGTGGTGTGCTGGGTGCATGATCGGGGTGTGGTACATTGTGTACTGTCAGTGGTGTGCGCTGTGCTGGGTGTCTGATGGGGGTGTGGTACATTGTGTACTGTCAGTGGTGTACGGTGTGCTGGGTGTCTGATGGGGGTGAGGTACATTGTGTACTGTCAGTGGTGTGTGGTGTGCTGGGTGTCTGATGGGGGTGTGGTACATTGTGTACTGTCAGTGGTGTGTGGTGTGCTGGGTGCATGATGGGGGTGTGGTACATTGTGTACTGTCAGTGGTGTGCGGTGTGCTGGGTGTCTGATGGGGGTGTGGTACATTGTGTACTGTCAGTGGTGTGTGGTGTGCTGGGTGTCTGATGGGGCTGTTGTACATTGTGTGCTGTCAGTGGTGTGCGGTGTGCTGGGTGTCTGATGGGGGTGAGGTACATTGTGTACTGTCAGTGGTGTGCAGTGTGCTGGGTGCATGATGGGGGTGTGGTACATTGTGTACTGTCAGTGGTGTGCGGTGTGCTGGGTGTCTGCTGGGGGTGTGGTACATTGTGTACTGTCAGTGGTGTGCGGTGTGCTGGGTGCCTGATGGGGGTGAGGTACATTGTGTACTGTCAGTGGTGTGTGGTGTGCTGGGTGTCTGATGGGGGTGTGGTACATTATGTACTGTCAGTGGTGTGCGGTGTGCTGGGTGCCTGATGGGGGTGTGGTACATTGTGTACTGTCAGTGGTGTGTGGTGTGCTGGGTGACTGATGGGGCTGTGGTACATTGTGTACTGTCAGTGGTGTGTGGTGTGCTGGGTGCCTGTTGGGGGTGTGGTACATTGTGTACTGTCAGTGGTGTGCGGTGTGCTGGGTGTCTGATGGGGGTGTGGTACATTGTGTACTGTTAGTGGTGTGCGGTGTGCTGGGTGTCTGATGGGGCTGTGGTACATTGTGTACTGTCAGTGGCGTGCGGTGTGCTGGGTGCCTGATGGGGGTGTGGTACATTGTGTACTGTCAGTGGTGTGTGGTGTGCTGGGTGACGGATGGGGCTGTGGTACATTGTGTACTGTCAGTGGTGTGCGGTGTGCTGGGTGTCTGATGGGGCTGTTGTACATTGTGTACTGTCAGTGGTGTGCGGTGTGCTGGGTGCCTGATGGGGGTGTGGTACATTGTGTACTGTTAGTGGTGTGCGGTGTGCTGGGTGTCTGATGGGGGTGTGGTACATTGTGTACTGTCAGTGGTGTGTGGTGTGCTGGGTGTCTGATGGGGGTGTGGTACATTGTGTACTGTCAGTGGTGTGCGGTGTGCTGGGTGCCTGATGGGGGTGTGGTACATTGTGTACTGTCAGTGGAGTGTGGTGTGCTGGGTGCCTGATGGGTCTGTGGTGCATTGTGTACTGTTAGTGGTTTGTGGTGTGCTGGGTGCCTGATGGGGGTGTGGTACATTGTGTACAGTCAGTGGTGTGCGGTGTGCTGGGTGTCTGATGGGGGTGTGGTACATTGTGTACTGTCAGTGGTGTGTGGTGTGCTGGGTGTCTGATGGGGGTGTGGTACATTGTGTACTGTCAGTGGTGTGCGTTGTGCTGGGTGTCTGATGGGGGTGTGGTACATTGTGTACTGTCAGTGGTGTGCGGTCTGCTGGGTGTCTGATGGGGGTGTGGTACATTGTGTACTGGCAGTGGTGTGCGGTCTGCTGGGTGTCTGATGGGTCTGTGGTGCATTGTGTACTGTCAGTGGTGTGTGGTGTGCTGGGTGTCTGATGGGGGTGTGGTACATTGTGTACTGTCAGTGGTGTGCGGTCTGCTGGGTGTCTGATGGGGGTGTGGTACATTGTGTACTGTCAGTGGTGTGTGGTGTGCTGGGTGTCTGATGGGGGTGTGGTACATTGTGTACTGTCAGTGGTGTGTGGTGTGCTGGGTGTCTGATGGGGGTGTGGTACATTGTGTACTGTCAGTGGTGTGCAGTGTGCTGGGTGTATGATGGGGGTGTGGTACGTTGTGTACTGTCAGTGGTGTGCGGTGTGCTGGGTGTCTGATGGGGGTGTGGTACATTGTGTACTGTCAGTGGTGTGCGGTGTGCTGGGTCACTGATGGGGGTGTGGTACATTGTGTACTGTCAGTGGTGTGCGGTGTGCTGGGTGTCTGATGGCGGTGTGGTACATTGTGTGCTGTCAGTGGTGTGCGGTATGCTGGGTCCCTGATGGGGGTGTGGTACATTGTGTACTGTCAGTGGTGTGCGGTGTGCTGGGTGTCTGATGGCGGTGTGGTACATTGTGTACTGTCAGTGGTGTGCGGTGTGCTGGGTGCCTGATGGGGGTGTGGTACATTGTGTACTGTCAATGGTGTGTGGTCTGCTGGGTGCCTGATGGGTCTGTGGTACATTGTGTACTGTCAGTGGTGTGTGGTGTGCTGGGTGTCTGCTGGAGGTGTGGTAAATTGCGTACTGTCAGTGGTGTGTGGTGTGCTGGGTGTCTGATGGGGGTGTGGTACATTGTGTACTGTCAGTGCTGTGTGGTGTGCTGGGTGTCTGCTGGAGGTGTGGTAAATTGTGTACTGTCAGTGGTGTGTGGTGTGCTGGGTGCCTGATGGGGCTGTGGTACATTGTGTACTGTCAGTGGTGTGCGGTGAGCTGGGTGTCTGATGGGGGTGTGGTACATTGTGTACTGTCAGTGGTGTGTGGTGTGCTGGGTGCCTGATGGCGGTGTGGTACATTGTGTACTGGCAGTGGTGTGTGGTCTGCTGGGTGTCTGATGGGGGTGTGGTACATTGTGTACTGTCAGTGGTGCGTGGTGTGCTGGGTGTCTGATGGGGGTGTGGTACATTGTGTACTGTCAGTGGTGTGTGGTGTGCTGGGTGCCTGATGGGGGTGTGGTACATTGTGTACTGTCAGTGGTGTGTGGTGTGCTGGGTGTCTGCTGGGGGTGTGGGACATTGTGTACTGTCAGTGGTGTGCGGTGTGCTGGGTGTCTGATGTGGGTGTGGTACATTGTGTACTGTCAGTGGTGTGCAGTGTGCTGGGTGTCTGATGGGGGTGTGGTACATTGTGCACTGTCAGTGGTGTGCGGTGTGCTGGGTATCTGATGGGGCTGTGGTACATTGTGTACTGTCAGTGGTGTGATGTGTGCTGGGTGTCTGATGTGGGTGTGGTACATTGTGTACTGTCAGTGGTGTGCAGTGTGCTGGGTCTCTGATGGGGGTGTGGTTCATTGTGTACTGTCAGTGGTGTGTGGTGTGCTGGGTGCCTGTTGGGGCTGTGGTACACTGTGTACTGTCAGTGGTGTGTGGTGTGCTGGGTGCCTGATGGGGTGTGGTACATTGTGTACTGTCAGTGGTGTGCGGTGTGCTGGGTGTCTGATGGGGCTGTGGCACATTGTGTACTGTCAGTAGTGTGTGGTGTGCTCGGTGTCTGATGGGGGTGTGGTACATTGTGTACTGTCAGTGGTGTGCGGTGTGCTGGGTGTCTGATGGGGTTGTGGTGCATTGTGTACTGTCAGTGGTGTGCGGTGTGCTGGGTGTCTGATGGGGGTGAGGTACATTGTGTACTGTCAGTGGTGTGCGGTGTGCTGGGTGTCTGATGGGGGTGTGGTACATTGTGTACTGTCAGTGGTGTGTGGTGTGCTGGGTTCCTGATGGGGATGTGGTACATTGTGTACTGTCAGTGGTGTGTGGTGTGCTGTGTGTCTGATGGGTGTGTGGTTCATTGTGTACTGTCAGTGGTGTGCGGTGTGCTGGGTGTCTGATGGGGGTGTGGTACACTGTGTACTGTCAGTGGTGTGCGGTGTGCTGGGTGTCTAATGGGGCTGTGGTACACTGTGTACTGTCAGTGGTGTGCGGTGTGCTGGGTGTCTGATGGGGGTGTGGTACATTGTGTACTGTCAGTGGTGTGCGGTGAGCTGGGTGCCTGATGGGGGTGTGGTACATTGTGTACTGTCAGTGGTGTGCGGTGTGCTGGGTGTCTGATGGGGGTGTGGTACATTGTGTACTTTCAGTGGTGTGTGGTGAGCTGGGTGTCTGATGGGGCTGTGGTACATTGCGTACTGTCAGTGGTGTGCGGTGTGCTGGGTGTCTGCTGGGGGTGTGGTACATTGTGTACTGTCACTGGTGTGTGGTGTGCTGGGTGCCTGATGGGGCTGTGGTTCATTGTGTACTGTCAGTGGTGTGCGGTGTGCTGGGTGTCTGATGGGGGTGTGGTACATTGTGTACAGTCAGTAGTGTGTGGTGTGCTGGGTGTCTGATGGGGGTGAGGTACATTGTGTACTGTCAGTGGTGTGCGGTGTGCTGGGTCTCTGATGGGGGTGTGGTACATTGTGCACTGTCAGTGGTGTGCGGTGTGCTGGGTGTCTGATGGGGCTGTGGTACATTGTGTACTGTCAGTGGTGTGCGGTGTGCTGTGTGTCTGATGGGGCTGTGAAACATTGTGTACTGTCAGTGGTGTGCGGTGTGCTGGGTGTCTGATGGGGGTGTGGTACATTGTGTACTGTCAGTGGTGTGTGGTGTGCTGGGTGTCTGATGGGGGTGTGGTACATTGTGTACTGTCAGTGGTGTGCAGTGTGCTGGGTGTCTGATGGGGGTGTGGTACATTGTGCACTGTCAGTGGTGTGCGGTGTGCTGGGTGTCTGATGGGGCTGTGGTACATTGTGTACTGTCAGTGGTGTGTGGTGTGCTGGGTGTCTGCTGGGGGTGTGGTACATTGTGTACTGTCAGTGTTGTGTGGTGTGCTGGGTGCCTGTTGGGGCTGTGGTACACTGTGTACTGTCAGTGGTGTGTGGTGTGCTGGGTGCCTGATGGGGGTGTGTTACATTGTGTACTGTCAGTGGTGTGCGGTGTGCTGGGTGTCTGATGGGGCTGTGGCACATTGTGTACTGTCAGTAGTGTGCGGTGTGCTGGGTGCCTGATGGGGATGTGGTACATTGTGTACTGTCAGTGGTGTGCGGTGTGCTGGGTGTCTGCTGGGGCTGTGGTACACTGTGTACTGTCAGCGGTGTGCGGTGTGCTGGGTGTCTGATGGGGGTGTGGTACATTGTGAACTGTCAGTGGTGTGCGGTGAGCTGGGTGCCTGATGGGGTTGTGGTACATTGTGTACTGTTAGTGGTGTGCGGTGTGCTGGGTGTCTGATGGGGGTGCGGCACATTGTGTACTGTCAGTGGTGTGTGGTGAGCTGGGTGTCTGATGGGGCAGTGGTACATTGTGTACTGTCAGTGGTGTGCGGTGTGCTGGGTGTCTGATGGGGTGTGGTACATTGTGTACTGTCAGTGGTGTGTGGTGTTCTGGGTGTTGATGGGGCTGTGGTTCATTGTGTACTGTCAGTGGTGTGCGGTGTGCTGGGTGTCTGATGGGGGTGTGGTACATTGTGTACTGTCAGTGGTGTGCGGTGTGCTGGGTGTCTGATGGGGCTGTGGAACATTGTGTACTGTCAGTGGTGTGCGGTGTGCTGGGTGTCTGATGGGGGTGTGGTACATTGTTTACTGTCAGTGGTGTGCGGTGTGCTGGGTGTCTGATGGGGGTGTGGTACATTGTGTACTGTCAGTGGTGTGTGGTGAGCTGGGTGTCTGATGGGGCTGTGGTACATTGTGTACTGTCAGTGGTGTGCGGTGTGCTGGGTGTCTGATGGGGCTGTGGTACATTGTGTACTGTCAGTGGTGAGCGGTGTGCTGGGTGTCTGATGGGGCTGTGGTACATTGTGTACTGTCAGTGGTGTGTGGTGTGCTGGGTGTCTGATGGGGCTGTGGTACACTGTGTACTGTCAGTGGTGTGCGGTGTGCTGGGTGTCTGATGGGGGTGTGGTACATTGTGTACTGTCAGTGGTGTGCGGTGTGCTGGGTGTCTGATGGGGGTGTGGTACATTGTGTACTGTCAGTGGTGTGTGGTGAGCTGGGTGCCTGATGGGGGTGTGGTACATTGTGTACTGTCAGTGGTGTGCGGTGTGCTGTGTGTCTGATGGGGGAGTGGTACATTGTGTACTGTCAGTGGTGTGAGGTGTGCTGGGTGTCTGATGGGACTGTGGAACCTTGTGTGCTGTCAGTGGTGTGCGGTGTGCTGTGTGTCTGATGGGGGAGTGGTACATTGTGTACTGTCAGTGGTGTGTGGTGTGCTGGGTGTCTGAAGGGGGTGTGGTACATTGTGTGCTGTGAGTGGTGTGCCGTGTGCTGGGTGTCTGATGGGGGTGTGGTACATTGTGTACTGTCAGTGGTGTGTGGTGTGCAGGGTGTCTGATGGGGGTGTGGTACATTGTGCACTGTCAGTGGTGTGCGGTGTGCTGGGTGTCTGGTGGGTGTGTGGTACATTGTGTACTGTCAGTGGTGTGCGGTGTGCTGAGTGTCTGATGGGGGTGTGGTACATTGTGCACTGTCAGTGGTGTGCGGTGTGCTGGGTGTCTGATGGGGGTGTGTTACATTGTGTACTGTCAGTGGTGTGCGGTGTGCTGGGTGCCTGATGGGGGTGTGGTACATTGTGTACTGTCAGTGGTGTGCGGTGTGCTGGGTGCCTGATGGGGGTGTGGTACATTGTGTACTGTCAGTGGTGTGCGGTGAACTGGGTGTCTGATGGGGGTGTGGTACATTGTGCACTGTCAGTGGTGTGTGGTGTGCTGGGTGCCTGATGGGGGTGTGGTACATTGTGTACTGTCAGTGGTGTGAGGTGTGCTGGGTGTCTGATGGGGGTGTGGTACATTGTGTACTGTCAGTGGTGTGAGGTGTGCTGGGTGTCTGAAGAGGCTGTGGTACATTGTGTACTGTCAGTGGTGTGCGGTGTGCTGGGTGTCTGATGGGGGTGTGGTGCATTGTGTACTGCCAGTGGTGTGTGGTGTGCTGGGTGTCTGATGGGGCTGTGGTACATTGAGTACTGTCAGTGGTGTGCGGTGTGCTGGGTGCCTGATGGGGGTGTGGTACATTGTGTACTGTCAGTGGTGTGCGGTGTGCTGGGTGACTGATGGGGGTGTGGTACATTGTGTACTGTCAGTGGTGTGTGGTGTGCTGGGTGTCTGATGGGGGTGTGGTACATTGTGTACTGTCAGTGGTGTGTGGTGTGCTGGGTGTCTGATGGGGGTGTGCAACATTGTGTACTGTCAGTGGTGTGTAATGTGCTGGGTGTCTGATGGGGGTCTGGTACATTGTGTACTGTCAGTGGTGTGCGGTGTGCTGGGTGCCTGATGTGGGTGTGGTACATTGTGTACTGTCAGTAGTGTGCGGTGTGCTGGGTGTCTGATGGGGGTGTGGTACATTGTGTACTGTCAGTGGTGTGCGGTGTGCTGGGTGTCTGATGGGGGGGTAGTACATTGTGTACTGTCAGTGGTGTGCGGTGTGCTGGGTAACTGATGGGGGTGTGGTACATTGTGTACTGTCAGTGGTGTGTGGTGTGCTGGGTGTCTGATGGGGGTGTGGTACATTGTGTACTGTCAGTGGTGTGTGGTGTGCTGGGTGTCTGATGGGGGTGTGCAACATTGTGTACTGTCAGTGGTGTGTAGTGTGCTGGGTGTCTGATGGGGGTGTGGTACATTGTGTACTGTCAGTAGTGTGCGGTGAGCTGGGTCCCTGATGGGGGTGTGGTACATTGTGTAGTGTCAGTGGTGTGCGGTGTGCTGGGTGCCTGATGGGGGTGTGGTACATTGTGTACTGTCAGTGGTGTGTGGTGTGCTGGGTGTCTGATGGGGCTGTGGTACATTGTGTACTGTCAGTGGTGTGTGGTGTGCTGGTTGCCTGATGGAGGTGTGGTACATTGTGTACTGTCAGTGGTGTGTGGTGTGCTGGGTGTCTGATGGGGCTGTGGTACATTGTGTACTGTCAGTGGTGTGCGGTGTGCTGGGTGTCTGATGGGGCTGTGGTACATTGTGTACTGTCAGTGGTGTGCGGTGTGCTTGGTGCCTAATGGGTCTGTGGTACATTGTGTACTGTCAGTGGTGTGCGGTGTGCTGGGTATCTGATGGGAGTGTGGTACATTGTGTACTGTCAGTGGTGTGTGGTGTGCTGGGTCCCTGATGGGGGTGTGGTACATTGTGTACTGTCAGTGGTGTGCGGCGTGCTGGGTGTCTGATGGGGGTGTGGTACATTGTGTACTGTCAGTGGTGTGCGGTGTGCTGGGTATCTGATGGGGGTGTGGTACATTGTGTACTGTCAGTGGTGTGCGGTGTGCTGGGTGTCTGATGGGGGTGTGGTACATTGTGTACTGTCAGTGGTGTGCGGTGTGCTGGGTGTCTGATGGGGGTGTGGTACATTGTGTACTGTCAGTGGTGTGCGGTGTGCTGGGTGCCTGATGGGGGTGTGGTACATTGTGTACTGTCAGTGGTGTGCGGTGTGCTGGGTGTCTGATGGGGGTGTGGTACATTGTGTACTGTCAGTGGTGTGCGGTGTGCTGAGTGCGTGATGGGGGTGTGGTACATTGTGTACTGTCAGTGGTGTGCGGTGTGCTGGGTGCCTGTTGGGGGTGTGGTACATTATGTACTGTCAGTGGTGTGCGGTGTGCTGGGTGTCTGATGGGGCTGTGGTACATTGTGTACTGTCAGTGGTGTGTGGTGTGCTCGATGTCTGATGGGGGTGTGGTACATTGTGTACTGTCAGTGGTGTGCGGTGTGCTGTGTGCCTGATGGTGGTGTGGTACATTGTGTACTGTCAGTGGTGTGTGGTGTGCTGGGTGTCTGATGGGGCTGTGGTACATTGTTTACTGTCAGTGGTGTGCGGTGTGCTGGGTGTCTGATGGGGGTGTGGTACATTGTGTACTGTCAGTGGTGTGTGGTGAGCTGGGTGTCTGATGGGGCTGTGGTACATTGTGTACTGTCAGTGGTGTGCGGTGTGCTGGGTGTCTGATGGGGCTGTGGTACATTGTGTACTGTCAGTGGTGAGCGGTGTGCTGGGTGTCTGATGGGGCTGTGGTACATTGTGTACTGTCAGTGGTGTGTGGTGTGCTGGGTGTCTGATGGGGCTGTGGTACACTGTGTACTGTCAGTGGTGTGCGGTGTGCTGGGTGTCTGATGGGGGTGTGGTACATTGTGTACTGTCAGTGGTGTGCGGTGTGCTGGGTGTCTGATGGGGGTGTGGTACATTGTGTACTGTCAGTGGTGTGTGGTGAGCTGGGTGCCTGATGGGGGTGTGGTACATTGTGTACTGTCAGTGGTGTGCGGTGTGCTGTGTGTCTGATGGGGGAGTGGTACATTGTGTACTGTCAGTGGTGTGAGGTGTGCTGGGTGTCTGATGGGACTGTGGAACCTTGTGTGCTGTCAGTGGTGTGCGGTGTGCTGTGTGTCTGATGGGGGAGTGGTACATTGTGTACTGTCAGTGGTGTGTGGTGTGCTGGGTGTCTGAAGGGGGTGTGGTACATTGTGTGCTGTGAGTGGTGTGCCGTGTGCTGGGTGTCTGATGGGGGTGTGGTACATTGTGTACTGTCAGTGGTGTGTGGTGTGCAGGGTGTCTGATGGGGGTGTGGTACATTGTGCACTGTCAGTGGTGTGCGGTGTGCTGGGTGTCTGGTGGGTGTGTGGTACATTGTGTACTGTCAGTGGTGTGCGGTGTGCTGAGTGTCTGATGGTGGTGTGGTACATTGTGCACTGTCAGTGGTGTGCGGTGTGCTGGGTGTCTGATGGGGGTGTGGTACATTGTGTACTGTCAGTGGTGTGCGGTGTGCTGGGTGCCTGATGGGGGTGTGGTACATTGTGTACTGTCAGTGGTGTGCGGTGTGCTGGGTGCCTGATGGGGGTGTGGTACATTGTGTACTGTCAGTGGTGTGCGGTGAACTGGGTGTCTGATGGGGGTGTGGTACATTGTGCACTGTCAGTGGTGTGTGGTGTGCTGGGTGCCTGATGGGGGTGTGGTACATTGTGTACTGTCAGTGGTGTGAGGTGTGCTGGGTGTCTGATGGGGGTGTGGTACATTGTGTACTGTCAGTGGTGTGAGGTGTGCTGGGTGTCTGAAGAGGCTGTGGTACATTGTGTACTGTCAGTGGTGTGCGGTGTGCTGGGTGTCTGATGGGGGTGTGGTGCATTGTGTACTGCCAGTGGTGTGTGGTGTGCTGGGTGTCTGATGGGGCTGTGGTACATTGAGTACTGTCAGTGGTGTGCGGTGTGCTGGGTGCCTGATGGGGGTGTGGTACATTGTGTACTGTCAGTGGTGTGCGGTGTGCTGGGTGACTGATGGGGGTGTGGTACATTGTGTACTGTCAGTGGTGTGTGGTGTGCTGGGTGTCTGATGGGGGTGTGGTACATTGTGTACTGTCAGTGGTGTGTGGTGTGCTGGGTGTCTGATGGGGGTGTGCAACATTGTGTACTGTCAGTGGTGTGTAATGTGCTGGGTGTCTGATGGGGGTCTGGTACATTGTGTACTGTCAGTGGTGTGCGGTGTGCTGGGTGCCTGATGTGGGTGTGGTACATTGTGTACTGTCAGTAGTGTGCGGTGTGCTGGGTGTCTGATGGGGGTGTGGTACATTGTGTACTGTCAGTGGTGTGCGGTGTGCTGGGTGTCTGATGGGGGGGTAGTACATTGTGTACTGTCAGTGGTGTGCGGTGTGCTGGGTAACTGATGGGGGTGTGGTACATTGTGTACTGTCAGTGGTGTGTGGTGTGCTGGGTGTCTGATGGGGGTGTGGTACATTGTGTACTGTCAGTGGTGTGTGGTGTGCTGGGTGTCTGATGGGGGTGTGCAACATTGTGTACTGTCAGTGGTGTGTAGTGTGCTGGGTGTCTGATGGGGGTGTGGTACATTGTGTACTGTCAGTAGTGTGCGGTGAGCTGGGTCCCTGATGGGGGTGTGGTACATTGTGTAGTGTCAGTGGTGTGCGGTGTGCTGGGTGCCTGATGGGGGTGTGGTACATTGTGTACTGTCAGTGGTGTGTGGTGTGCTGGGTGTCTGATGGGGCTGTGGTACATTGTGTACTGTCAGTGGTGTGTGGTGTGCTGGTTGCCTGATGGAGGTGTGGTACATTGTGTACTGTCAGTGGTGTGTGGTGTGCTGGGTGTCTGATGGGGCTGTGGTACATTGTGTACTGTCAGTGGTGTGCGGTGTGCTGGGTGTCTGATGGGGCTGTGGTACATTGTGTACTGTCAGTGGTGTGCGGTGTGCTTGGTGCCTAATGGGTCTGTGGTACATTGTGTACTGTCAGTGGTGTGCGGTGTGCTGGGTATCTGATGGGAGTGTGGTACATTGTGTACTGTCAGTGGTGTGTGGTGTGCTGGGTCCCTGATGGGGGTGTGGTACATTGTGTACTGTCAGTGGTGTGCGGCGTGCTGGGTGTCTGATGGGGGTGTGGTACATTGTGTACTGTCAGTGGTGTGCGGTGTGCTGGATATCTGATGGGGGTGTGGTACATTGTGTACTGTCAGTGGTGTGCGGTGTGCTGGGTGTCTGATTGGGGTGTGGTACATTGTGTACTGTCAGTGGTGTGCGGTGTGCTGGGTGTCTGATGGGGGTGTGGTACATTGTGTACTGTCAGTGGTGTGCGGTGTGCTGGGTGCCTGATGGGGGTGTGGTACATTGTGTACTGTCAGTGGTGTGCGGTGTGCTGGGTGTCTGATGGGGGTGTGGTACATTGTGTACTGTCAGTGGTGTGCGGTGTGCTGAGTGCGTGATGGGGGTGTGGTACATTGTGTACTGTCAGTGGTGTGCGGTGTGCTGGGTGCCTGTTGGGGGTGTGGTACATTATGTACTGTCAGTGGTGTGCGGTGTGCTGGGTGTCTGATGGGGCTGTGGTACATTGTGTACTGTCAGTGGTGTGTGGTGTGCTCGATGTCTGATGGGGGTGTGGTACATTGTGTACTGTCAGTGGTGTGCGGTGTGCTGTGTGCCTGATGGTGGTGTGGTACATTGTGTACTGTCAGTGGTGTGTGGTGTGCTGGGTGTCTGATGGGGCTGTGGTACATTGTGTACTGTCAGTGGTGTGTGGTGTGCTGGGTGTCTGATGGGGCTGTGGTACATTGTGTACTGTCAGTGGTGTGTGGTGTGCTGGTTGCCTGATGGGGGTGTGGTACATTGTGTATTGTCAGTGGTGTGTGGTGTGCTGGGTGTCTAATGGGGCTGTGGTACATTGTGTACTGTCAGTGGTGTGCGGTGTGCTGGGTGTCTGACGGTGGTGTGGTACATTGTGTACTGTCAGTGGTGTGCGGTGTGCTCGGTGTCTGATGGGGGTGTGGTACATTGTGTACTGTCAGTGGTGTGCGGTGTGCTGGGTGTCTCTTGGGGCTGTGGTACATTGTGTACTGTCAGTGGTGTGCGGTGTGCTGTGTGTCTGATGTGGGTGTGGTACATTGTGTACTGTCAGTGGTGTGTGGTGTGCTGGGTGTCTGATGGGGGTGTGGTACATTGTGTAGTGTCAGTGGTGTGCGGTGTGCTGGGTGCCTGATGGGGGTGTGGTACATTGTGTACTGTCAGTGGTGTGTGGTGTGCTGGGTGTCTGATGGGGCTGTGGTACATTGTGTACTGTCAGTGGTGTGTGGTGTGCTGGTTGCCTGATGGGGGTGTGGTACGTTGTGTACTGTCAGTGGTGTGTGGTGTGCTGGGTGTCTGATGGGGCTGTGGTACATTGTGTACTGTCAGTGGTGTGCGGTGTGCTGGGTGTCTGATGGGGCTGTGGTACATTGTGTACTGTCAGTGGTGTGCGGTGTGCTTGGTGCCTAATGGGTCTGTGGTACATTGTGTACTGTCAGTGGTGTGCGGTGTGCTGGGTATCTGGTGGGAGTGTGGTACATTGTGTACTGTCAGTGGTGTGTGGTGTGCTGGGTCCCTGATGGGGGTGTGGTACATTGTGTACTGTCAGTGGTGTGCGGCGTGCTGGGTGTCTGATGGGGGTGTGGTACATTGTGTACTGTCAGTGGTGTGCGGTGTGCTGGGTATCTGATGGGGGTGTGGTACATTGTGTACTGTCAGTGGTGTGCGGTGTGCTGGGTGTCTGATGGGGGTGTGGTACATTGTGTACTGTCAGTGGTGTGCGGTGTGCTGGGTGTCTGATGGGGGTGTGGTACATTGTGTAATGTCAGTGGTGTGCGGTGTGCTGGGTGCCTGATGGGGGTGTGGTACATTGTGTACTGTCAGTGGTGTGCGGTGTGCTGGGTGTCTGATGGGGGTGTGGTACATTGTGTACTGTCAGTGGTGTGCGGTGTGCTGAGTGCGTGATGGGGGTGTGGTACATTGTGTACTGTCAGTGGTGTGCGGTGTGCTGGGTTCCTGTTGGGGGTGTGGTACATTATGTACTGTCAGTGGTGTGCGGTGTGCTGGGTGTCTGATGGGGCTGTGGTACATTGTGTACTGTCAGTGGTGTGTGGTGTGCTCGCTGTCTGATGGGGGTGTGGTACATTGTGTACTGTCAGTGGTGTGCGGTGTGCTGTGTGCCTGATGGTGGTGTGGTACATTGTGTACTGTCAGTGGTGTGTGGTGTGCTGGGTGTCTGATGGGGCTGTGGTACATTGTGTACTGTCAGTGGTGTGTGGTGTGCTGGTTGCCTGATGGGGGTGTGGTCCATTGTGTACTGTCAGTGGTGTGTGGTGTGCTGGGTGTCTGATGGGGCTGTGGTACATTGTGTACTGTCAGTGGTGTGTGGTGTGCTGGTTGCCTGATGGGGGTGTGGTACATTGTGTATTGTCAGTGGTGTGTGGTGTGCTGGGTGTCTGATGGGGCTGTGGTACATTGTGTACTGTCAGTGGTGTGCGGTGTGCTGGGTGTCTGACGGTGGTGTGGTACATTGTGTACTGTCAGTGGTGTGCGGTGTGCTCGGTGTCTGATGGGGGTGTGGTACATTGTGTACTGTCAGTGGTGTGCGGTGTGCTGGGTGTCTCTTGGGGCTGTGGTACATTGTGTACTGTCAGTGGTGTGCGGTGTGCTGTGTGTCTGATGTGGGTGTGGTACATTGTGTACTGTCAGTGGTGTGTGGTGTGCTGGGTCTCTGATGGGGGTGTGGTACATTGTGTACTGTCAGTGGTGTGCGGTGTGCTGGGTGCCTGATGGGGGTGTGGGACATTGTGTACTGTCAGTGGTGTGCGGTGTGCTGAGTGTCTGATGGGGGTGTAGTACATTGTGTACTGTCAGTGGTGTGCGGTGTGCTGTGTCCCTGATGGGGGTGTGGTACATTGTGTACTATCAGTGGTGTGCGATGTGCTGGGTGTCTGATGGGGGTGTGGTACATTGTGTACTGTCAGTGGTGTGCGGTGTGCTGTGCCCCTGATGGGGGTGTGGTACATTGTGCACTGTCAGTGGTGTGCGGTGTGCTGTGTGTTCTGATGGGGGTGTGGTACATTGTGTACTGTCAGTTCTGTGTGGTGTGCTGGGTGCCTGATGGGGGTGTGGTACATTGTGTACTGTCAGTGGTGTTTGGTGTGCTGGTTGCCTGATGGGGGTGTGGTACATTGTGTACTGTCAGTGGTGTGCGGTGTGCTGGGTGTCTGATGGGGGTGTGGTACATTGTGTACTGTCAGTGGTGTGCGGTGTGCGGGGTGTCTGATGGGGGTGTGGTACATTGTGTACTGTCAGTGGTGTGCGGTGTGCTGGGTGTCTGATGGGGGTGTGGTACATTGTGTACTGTCAGTGGTGTGCGGTGTGCTGGGTGTCTGATGGGGGTGTGGTACATTGTGTACTGTCAGTGGTGTGCGGTGTGCTGGGTGTCTGCTGGGGGTGTGGGACATTGTGTACTGTCAGTGGTGTGCGGTGTGCTGGGTGTCTGCTGGTGGTGTGGGACACTGTGTACTGTCAGTGGTGTGCGGTGTGCTGGGTGTCTGCTGGGGGTGTGGGACATTGTGTACTTTCAGTGGTGTGCGGCGTGCTGGGTGTCTGATGTTGGTGTGGTACATTGTGTACTGTCAGTGGTGTGCGGTGTGCTGAGTGCCTGATGGGGGTGTGGTACATTGTGTACTGTCAGTGGTGTGCGGTGTGCTGGGTGTCTGATGGGGGTGTGGTACATTGTGTACTGTCAGTGGTGTGCGGTGTGCTGGGTGTCTGATGGGGGTGTGGTACATTGTGTACTGTCAGTGGTGTGCGGTGCGCTGGGTGCCTGATGGGGGTGTGGTACATTGTGTACTGTCAGTGGTGTGCGGTGTGCTGGGTGTCTGATGGGGGTGTGGTACATTGTGTACTGTCAGTGGTGTGCGGTGTGCTGGGTGTCTCTTGGGGCTGTGGTACATTGTGTACTGTCAGTGGTGTGCGGTGTGCTGTGTGTCTGATGTGTGTGTGGTACATTGTGTACTGTCAGTGGTGTGTGGTGTGCTGGGTGTCTGATGGGGGTGTGGTACATTGTGTACTGTCAGTGGTGTGTGGTGTGCTGGTTGCCTGATGGGGGTGTGGTACATTGTGTACTGTCAGTGGTGTGCGGTGTGCTGGGTGTCTGATGGGGGTGTGGTACATTGTGTACTGTCAGTGGTGTGCGGTGTGCTGGGTGTCTGATGGGGGTGTGGTACATTGTGTACTGTCAGTGGTGTGCGGTGTGATGGGTGCCTGATGGGGCTGTGGTACATTGTGTACTGTCAGTGGTGTGCGGTGTGCTGGGTGTCTGATGGGGCTGTGGTACATTGTGTACTGTCAGTGGTGTGCGGTGTGATGGGTGCCTGATGGGGGTGTGGTACATTGTGTACTGTCAGTGGTGTGCGGTGTGCTGGGTGCCTGATGGGGGTGTGGGACATTGTGTACTGACAGTGGTGTGTGGTGTGCTGGGTGTCTGATGGGGCTGTGGTACATTGTGTACTGTCAGTGGTGTGCGGTGTGCTGGGTGTCTGGCGGTGGTGTGGTACATTGTGTACTGTCAGTGGTGTGCGGTGTGCTCGGTGTCTGATGGGGGTGTGGTACATTGTGTACTGTCAGTGGTGTGCGGTGTGCTGGGTGTCTCTTGGGGCTGTGGTACATTGTGTACTGTCAGTGGTGTGCGGTGTGCTGTGTGTCTGATGTGGGTGTGGTACATTGTGTACTGTCAGTGGTGTGTGGTGTGCTGGGTGTCTGATGGGGGTGTGGTACATTGTGTAGTGTCAGTGGTGAGCGGTGTGCTGGGTGCCTGATGGGGGTGTGGTACATTGTGTACTGTCAGTGGTGTGTGGTGTGCTGGGTGTCTGATGGGGCTGTGGTACATTGTGTACTGTCAGTGGTGTGTGGTGTGCTGGTTGCCTGATGGGGGTGTGGTACGTTGTGTACTGTCAGTGGTGTGTGGTGTGCTGGGTGTCTGATGGGGCTGTGGTACATTGTGTACTGTCAGTGGTGTGCGGTGTGCTGGGTGTCTGATGGGGCTGTGGTACATTGTGTACTGTCAGTGGTGTGCGGTGTGCTTGGTGCCTAATGGGTCTGTGGTACATTGTGTACTGTCAGTGGTGTGCGGTGTGCTGGGTATCTGATGGGAGTGTGGTACATTGTGTACTGTCAGTGGTGTGTGGTGTGCTGGGTCTCTGATGGGGGTGTGGTACATTGTGTACTGTCAGTGGTGTGCGGCGTGCTGGGTGTCTGATGGGGGTGTGGTACATTGTGTACTGTCAGTGGTGTGCGGTGTGCTGGGTATCTGATGGGGGTGTGGTACATTGTGTACTGTCAGTGGTGTGCGGTGTGCTGGGTGTCTGATGGGGGTGTGGTACATTGTGTACTGTCAGTGGTGTGCGATGTGCTGGGTGTCTGATGGGGGTGTGGTACATTGTGTACTGTCAGTGGTGTGCGGTGTGCTGGGTGCCTGATGGGGGTGTGGTACATTGTGTATTGTCAGTGGTGTGCGGTGTGCTGGGTGTCTGATGGGGGTGTGGTACATTGTGTACTGTCAGTGGTGTGCGGTGTGCTGAGTGCGTGATGGGGGTGTGGTACATTGTGTACTGTCAGTGGTGTGCGGTGTGCTGGGTTCCTGTTGGGGGTGTGGTACATTATGTACTGTCAGTGGTGTGCGGTGTGCTGGGTGTCTGATGGGGCTGTGGTACATTGTGTACTGTCAGTGGTGTGTGGTGTGCTCGCTGTCTGATGGGGGTGTGGTACATTGTGTACTGTCAGTGGTGTGCGGTGTGCTGTGTGCCTGATGGTGGTGTGGTACATTGTGTACTGTCAGTGGTGTGTGGTGTGCTGGGTGTCTGATGGGGCTGTGGTACATTGTGTACTGTCAGTGGTGTGTGGTGTGCTGGTTGCCTGATGGGGGTGTGGTCCATTGTGTACTGTCAGTTGTGTGTGGTGTGCTGGGTGTCTGATGGGGCTGTGGCACATTGTGTACTGTCAGTGGTGTGTGGTGTGCTGGTTGCCTGATGGGGGTGTGGTACATTGTGTATTGTCAGTGGTGTGTGGTGTGCTGGGTGTCTGATGGGGCTGTGGTACATTGTGTACTGTCAGTGGTGTGCGGTGTGCTGGGTGTCTGACGGTGGTGTGGTACATTGTGTACTGTCAGTGGTGTGCGGTGTGCTCGGTGTCTGATGGGGGTGTGGTACATTGTGTACTGTCAGTGGTGTGCGGTGTGCTGGGTGTCTCTTGGGGCTGTGGTACATTGTGTACTGTCAGTGGTGTGCGGTGTGCTGTGTGTCTGATGTGGGTGTGGTACATTGTGTACTGTCAGTGGTGTGTGGTGTGCTGGGTGTCTGATGGGGGTGTGGTACATTGTGTACTGTCAGTGGTGTGTGGTGTGCTGGTTGCCTGATGGGGGTGTGGTACATTGTGTACTGTCAGTGGTGTGCGGTGTGCTGGGTGTCTGATGGGGGTGTGGTACATTGTGTACTGTCAGTGGTGTGCGGTGTGCTGGGTGTCTGATGGGGGTGTGGTACATTGTGTACTGTCAGTGGTGTGCGGTGTGATGGGTGCCTGATGGGGCTGTGGTACATTGTGTACTGTCAGTGGTGTGCGGTGTGCTGGGTGCCTGATGGGGGTGTGGCAAATTGTGTACTGTCAGTGGTGTGTGGTGTGCTGGGTGTCTGATGGGGCTGTGGTTCATTGTGTACTGTCAGTGGTTTGTGGTGTGCAGTGTGTCTGATGGGGGTGTGGTACATTGTGTACTGGCAGTGGTGTGCGGTGTGCTGTGTGCCTGATGGGGGTGTGGTACATTGTGTACTGTCAGTGGTGTGCGGTGTGCTGGGTGCCTTATGGGTGTGTGGTACATTGTGTACTGTCAGTGGTGTGCAGTGTGCTGGGTGCCTGATGGGGGTGTGGTACATTGTGCACTGTCAGTGGTGTGCGGTGTGCTGGGTACCTGATGGGGGTGTAGTACATTGTGTACTGTCAGTGGTGTGCGGTGTGCTGTGTCCCTGATGGGGGTGTGGTACATTGTGTACTATCAGTGGTGTGCGATGTGCTGGGTGTCTGATGGGGGTGTGGTACATTGTGTACTGTCAGTGGTGTGCGGTGTGCTGTGCCCCTGATGGGGGTGTGGTACATTGTGCACTGTCAGTGGTGTGCGGTGTGCTGTGTGTTCTGATGGGGGTGTGGTACATTGTGTACTGTCAGTTCTGTGTGGTGTGCTGGGTGCCTGATGGGGGTGTGGTACATTGTGTACTGTCAGTGGTGTTTGGTGTGCTGGTTGCCTGATGGGGGTGTGGTACATTGTGTACTGTCAGTGGTGTGCGGTGTGCTGGGTGTCTGATGGGGGTGTGGTACATTGTGTACTGTCAGTGGTGTGCGGTGTGCGGGGTGTCTGATGGGGGTGTGGTACATTGTGTACTGTCAGTGGTGTGCGGAGTGCTGGGTGTCTGATGGGGGTGTGGTACATTGTGTACTGTCAGTGGTGTGCGGTGTGCTGGGTGTCTGATGGGGGTGTGGTACATTGTGTACTGTCAGTGGTGTGCGGTGTGCTGGGTGTCTGCTGGGGGTGTGGGACATTGTGTACTGTCAGTGGTGTGCGGTGTGCTGGGTGTCTGCTGGTGGTGTGGGACACTGTGTACTGTCAGTGGTGTGCGGTGTGCTGGGTGTCTGCTGGGGGTGTGGGACATTGTGTACTGTCAGTGGTGTGCGGCGTGCTGGGTGTCTGATGTTGGTGTGGTACATTGTGTACTGTCAGTGGTGTGCGGTGTGCTGAGTGCCTGATGGGGGTGTGGTACATTGTGTACTGTCAGTGGTGTGCGGTGTGCTGGGTGTCTGATGGGGGTGTGGTACATTGTGTACTGTCAGTGGTGTGCGGTGTGCTGGGTGTCTGATGGGGGTGCGGTACATTGTGTACTGTCAGTGGTGTGCGGTGTGCTGGGTGCCTGATGGGGGTGTGGTACATTGTGTACTGTCAGTGGTGTGTGGTGTGCTGGGTGTCTGATGGGGCTGTGGTACATTGTGTACTGTCAGTGGTGTGTGGTGTGCTGGTTGCCTGATGGGGGTGTGGTACATTGTGTACTGTCAGTGGTGTGCGGTGTGCTGGGTGTCTGATGGGGGTGTGGTACATTGTGTACTGTCAGTGGTGTGCGGTGTGCTGGGTGTCTCTTGGGGCTGTGGTACATTGTGTACTGTCAGTGGTGTGCGGTGTGCTGTGTGTCTGATGTGGGTGTGGTACATTGTGTACTGTCAGTGGTGTGTGGTGTGCTGGGTGTCTGATGGGGGTGTGGTACATTGTGTACTGTCAGTGGTGTGTGGTGTGCTGGTTGCCTGATGGGGGTGTGGTACATTGTGTACTGTCAGTGGTGTGCGGTGTGCTGGGTGTCTGATGGGGGTGTGGTACATTGTGTACTGTCAGTGGTGTGCGGTGTGCTGGGTGTCTGATGGGGGTGTGGTACATTGTGTACTGTCAGTGGTGTGCGGTGTGATGGGTGCCTGATGGGGCTGTGGTACATTGTGTACTGACAGTGGTGTGTGGTGTGCTGGGTGTCTGATGGGGCTGTGGTTCATTGTGTACTGTCAGTGGTGTGTGGTGTGCAGTGTGTCTGATGGGGGTGTGGTACATTGTGTACTGGCAGTGGTGTGCGGTGTGCTGTGTGCCTGATGGGGGTGTGGTACATTGTGTACTGTCAGTGGTGTGCGGTGTGCTGGGTGCCTTATGGGGGTGTGGTACATTGTGTACTGTCAGTGGTGTGCAGTGTGCTGGGTGCCTGATGGGGGTGTGGTACATTGTGCACTGTCAGTGGTGTGCGGTGTGCTGGGTGCCTGATGGGGGTGTGGTACATTGTGTACTGTCAGTGGTGTGCGGTGTGCTGAGTGTCTGATGGGGGTGTAGTACATTGTGTACTGTCAGTGGTGTGCGGTGTGCTGTGTCCCTGATGGGGGTGTGGTACATTGTGTACTATCAGTGGTGTGCGATGTGCTGGGTGTCTGATGGGGGTGTGGTACATTGTGTACTGTCAGTGGTGTGCGGTGTGCTGTGCCCCTGATGGGGGTGTGGTACATTGTGCACTGTCAGTGGTGTGCGGTGTGCTGTGTGTTCTGATGGGGGTGTGGTACATTGTGTACTGTCAGTTCTGTGTGGTGTGCTGGGTGCCTGATGGGGGTGTGGTACATTGTGTACTGTCAGTGGTGTTTGGTGTGCTGGTTGCCTGATGGGGGTGTGGTACATTGTGTACTGTCAGTGGTGTGCGGTGTGCTGGGTGTCTGATGGGGGTGTGGTACATTGTGTACTGTCAGTGGTGTGCGGTGTGCGGGGTGTCTGATGGGGGTGTGGTACATTGTGTACTGTCAGTGGTGTGCGGTGTGCTGGGTGTCTGATGGGGGTGTGGTACATTGTGTACTGTCAGTGGTGTGCGGTGTGCTGGGTGTCTGATGGGGGTGTGGTACGTTGTGTACTGTCAGTGGTGTGCGGTGTGCTGGGTGTCTGCTGGGGGTGTGGGACATTGTGTACTGTCAGTGGTGTGCGGTGTGCTGGGTGTCTGCTGGTGGTGTGGGACACTGTGTACTGTCAGTGGTGTGCGGTGTGCTGGGTGTCTGCTGGGGGTGTGGGACATTGTGTACTGTCAGTGGTGTGCGGCGTGCTGGGTGTCTGATGTTGGTGTGGTACATTGTGTACTGTCAGTGGTGTGCGGTGTGCTGAGTGCCTGATGGGGGTGTGGTACATTGTGTACTGTCAGTGGTGTGCGGTGTGCTGGGTGTCTGATGGGGGTGTGGTACATTGTGTACTGTCAGTGGTGTGCGGTGTGCTGGGTGTCTGATGGGGGTGTGGTACATTGTGTACTGTCAGTGGTGTGCGGTGTGCTGGGTGCCTGATGGGGGTGTGGTACATTGTGTACTGTCAGTGGTGTGTGGTGTGCTGGGTGTCTGATGGGGCTGTGGTACATTGTGTACTGTCAGTGGTGTGTGGTCTGCTTGTTGCCTGATGGGGGTGTGGTACATTGTGTACTGTCAGTGGTGTGCGGTGTGCTGGGTGTCTGATGGGGGTGTGGTACATTGTGTACTGTCAGTGGTGTGCGGTGTGCTGGGTGTCTGATGGGGTTGTGGTACATTGTGTGCTGTCAGTGGTGTGCGGTGTGCTGGGTGTCTGTTGGGGCTGTGGTACATTGTGTACTGTCAGTGGTGTGCGGTGTGCTGTGTGTCTGATGTGGGTGTGGTACATTGTGTACTGTCAGTGGTGTGCGGTGTGCTGGGTGTCTGATGGGGGTGTTGTACATTGTGTACTGTCAGTGGAGTGTGGTGTGCTGGTTGCCTGATGGGGGTGTGGTACATTGTGTACTGTCAGTGGTGTGCGGTGTGCTGGGTGTCTGATGGGGCTGTGGTACATTGTGTACTGTCAGTGGTGTGTGGTGTGCTGGGTGCCTGATGGGGGTGTGGTACATTGTGTAATGTCAGTGGTGTGCGGTGTGCTGGGTGTCTGATGGGGCTGTGGTACATTGTGCACTGTCAGTGGTGTGCGGTGTGCTGGATGTCTGATGGGGTTGTGGTACATTATGTACTGTCTGTGGTGTGTGGTGTGCTGGGTGTCTGAAGGGGGTGTGGTACATTGTGTACTGTCAGTGGTGTGTGGTGTGCTGGGTGTCTGATGGGGGTGTGGTACATTGTGTACTGTCAGTGGTGTGCGGTGTGCTGTGTCCCTGATGGGGGTGTGGTACATTGTGCACTGTCAGTGGTGTGCGGTGTGCTGGGTGCCTGATGGGGGTGTGGTACATTGTGTACTGTCAGTGGTGTGTGGTGTGCTGGGTGCCTGATGGGGGTGTGGTACATTGTGTACTGTCAGTGGTGTGCGGTGTGCTGGGTGCCTGATGGGGGTGTGGTACATTGTGTACTGTCAGTGGTGTGTGGTGTGCTGGGTGCCTGATGGGGGTCTGGTACATTGCGTACTGTCAGTGGTGTGCGGTGCGCTGGGTGTCTGATGGGGGTGTGGTACATTGTGTACTGTCAGTGGCGTGTGGTGTGCAGGGTGCCTGATGAGGGTGTGGTACATTGTGTACTGTCAGTGGTGTGTGGTGTGCTGGGTGCCTAATGGGGGTGTGGTACATTGTGTACTATCAGTGGTGTGCGATGTGCTGGGTGCCGGATGGGGGTGTGGTACATTGTGTACTGTCAGTGGTGTGCGGTGTGCTGGGTGCCTGATGGGGGTGTGGTACATTGTGTACTGTCAGTGGTGTGTGGTGTGCTGGGTGCCTGATGGGGGTGTGGTACATTGTGCACTGTCAGTGGTGTGTGGTGTGCTGGGTGTCTGATGGGGGTGTGGTACATTGTGTACTGTCAGTGGTGTGCGGTGTGCTGTGTCCCTGATGGGGGTGTGGTACATTGTGCACTGTCAGTGGTGTGCGGTGTGCTGGGTGCCTGATGGGGGTGTGGTACATTGTGTACTGTCAGTGGTGTGTGGTGTGCTGGGTGCCTGATGGGGGTGTGGTACATTGTGTACTGTCAGTGGTATGCGGTGTGCTGGGTGCCTGATGGGGGTGTGGTACATTGTGTACTGTCAGTGGTGTGTGGTGTGCTGGGTGCCTGATGGGGGTGTGGTACATTGCGTACTGTCAGTGGTGTGCGGTGCGCTGGGTGTCTGATGGGGGTGTTGTACATTGTGTACTGTCAGTGGTGTGCGGTGTGCTCGGTGTCTGATGGGGGTGTGGTACATTGTGTACTGTCAGTGGCGTGTGGTGTGCAGGGTGCCTGATGAGGGTGTGGTACATTGTGTTCTGTCAGTGGTGTGTGGTGTGCTGGGTGCCTGATGGGGGTGTGGTACATTGTGTACTGTCAGCACACACTGGCCACATAGAGATGGAAATGTTGACCAGGAGCAGGGGTTATGCAGAGCACATCGTGGCCACACAGAGATGGGAATGTTGACCAGGAGATGGAGGGGTTATAGAGAGCACACCCTGGCCACACAGAGATGGGAATGTTGACCAGGAGCTGCAGGAGTTATACAGAGCACATCCTGACTACACAGTGATGGGAATGTTGACCAGGAGCAGGGGTTATACAGAGCACATCCTGACCACACAGAGATGGGAATGTTGACCAGGAGCAGGAATTATACAGAGCACATACTGACCACACAGTGATGGGAATGTTGACCAGGAGCTGAAGGGGTTATACAGAGCACATCGTGGCCACACAGAGATGGGAATGTTGACCAGGAGATGCAGGGGTTATACAGAGAACACCTTGGCCACACACAGATGGGAATGTTGACCAGGAGCTGCTGGGGTTAGACAGAGCACACACTGGCCACACAGAGATGGGAATGTTGACCAGGAGCAGAGGTATACAGAGCACACCCTGGCCACACAGATGGGAATGTTGACCAGTAGCTGCAGGGTTTATACAGAGCACACCCTGGCCACACAGAGATGGGAATGTTGACCAGGAGCAGGGGTTATGCAGAGCACATCATGGCCACACAGAGATGGGAATGTTGACCAGGAGCTGCAGGGGTTATACAGAGCACACCCTGGTCACACAGTGATGGGAATGTTGACCAGGAGCAGGGGTTATGCAGAGCACATCATGGCCACACAGAGATGGGAATGTTGACCAGGAGCTGCAGGGGTTATACGGAGCACATCCTGACCACACAGTGATGGGAATGTAGACCAGGAGCAGGGGTATACAGAGCACACCCTGGCCACACACAGATGGGAATGTTGATCAGGAGCTGCTGGGGTTATACAGAGCTCACCCTGGCCACACAGATATGGGAATGTTGACCAGGAGCTGCTGTGGTTAGACAGAGCACACCCTGGCCACACAGTGATGGGAATGTTGACCAGGAGCAGTGGTATACAGAGCACACCCTGGCCACACAGATGGGAATGTTGTCCAGGAGTTGCAGGGGTTATACAGAGCACTCCCTGACCACACAGAGGTGGGAATGTTGACCAGGAGCTGCAGGGGTTATACAGAGCACACCCTGGCCACACAGAGAAGGGAATGTTGACCAGGAGCAGGGGTTATACAGAGCACACCCTGGCCACACAGAGTAGGGAATGTTGACCAGGAGCAGGTTTTATACAGAGCACACCCTGGCCACACAGTGATGGGAATGTTGACCAGGAGCAGGGGTATACAGAGCACACCCTGGCCACACAGATGGGAATGTTGACCAGGAGTTGCAGGGGTTATACAGCGCACACACTGGCCACACAGAAATGGGAATGTTGACCAGGAGCTGCAGGGGTTATACAGAGAACACCCAGGCCACACACAGATGGGAATGTTGACCATTAGCTGCTGGGGTTAGACAGAGCTCACCCTGGCCACACAGTGATGGGGATGTTGACCAGGAGCAGGGGTATACAGAACACACCCTGGCCACACAGATGGGAATGTTGACCAGGAGTTGCAGGGGTTATACAGAGCACACCCTGACCACACAGAGGTGGGTATGTTGACCAGGAGCTGCAGGGGTTATACAGAGCACACCCTGGCCACACAGATGGGAATGTTGACCAGGAGTTGCAGGGGTTATACAGAGCACACCCTGGCCACACACAGGTGGGAATGTTGACCAGGAACTGCTGGGGTTATACAGAGCACACCCTGACCACACAGATGGGAATGTTGACCAGGAGTTGCAGGGGTTATACAGAGCACACACTGGCCACACAGAAATGGGAATGTTGACCAGGAGCTGCAGGGGTTATACAGAGCACACCCAGGCCACACACAGATGGGAATGTTGACCATTAGCTGCTGGGGTTAGACAGAGCACACCCTGGCCACACAGTGATGGGGATGTTGACCAGGAGCAGGGGTATACAGAGCACACCCTGGCCACACAGATGGGAATGTTGACCAGGAGTTGCAGGGGTTATACAGAGCACACCCTGACCACACACAGGGATGGAAATGTTGACCAGGAGCAGGGGTATACAGAGCACACCCTGGCCACACAGAGGTGGGTAGGTTGACCAGGACCTGTAGGGGTTATACAGAGCACATCCTGGCCACACAGAGATGGGAATGTTGACCATGAGCTGCAGGGGTTATACAGAGCACGCCTTGGCCACACAGAGATGGGAATGTTGACCAGGAGCAGGGGTTATGCAGAGCACATCCTGGCCACACAGAGATGGGAATGTTGACCAGGAGCTGCAGGGGTTATACAGAGCACACCCTGGCCACACAGAGAAGGGAATGTTGACCAGGAGCAGGGGTATACAGAGCACACCCTGGCCACACAGAGGTGGGAATGTTAAACAGAAGCAGGGGTTATACAGAGCACACCCTGGCCACACAGAGAAGGGAATGTTGACCAGGGGCAGGGTTTATACAGAGCACACCCTGACCACACAGAGATGGGAATGTTGACCAGGAGATGCAGGGATTATGCAGAGCACATCCTGGTCACACAGAGATGGGAATGTTGACCATGAGCTGCAGGGGTTATACAGAGCACACCCTGGTCACACACAGATGGGAATGTTGACCAGGAGCTGCAGGGGTTATACAGAGCACATCCTGGCCACACAGAGATGGGAATGTTGACCAGGAGCTGAAGGGGTTATACAGAGCACATCGTGGCCACAGAGAGATGGGAATGTTTACCAGGAGATGCAGGGGTTATACAGAGAACACCCTGGCCACACACAGATGGGAATGTTGACCAGGAGCTGCTGGGGTTAGACAGAGCACGCCCTGGCCACACAGAGATGGGAATGTTGAACAGGAGCAGAGGTATACAGAGCACACCCTGGCCACACAGATGGGAATGTTGACCAGTAGCTGCAGGGGTGATACAGAGCACACCCTGGCCACACAGAGATGGGAATGTTGACCAGGAGCAGGGGTTATACAGAGAACATCATGGCCACACAGAGATGGGAATGTTGACCAGGAGCTGCAGGGGTTATACAGAGCACAGCCTGGCCACACACAGAGGTGGGAATGTTGACCAGGAGATGCAGGGGTTAAACAGAGCACACCCTGACCACACAGAGGTGGGTATGTTGACCAGGAGCTGCAGGTGTTATACAGAGCACACCCTGGCCACACAGAGAAGGGAATGTTGACCAGGAGCAGGGGAGACAGAGCACACCTTGGCTACACAGAGATGGGAATGCTGACCAGGAGTTGCAGGGGTTATACAGAGCACACCCTGGCTACACAGAGATGGGAATGTTGACCAGGAGATGCAGGGGTTAAACAGAGCACACCCTGGCCACACAGAGATGGGAATGTTAACCAGGAGCTACAGGGGTTATACAGAGCACATCGTGGCCACACAGGGATGGGAATGTTGACCAGGCGCAGGGGTACACAGAGCACACCCTGGCCACACACAGATAGGAATGTTGACCAGGAGCTGCAGGGGTTATACAGAGCACATCCTGGCCACACAGAGATGGGAATGTTGACCATGAGCTGCAGGGGTTATACAGAGCACGCCTTGGCCACACAGAGATGGGAATGTTGACCAGGAGCAGGGGTTATGCAGAGCACATCCTGGCCACACAGAGATGGGAATGTTGACCAGGAGCTGCAGGGGTTATACAGAGCACACCCTGGCCACACAGAGAAGGGAATGTTGACCAGGAGCAGGGGTATACAGAGCACACCCTGGCCACACAGAGATGGGAATGTTAAACAGAAGCAGGGGTTATACAGAGCACACCCTGGCCACACAGAGAAGGGAATGTTGACCAGGGGCAGGGTTTATACAGAGCACACCCTGACCACACAGAGATGGGAATGTTGACCAGGAGATGCAGGGATTATGCAGAGCACATCCTGGCCACACAGAGATGGGAATGTTGACCATGAGCTGCAGGGGTTATACAGAGCACACCCTGGTCACACACAGGTGGGAATGTTGACCAGGAGCTGCAGGGGTTATACAGAGCACATCCTGGCCACACAGAGATGGGAATGTTGACCAGGAGCTGAAGGGGTTATACAGAGCACATCGTGGCCACAGAGAGATGGGAATGTTTACCAGGAGATGCAGGGGTTATACAGAGAACACCCTGGCCACACACAGATGGGAATGTTGACCAGGAGCTGCTGGGGTTAGACAGAGCACACCCTGGCCACACAGAGATGGGAATGTTGAACAGGAGCAGAGGTATACAGAGCACACCCTGGCCACACAGATGGGAATGTTGACCAGTAGCTGCAGGGGTGATACAGAGCACACCCTGGCCACACAGAGATGGGAATGTTGACCAGGTGCAGGGGTTATACAGAGCACATCATGGCCACACAGAGATGGGAATGTTGACCAGGAGCTGCAGGGGTTATACAGAGCACACCCTGGCCACACAGTGAAGGGAATGTTGACCAGGAGCATGGGTTATGCAGAGCACCTCCTGGCCACACAGAGATGGGAATGTTGACCAGGAGCTTAAGCGGTTATACAGAGCACATCGTGACCACACAAAGATGGGAATGTTGACCAGGCGATGCAGGGGTTATACAGAGCACACCCTGGCCACACAGATGGGAATGTCGACCAGGAGTTGCAGGGGTTATACAGAGCACACACTGGCCACACAGAAATGGGAATGTTGTCCAGGAGCTGCAGGGGTTATACAGAGCACACCCAGGCCACACACAGATGGGAATGTTGACCATTAGCTGCTGGGGTTAGACAGAGCACACCCTGGCCACACAGTGATGGGGATGTTGACCAGGAGCAGGGGTATACAGAGCACACCCTGGCCACACAGATGGGAATGTTGACCAGGAGTTGCAGGGGTTATACAGAGCACACCCTGACCACACAGAGGTGGGTATGTTGACCAGGAGCTGCAGTGGTTATACAGAGCACACCCTGGCCACACAGATGGGAATGTTGACCAGGAGTTGCAGGGGTTATACAGAGCACACCCTGGCCACACACAGGTGGGAATGTTGACCAGGAACTGCTGGGGTTATACAGAGCACACCCTGACCACACAGATGGGAATGTTGACCAGGAGTTGCAGGGGTTATACAGAGCACACACTGGCCACACAGAAATGGGAATGTTGACCAGGAGCTGCGGGGGTTATACAGAGCACACCCAGGCCACACACAGATGGGAATGTTGACCATTAGCTGCTGGGGTTAGACAGAGCACACCCTGGCCACACAGTGATGGGGATGTTGACCAGGAGCAGGGGTATACAGAGCACTCCCTGGCCACACAGATGGGAATGTTGACCAGGAGTTGCAGGGGTTATACAGAGCACACCCTGACCACACACAGAGGTGGGAATGTTGACCAGGAGCAGGGGTATACAGAGCACACCCTGGCCACACAGAGGTGGGTAGGTTGACCAGGACCTGTAGGGGTTATACAGAGCACAGCCTGGCCACACACAGAGGTGGGAATGTTGACCAGGAGATGCAGGGGTTAAACAGAGCACACCCTGACCACACAGAGGTGGGTATGTTGACCAGGAGCTGCAGGTGTTATACAGAGCACACCCTGGCCACACAGAGAAGGGAATGTTGACCAGGAGCAGGGGAGACAGAGCACACCTTGGCTACACAGAGATGGGAATGCTGACCAGGAGTTGCAGGGGTTATACAGAGCACACCCTGGCTACACAGAGATGGGAATGTTGACCAGGAGATGCAGGGGTTAAACAGAGCACACCCTGGCCACACAGAGATGGGAATGTTAACCAGGAGCTACGGGGGTTATACAGAGCACATCGTGGCCACACAGGGATGGAAATGTTGACCAGGAGCAGGGGTACACAGAGCACACCCTGGCCACACACAGATAGGAATGTTGACCAGGAGCTGCAGGGGTTATACAGAGCACATCCTGGCCACACAGAGATGGGAATGTTGACCATGAGCTGCAGGGGTTATACAGAGCACGCCTTGGCCACACAGAGATGGGAATGTTGACCAGGAGCAGGGGTTATGCAGAGCACATCCTGGCCACACAGAGATGGGAATGTTGACCAGGAGCTGCAGGGGTTATACAGAGCACACCCTGGCCACACAGAGAAGGGAATGTTGACCAGGAGCAGGGGTATACAGAGCACACCCTGGCCACACAGAGATGGGAATGTTAAACAGAAGCAGGGGTTATACAGAGCACACCCTGGCCACACAGAGAAGGGAATGTTGACCAGGGGCAGGGTTTATACAGAGCACACCCTGACCACACAGAGATGGGAATGTTGACCAGGAGATGCAGGGATTATGCAGAGCACATCCTGGCCACACAGAGATGGGAATGTTGACCATGAGCTGCAGGGGTTATACAGAGCACACCCTGGCCACACACAGATGGGAATGTTGACCAGGAGCTGCAGGGGTTATACAGAGCACATCCTGGCCACACAGAGATGGGAATGTTGACCAGGAGCTGAAGGGGTTATACAGAGCACATCGTGGCCACAGAGAGATGGGAATGTTTACCAGGAGATGCAGGGGTTATACAGAGAACACCCTGGCCACACACAGATGGGAATGTTGACCAGGAGCTGCTGGGGTTAGACAGAGCACACCCTGGCCACACAGAGATGGGAATGTTGAACAGGAGCAGAGGTATACAGAGCACACCCTGGCCACACAGATGGGAATGTTGACCAGTAGCTGCAGGGGTGATACAGAGCACACCCTGGCCACACAGAGATGGGAATGTTGACCAGGTGCAGGGGTTATACAGAGCACATCATGGCCACACAGAGATGGGAATGTTGACCAGGAGCTGCAGGGGTTATACAGAGCACACCCTGGCCACACAGTGAAGGGAATGTTGACCAGGAGCATGGGTTATGCAGAGCACCTCCTGGCCACACAGAGATGGGAATGTTGACCAGGAGCTTAAGCGGTTATACAGAGCACATCGTGACCACACAAAGATGGGAATGTTGACCAGGCGATGCAGGGGTTATACAGAGCACACCCTGGCCACACAGATGGGAATGTTGACCAGGAGTTGCAGGGGTTATACAGAGCACACACTGGCCACACAGAAATGGGAATGTTGACCAGGAGCTGCAGGGGTTATACAGAGCACACCCAGGCCACACACAGATGGGAATGTTGACCATTAGCTGCTGGGGTTAGACAGAGCACACCCTGGCCACACAGTGATGGGGATGTTGACCAGGAGCAGGGGTATACAGAGCACACCCTGGCCACACAGATGGGAATGTTGACCAGGAGTTGCAGGGGTTATACAGAGCACACCCTGACCACACAGAGGTGGGTATGTTGACCAGGAGCTGCAGGGGTTATACAGAGCACACCCTGGCCACACAGATGGGAATGTTGACCAGGAGTTGCAGGGGTTATACAGAGCACACCCTGGCCACACACAGGTGGGAATGTTGACCAGGAACTGCTGGGGTTATACAGAGCACACCCTGACCACACAGATGGGAATGTTGACCAGGAGTTGCAGGGGTTATACAGAGCACACACTGGCCACACAGAAATGGGAATGTTGACCAGGAGCTGCAGGGGTTATACAGAGCACACCCAGGCCACACACAGATGGGAATGTTGACCATTAGCTGCTGGGGTTAGACGGAGCACACCCTGGCCACACAGTGATGGGGATGTTGACCAGGAGCAGGGGTATACAGAGCACACCCTGGCCACACAGATGGGAATGTTGACCAGGAGTTGCAGGGCTTATACAGAGCACACCCTGACCACACACAGAGGTGGGAATGTTGACCAGGAGCAGGGGTATACAGAGCACACCCTGGCCACACAGAGGTGGGTAGGTTGACCAGGACCTGTAGGGGTTATACAGAGCACAGCCTGGCCACACACAGAATTGGGAATGTTGACCAGGAGATGCAGGGGTTAAACAGAGCACACCCTGACCACACAGAGGTGGGTATGTTGACCAGGAGCTGCAGGTGTTATACAGAGCACACCCTGGCCACACAGAGAAGGGAATGTTGACCAGGAGCAGGGGAGACAGAGCACACCTTGGCTACACAGAGATGGGAATGCTGACCAGGAGTTGCAGGGGTTATACAGAGCACACCCTGGCTACACAGAGATGGGAATGTTGACCAGGAGATGCAGGGGTTAAACAGAGCACACCCTGGCCACACAGAGATGGGAATGTTAACCAGGAGCTACAGGGGTTATACAGAGCACATCGTGGCCACACAGGGATGGAAATGTTGACCAGGAGCAGGGGTACACAGAGCACACCCTGGCCACACACAGATAGGAATGTTGACCAGGAGCTGCAGGGGTTAATCAGAGCACATCCTGGCCACACAGAGATGGGAATGTTGACCATGAGCTGCAGGGGTTATACAGAGCACGCCTTGGCCACACAGAGATGGGAATGTTGACCAGGAGCAGGGGTTATGCAGAGCACATCCTGGCCACACAGAGATGGGAATGTTGACCAGGAGCTGCAGGGGTTATACAGAGCACACCCTGGCCACACAGAGAAGGGAATGTTGACCAGGAGCAGGGGTATACAGAGCACACCCTGGCCACACAGAGATGGGAATGTTAAACAGAAGCAGGGGTTATACAGAGCACACCCTGGCCACACAGAGAAGGGAATGTTGACCAGGGGCAGGGTTTATACAGAGCACACCCTGACCACACAGAGATGGGAATGTTGACCAGGAGATGCAGGGATTATGCAGAGCACATCCTGGCCACACAGAGATGGGAATGTTGACCATGAGCTGCAGGGGTTATACAGAGCACACCCTGGTCACACACAGATGGGAATGTTGACCAGGAGCTGCAGGGGTTATACAGAGCACATCCTGGCCACACAGAGATGGGAATGTTGACCAGGAGCTGAAGGGGTTATACAGAGCACATCGTGGCCACAGAGAGATGGGAATGTTTACCAGGAGATGCAGGGGTTATACAGAGAACACCCTGGCCACACACAGATGGGAATGTTGACCAGGAGCTGCTGGGGTTAGACAGAGCACGCCCTGGCCACACAGAGATGGGAATGTTGAACAGGAGCAGAGGTATACAGAGCACACCCTGGCCACACAGATGGGAATGTTGACCAGTAGCTGCAGGGGTGATACAGAGCACACCCTGGCCACACAGAGATGGGAATGTTGACCAGGAGCAGGGGTTATACAGAGCACATCATGGCCACACAGTGAAGGGAATGTTGACCAGGAGCTTAAGCGGTTATACAGAGCACATCGTGACCACACAAAGATGGGAATGTTGACCAGGCGATGCAGGGGTTATACAGAGCACATCCTGTCCACACAGTGATGGGAATGTTGACCAGGAGTTGCAGGGGTTATACAGAGCACACCCTGGCCACACACAGATGGGAACGTTGATCAGGAGCTGCTGGGGTTAAACAGAGCTCACCCTGGCCACACAGAGATGGGAATGTTGACCAGGAGCTGCTGTGTTTAGACAGAGCACACCCTGGCCACACAGTGATGGGAATGTTGACCAGGAGCAGTGGTATACAGAGCACACCCTGGCCACACAGATGGGAATGTTGACCAGGAGTTGCAGGGGTTATACAGAGCACTCCCTGACCACACAGAGGTGGGAATGTTGACCAGGAGCTGCAGGGGTTATACAGAGCAGACCCTGGCCACACAGAGAAGGGAATGTTGACCAGGAGATGCAGGGGTTATGCAGAGCAAATCCTGGCCACACAGAGATGGGAATGTTGACCATGAGCTGCAGGGGCTATACAGAGCACACCTTGGCCACACAGAGATGGGAATGTTGACCAGGAGCAGGGGTTAGGCAGAGCACATCCTGGCCACACAGAGATGGGAATGTTCACCAGGAGCAGGGGTTATACAGAGCACACCCTGGCCACAGAGAGAAGGGAATGTTGACCAGGAGCAGGGTTTATACAGTGCACACCCTGGCCACACAGAGATGGGAATGTTGACATGAGCTGCAGGGGTTATACAGAGCACACCCTGGCCACACAGAGATGGGAATGTTGACCAGGAGATGCAGGGGTTATGCAGAGCAAATCCTGGCCACACAGAGATGGGAATGTTGACCATGAGCTGCAGGGGCTATACAGAGCACACCTTGGCCACACAGAGATGGGAATGTTGACCAGGAGCAGGGGTTAGGCAGAGCACATCCTGGCCACACAGAGATGGGAATGTTGACCAGGAACTGCAGGGTTTATACAGAGTACACCCTGGCCACATAGAGAAGAGAATGTTGACCAGGAGCAGGGGTTATACAGAGCAGACGCTGGCCACACAGAGAAGGGAATGTTGACCAGGAGCAGGGTTTATACAGAGCACACCGTGACCACACAGAGAGGCGAATGTTGACCAGGAGATGCAGGGGTTATACAGAGCACATCCTGGCCACACAGAGATGGGAATGTTGACCAGGAGCATGGGTTATGCAGAGCACATCCTGGCCACACAGAGATGGGAATGTTGACCAGGAGCTTAAGCGGTTATACAGAGCACATCGTGGCCACACAGAGATGGGAATGTTGACCAGGAGATGCAGGGGTTATACAGAGCACACTCTGGCCACACACAGATGGGAATGTTGACCAGGAGCTGCTGGGGTTAGACAGAGCACACCCTGGCCACACAGAGATGGGCATGTTGACCAGGAGCAGTGGTATACAGAGCAAACCCTGGCCACACAGATGGGAATGTTGACCAGTAGCTGCAGGGGTGATACAGAGCACACCCTGGCCACACAGAGAAGGGAATGTTGACCAGCAGCAGGGGTTATACAGAGCACACCCTGGCCACAGAGAGAAGGGAATGTTGACCAGGAGCAGGGTTTATACAGAGCACATCCTGGCCACACAAAGATGGGAATGTTGACCATGAGCTGCAGGGGTTATACAGAGCACGCCTTGGCCACACAGAGATGGGCATGTTGACCAGGAGCAGTGGTATACAGAGCAAACCCTGGCCACACAGATGGGAATGTTGACCAGTAGCTGCAGGGGTGATACAGAGCACACCCTGGCCACAGAGAGAAGGGAATGTTGACCAGCAGCAGGGGTTATACAGAGCACATCCTGGCCACACAGAGATGGGAATGTTGACCAGGAGATGCAGGGGTTATACAGAGCACACCCTGGCCACACAGAGAAGGAAATGTTGACCAGGAGCAGGGGTTATACAGAGCACATCCTGGCCACACAGAGAAGGGAATGTTGACCAGGGGCAGGGTTAATACAGAGCACACCCTGACCACACAGAGATGGGAATGTTGACCAGGAGCAGTGGTATACAGAGCACACCCTGGCCACACAGATGGGAATGTTGACCAGTAGCTGCAGGGGTGATACAGAATACATCCTGGCCACACAGAGATGGGAATGTTGACCAGGAGCAGTGGTTATGCAGAGCACATCCTGGCCACACAGAGATGGGAATGTTGACCAGGAGCTGCAGGGGTTATACAGAACACACCCTGGCCACACAGAGAAGGGAATGTTGACCAGGAGCAGGGGTTATACAGAGCACACCCTGGCCACACAGAGAAGGGAATGTTGACCAGGAGCAAGGTTTATACAGAGCACACCCTGGCCACACAGAGATGGGAATGTTGACCAGGAGATGCAGGGATTATGCAGAGCACATCCTGGCCACACAGAGATGGCAATGTTGACTATGAGCTGCAAGGGTTATACAGAGCACACCCTGGCCACACCGAGATGGGAAGGTTGACCAGGAGCTGCTGGGGTTATACAGAGCACATCCTGGCCACACAGTGATTGGAATGTTGACCAGG
The DNA here is from genome assembly GCF_047496885.1 of Scyliorhinus torazame. Taxonomy (NCBI): domain Eukaryota; kingdom Metazoa; phylum Chordata; class Chondrichthyes; order Carcharhiniformes; family Scyliorhinidae; genus Scyliorhinus; species Scyliorhinus torazame. The sequence goes on from NW_027307789.1 coordinate 891,426, forward strand.
AGTTGCAGGGGTTATACAGAGCACACACTGGCCACACAGAGATGGGAATGTTGACCAGGAGCTGCTGGGGTTAGACAGAGCACACCCTGGCCACACAGTGATGGGAATGTTGACCAGGAGTTGCAGGGGTTATACAGAGCACACACTGGCCACACAGAGATGGGAATGTTGACCAGGAGCTGCAGGGGTTATACAGAGCACATCGTGGCCACACAGAGATGGGAAAGTTGAACAGGAGATGCAGGGGTTATACAGAGCACATCCTGGCCACACACAGATGGGAATGTTGACCAGGAGCTGCTGGGGTTAGACAGAGCACACACTGGCCACACAGAGATGGGAATGTTGACCAGGAGCAGTGGTTATACAGAGCACACCCTGGCCACACAGAGATGGGAATGTTGACCAGGAGCAGCGGTATACAGAGCACACCCTGGCCACACAGATGGGAATGTTGACCAGTAGCTGCAGGGGTTATACAGAGCACACCCTGGCCACACAGAGATGGAAATGTTGACCAGGAGCAGGGGGAGACAGAGCACACCCTGGCCACACAGATGGGAATGTTGACCAGTAGCTGCAGGGGTTATACAGAGCACACCCTGGCCACACAGAGATGGGAATGTTGACCATGAGCTGCAGGGGTTATACAGAGCACGCCTTGGCCACACAGAGATGGGAATGTTGACCAGGAGATGCAGGGGTTATACAGAGCACACCCTGGCCACACAGAGAAGGAAATGTTGACCAGGAGCAGGGGTTATACAGAGCACATCCTGGCCACACAGAGAAGGGAATGTTGACCAGGGGCAGGGTTAATACAGAGCACACCCTGACCACACAGAGATGGGAATGTTGGCCAGGAGATGCAGGGATTATGCAGAGCACATCCTGGCCACACAGAGATGGGAATGTTGACCATGAGCTGCAGGGGTTATACAGAGCACACCCTGGCCACACAGAGATGGGAATGTTGACCAGGAGCATGGGTTATGCAGAGCACATCCTGGCCACACAGAAATGGGAATGTTGACCAGGAGCTGAAGGGGTTATACAGAGCACATCGTGGCCACACAGATATGGGAATGTTGACCAGGAGATGCAGGGGATATACAGAGAACACCCTGGCCACACACAGATGGGAATGTTGACCAGGAGCTGCTGGGGTTAGACAGAGCACACCCTGGCCACACAGAGATGGGAATGTTGACCAGGAGCAGAGGTATACAGAGCACACCCTGGCCACACAGATGGGAATGTTGACCAGTAGCTGCAGGGGTGATACAGAGCACACCCTGGCCACACAGAGATGGGAATGTTGACCAGGAGCAGGGGTTATACAGAGCACCTCCTGGCCACACAGAGATGGGAATGTTGACAAGGAGCTTAAGCGGTTATACAGAGCACATCGTGGCCACACAAAGATGGGAATGTTGACCAGGAGTAGGGGTTATACAGAGCACATCATGGCCACACAGTGATGGGAATGTTGACCAGGAGATGCAGGGGTTATGCAGAGCACATCCTGACCACACAGTGATGGGAATGTTGACCAGGAGCAGGGGTATACAGAGCACACCCTGGCCACACACAGATGGGAATGTTGATCAGGAGCTGCTGGGGTTATACAGAGTACACCCTGGCCACATAGAGAAGAGAATGTTGACCAGGAGCAGGGGTTATACAGAGCACACGCTGGCCACACAGAGAAGGGAATGTTGACCAGGAGCAGGGTTTATACAGAGCACACCCTGGCCACACAGAGATGGGAATGTTGACCAGGAGATGCAGGGGTTATACAGAGCACCCCCGGCCACACAGAGATGGGAATGTTGACCAGGAGCATGGGTTATGCAGAGCACATCCTGGCCACACAGAGATGGGAATGTTGACCAGGAGCTTAAGCGGTTATACAGAGCACATCGTGGCCACACAGAGATTGGAATGTTGACCAGGAGATGCAGGGGTTATACAGAGCACACCCTGGAAACACACAGATGGGAATGTTGACCAGGAGCTGCTGGGGTTAGACAGAGCACACCCTGGCCACACAGAGATGGGCATGTTGACCAGGAGCAGTGGTATACAGAGCACACCCTGGCCACACAGATGGGAATGTTGACCAGTAGCTGCAGGGGTGATACAGAATACATCCTGGCCACACAGAGATGGGAATGTTGACCAGGAGCAGGGGTTATGCAGAGCACATCCTGGCCACACAGAGATGGGAATGTTGACCAGGAGCTGCAGGGGTTATACAGAACACACCCTGGCCACACAGAGAAGGGAATGTTGACCAGGAGCAGGGGTTATACAGAGCACACCCTGGCCACACAGAGAAGGGAATGTTGACCAGGAGCAAGGTTTATACAGAGCACACCCTAGCCACACAGAGATGGGAATGTTGACCAGGAGATGCAGGGATTATGCAGAGCACATCCTGGCCACACAGAGATGGCAATGTTGACTATGAGCTGCAAGGGTTATACAGAGCACACCCTGGCCACACCGAGATGGGAAGGTTGACCAGGAGCTGCTGGGGTTATACAGAGCACATCCTGGCCACACAGTGATGGGAATGTTGACCAGGAGTTGCAGGGGTTATACAGAGCACACACTGGCCACACAGAGATGGGAATGTTGACCAGGAGCTGCTGGGGTTAGACAGAGCACACCCTGGCCACACAGTGATGGGAATGTTGACCAGGAGTTGCAGGGGTTATACAGAGCACACACTGGCCACACAGAGATGGGAATGTTGACCAGGAGCTGCAGGGGTTATACAGAGCACATCGTGGCCACACAGAGATGGGAAAGTTGAACAGGAGATGCAGGGGTTATACAGAGCACATCCTGGCCACACACAGATGGGAATGTTGACCAGGAGCTGCTGGGGTTAGACAGAGCACACACTGGCCACACAGAGATGGGAATGTTGACCAGGAGCAGGGGTTATACAGAGCACACCCTGGCCACACAGAGATGGGAATGTTGACCAGGAGCAGGGGTATACAGAGCACACCCTGGCCACACAGATGGGAATGTTGACCAGTAGCTGCAGGGGTTATACAGAGCACACCCTGGCCACACAGAGATGGGAATGTTGACTAGGAGCAGGGGGAGACAGAGCACACCCTGGCCACACAGATGGGAATGTTGACCAGTAGCTGCAGGGGTTATACAGAGCACACCCTGGCCACACAGAGATGGGAATGTTGACCAGGAGCTGCAGGGGTATACAGAGCACATCCTGGCCACACAGAGATGGGAATGTTGACCAGGAGCTGCAGGGGTTATTCAGAGCACACCCTGGCCACACAGAGATGGGAATGTTTACCAGGAGCTGCAGGGGTTATACAGAGCACACCCTTGGCACACAGAGATGGGAATGTTGACCCGGAGCTGCAGGGGTTATACAGAGCAGACTCTGGCCACACAGAGAAGGGAATGTTGACCAGGAGCAGGGTTTATACAGAGCACACCCTGGCCACACAGAGAAGGGAATGTTGACCAGATGCAGGGTTTATACAAAGCACACCCTGAACACACAGAGATGGGAGTGTTGACCAGGAGATGCAGGGGTTATACAGAGCACACCCTGTCCACACAGAGATGGGAATGTTGACCAGGAGCAGGGGTTATGCAGAGCACACCCAGGCCACACAGAGATGGGAATGTTGACCAGAAGCTGCAGGGGTTATACAGAGCACATTGTGGCCACACAGAGATGGGAATGTTGACCAGGAGCTGCAGGGGTTATACAGAGCACACCCTGGACACACACACTGATGGGAATGTTGACCAGGAGCTGCAGGAGTTATACAGAGCTCACCCTGGCCACACAGAGATGGGAATGTTGACCAGGAGCTGGGGTTATACAGAGCACACCCTGGCCTCACAGAGATGGGAATGTTGACCAGGAGCTGCTGGGGTTATACAGAGCACACCCTGGCCACACAGAGATGGGAATGTTGACCAGGAGCTGCAGGGGTTATACAGAGCACACCCTGGCCACACAGAGATGGGAATGTTGACCAGGAGCTGCAGGAGTATACAGAGCACATCCTGGCCACACAGAGATGGGAATGTTGACCAGGTGCTGCAGGGGTTATACAGAGCACACCCTGGCCACACAGAGATGGGAATGTTGACCCGGAGTTGCAGAAGTTATACAGAGCACACCCTGCTCACACAGAGATGGGAATGTTGACCAGGAGCTGCTGGGGTTACACAGAGCATACCCTGGACACACGGAGAAGGACATGTTGACCAGGAGCTGCAGGAGTTATACAGAGCACACCCTGGCCACACAGAGATGGGAATGTTGACCAGGAGCTACAGGGGTTATACAGAGCACACCCTGGCCACACAGAGATGTGAATATTGACCAGGAGCTGCTGGGGTTATACAGAGCACACCCTGGCCACACAGAGATGGGAATGTTGACCAGGAGCTGCAGGGGTTATACAGAGCACACCCTGGCCACACAGAGATGGGAATGTTGACCAGGAGCTGCAGGAGTATACAGAGTACACCCTGGACACCCACACAGATGGGAATGTTGACCAGGAGCTGCAAGGGTTATACAGAGCACACCCTGGCCACACACAGAGATGGGAATGTTAACCAGGAGCTGCAGTTGTTATACAGAGCACACCCTGGCCACACAGAGGTGGGAATGTTGACCAGGAGCTGCATGAGTTATACAGAGCACACCCTGGCCCCACAGACATGGGAATGTTGAACAGGAGCTGCAGGGGTTATACAGAACACACCCTGGCCACACAGAGATGGGAATGTTGACCAGGAGCTGCAGGGGTTATACAGAGCACACCCTGGCCACACAGAGATGGGAATGTTGACCAGGGGCTGCAGGAGTTATACAGAGCACACCCATGCCACACAGAGATGGGAATGTTGACAAGGAGCTGCAGGAGTTATACAGAGAACACCCTGGCCACACACAGATGGGAATGTTGACCAGGAGCTGCTGGGGTTAGACAGAGCACACACTGGCCACACAGAGATGGGAATGTTGACCAGGAGCAGGGGTTATACAGAGCACACCCTGGCCACACAGAGATGGGAATGTTGACCAGGAGCAGGGGTATACAGAGCACACCCTGGCCACACAGATGGGAATGTTGACCAGTAGCTGCAGGGGTTATACAGAGCACACCCTGGCCACACAGAGATGGGAATGTTGACTAGGAGCAGGGGGAGACAGAGCACACCCTGGCCACACAGATGGGAATGTTGACCAGTAGCTGCAGGGGTTATACAGAGCACACCCTGGCCACACAGAGATGGGAATGTTGACCAGGAGCTGCAGGGGTATACAGAGCACATCCTGGCCACACAGAGATGGGAATGTTGACCAGGAGCTGCAGGGGTTATTCAGAGCACACCCTGGCCACACAGAGATGGGAATGTTTACCAGGAGCTGCAGGGGTTATACAGAGCACACCCTTGGCACACAGAGATGGGAATGTTGACCCGGAGCTGCAGGGGTTATACAGAGCAGACTCTGGCCACACAGAGAAGGGAATGTTGACCAGGAGCAGGGTTTATACAGAGCACACCCTGGCCACACAGAGAAGGGAATGTTGACCAGATGCAGGGTTTATACAAAGCACACCCTGACCACACAGAGATGGGAGTGTTGACCAGGAGATGCAGGGGTTATACAGAGCACACCCTGTCCACACAGAGATGGGAATGTTGACCAGGAGCAGGGGTTATGCAGAGCACACCCAGGCCACACAGAGATGGGAATGTTGACCAGAAGTTGCAGGGGTTATACAGAGCACATTGTGGCCACACAGAGATGGGAATGTTGACCAGGAGCTGCAGGGGTTATACAGAGCACACCCTGGACACACACACTGATGGGAATGTTGACCAGGAGCTGCAGGAGTTATACAGAGCACACCCTGCTCACACAGAGATGGGAATGTTGACCAGGAGCTGCTGGGGTTACAGAGAGCATGCCCTGGACACACGGAGAAGGACATGTTGACCAGGAGCTGCAGGAGTTATACAGAGCACACCCTGGCCACACAGAGATGGGAATGTTGACCAGGAGCTACAGGGGTTATACAGAGCACACCCTGGCCACACAGAGATGTGAATATTGACCAGGAGCTACAGGGGTTATACAGAGCACACCCTGGCCACACAGAGATGGGAATGTTGACCAGGAGCTGCAGGAGTTATACAGAGCACATCCTGGCTACACACAGAGATGGGAAAGTTAACCAGGAGCTGCAGGGGTTATACAGAGCTCACCCTGGCCACACAGAGATGGGAATGTTGACCAGGAGCTGCAGGAGTTATACAGAGCATATCCTGGCTACACACAGAGATGGGAATGTTAACCAGGAGCTGCAGGGGTTACACAGAGCACACCCTGGCCACACAGAGATGGGAATGTTGACCAGGAGCTGCAGGGTTTATACAGAGCACATACTGGCCACACACAGAGATGGGAATGTTAACCAGGAGTTGCAGGGGTTATACAGAGCACACCCTGGCTACACAGAGATTTGAATGTTGGCCAGGAGCTGCAGGAGTTATACAGAGCACATCCTGGCCTCACAGAGATCGGAATGTTTACCAGGAGCTGCAGGAGTATACAGAGCACATCCTGGCCACACAGAGATGGGAATGTTCACCAGCAGCTCCAGGGGTTATACAGAGCACACCCTGACCACACAGAGGTGGGAATGTTGTCCAGGAGCTGCAGGGGTTTTACAGAGCACACCCTGGCCAAACACACAGATGGGAATGTTGACCAGGAGCTGTTGGGGTTATACAGTGCACACCCTGGCCACACAGAGATGGGAATGTTTACCAGGAGCTGCAGGAGATATACAGAGTACACCCTGGACACCCACACAGATGGGAATGTTGACCAGGAGCTGCAAGGGTTATACAGAGCACACCCTGGCCACACACAGAGATGGGAATGTTAACCAGGAGCTGCAGTTGTTATACAGAGCACACCCTGGCCACACAGAGGTGGGAATGTTGACCAGGAGCTGCAGGAGTTATACAGAGCACACCCTGGCCCCACAGACATGGGAATGTTGAACAGGAGCTGCAGGGGTTATACAGAACACACCCTGGCCACACAGAGATGGGAATGTTGACCAGGAGCTGCAGGGGTTATACAGAGCACACCCTGGCCACACAGAGATGGGAATGTTGACCAGGGGCTGCAGGAGTTATACAGAGCACACCCATGCCACACAGAGATGGGAATGTTGACAAGGAGCTGCAGGAGTTATACAGAGAACACCCTGGCCACACAGAGATGGGAATGTTGACCAGGAGCTGCAGGGGTTATACAGAGCACACCCTGGCCACACAGAGATGGGAATGTTGACCAGGAGCTGCAGGAGTTATACAGAGCACACTCTGGTCACACAGAGATGGGAATGTTGACCAGGAGATGCAGGGGTTATACAGAGCACACCCTGGCCATACAGAGATGGGAATGTTGACCTGGAGCTGGGATTATACAGAGCACACCCTGAACACACTGAGATGGGAATGTTGACCAGGAGCTGCAGGGGTTATACAGTGCACACCCTGGCCACACAGTAATGGTAATGTTGACCAGGAGCTGCAGGAGTTATACAGAGCACATCCTGGCCACACAGAGATGGGACTGTTGACCAGGAGCTGCAGGGGTTATACAGAGCACAGCCTGGCCACACAGAGATGGGAATGTTGACCAGGAGCTGCAGGAGTTATACAGAGCATACCCTGGCCACACAGAGATGGGAATGTTGACCAGGAGCTGCAGGAGTTATACAGAGCACACCCTGGACAGAGAGAGATGGGAATGTTGACCAGGAGCAGGGGTTATACAGAGCACACCCTGGCCACACAGAGATGGGAATGTTGAGCAGCAGCAGGGGTTATGCAGAGCACACTCTGGCCACACAGAGATGGGAATGTTGACCAGGAGCTGCAGGAGTTATACAGAGCACACCCTGCCCACACAGAGATGGGAATGTTGACCAGGAGCTGCAGGAGATATACAGAGCACACCCTGGCCACACTGAGATGGGAATGTTGACCAGGAGCTGCAGGGATTATACAGAGCAAACCCTGGCCACACAGAGATGGGCATGTTGACCAGGAACTGCTGGGGTTATACAGAGCACATCCTGGCCACACAGAGATGGGAATGTTGACCAGGAACTGCTGGGGTTATACAGAGCACACCCTGGCCACACAGAGATGGGAATGTTGACCAGGAGCTGCAGGGGTTACACAGAAGAGACTGTGGACACACACAGAGATGGGAATGTTGACCAGAATCTGCAGGGATTATACAGAGCACACCCTGGCCACACAGAGATGGGAATGTCGACCAGGAGCTGCAGTGGTTATACAGAGCGCCACCTGGCCTCACAGAGATGGGAATGTCGACCAGGAGCTGCTGGGGTTATACAGAGCACACCCTGGCCACACAGAGATGGGAATGTCGACCAGGAGCTGCAGGGGTTATACAGAGCTCACCCTGGCCAGACAGAGATGAGAATGTTGACCAGGAGCTGCAGGAGTTATACAGAGCACACCCTGCCCACACAGAGATGGGAATTTTGACCAGGAGGTGCAGGTGTTTTATAGAGGACACCATGGCCACACAGAGATGGAAATCTTGACCAGAAGCTGCAGGGGTTATACAGAGCACACCCTGGCCACACAGAGATGGGAATGTTGACCAGGAGCAGGGGTTATGCAGAGCACACCCTGGCCACACAGAGATGGGAATGTTGACCAGGAAATGCAGGGGTTATACAGAGCACACCCTGGCCACACACAGATGGGAATGTTGACCAGGAGCTGCTGGGGTTAGACAGAGCACACCCTGGCCACACAGAGATGGGAATGTTGACCAGGAGCAGGGGTATACAGAGCACACCCTGGCCACACAGATGGGAATGTTGTCCAGTAGCTGCAGGGGTGATACAGAGCACACCCTGGCCACACAGAGATGGGAATGTTGACCAGGAGCAGGGGTATACAGAGCACACCCTGGCCACACAGATGGGAATGTTGTCCAGTAGCTGCAGGGTTTATACAGAGCACACCCTGGCCACACAGAGAAGGGAATGTTGACCAGGAGCAGGGGTTATACAGAGCACACCCTGGCCACACAGAGATGGTAATGTTGACCAGGAGCTGCAGGGGTTATACAGAGCACACCCTGGCCACACAGAGATGGGAATGTCGTCCAGTAGCTGCAGGGTTTATACAGAGCACACTCTGGCCACACAGAGATGGGAATGTTGACCAGGAGCAGGGGTTATGCAGAGCACATCCTGGCCACACAGAGATGGGAATGTTGACCAGGAGCTGCTGGGTTTATACAGAGCACACGCTGGCCACACAGAGATGGGAATGTTGACCAGGAGCAGGGTTTATACAGAGCACACCCTGGCCACACAGAGATGGGAATGTTGACCAGGAGCAGCGGTTATACAGAGCACACCCTGGCCACACAGAGAAGGGAATGTTGACCAGGAGCAGGGTTTATACAGAGCACACCCTGGCCACACAGAGATGGGAATGTTGGCCAGGAGATGCAGGGGTTATACAGAGCACATCGTGGCCACACAGAGATGGGAATGTTGACCAGGAGACGCAGGGGTTATACAGAGCACACCCTGGCCGCACAGAGATGGGAATGTTGACCAGGAGCAGGGGTATACAGAGCACACCCTGGCCACACAGATGGGAATGTTGACCAGGAGCTGGAGGGGATATACAGAGCACATCGTGGCCACACAGAGATGGGAATGTTGACCAGGAGCAGCTGGGGTTACACAGAGCACACCCTGGCCACACAGAGAAGGGAAAGTTGACCAGTGGCAGGGGTTATACAGAGCACACCCTGGCCACGAAGAGATGGGAATGTTGACCAGGAGATGCAGGGGTTATGCAGAGCACATCCTGGCCACACAGAGATGGGAATGTTGACCATGGGCTGCAAGGGTGATACAGAGCACACCCTGGCAACACAGAGAAGGGAATGTTGACCAGGAGCAGGGGTTGTACAGAACACACCCTGGCCACACAGAGATGGGAATGTTGACCAGGAGCAGGGGTTATACAGAACACACCCTGGCCACACAGAGAAGGGAATGTTGACCAGGAGCAGGGGTTATACAGAACACAACCTGGCCACACAGAGAAGGGAAAGTTGACCAGTGGCAGGGGTTATACAGAGCACACCCTGGCCACGAAGAGATGGGAATGTTGACCAGGAGATGCAGGGGTTATGCAGAGCACATCCTGGCCACACAGAGATGGGAATGTTGACCATGGGCTGCAGGGGTGATACAGAGCACACCCTGGCAACACAGAGATGGGAATGTTGACCAGGAGCAGGGGTTATAGAGAACACACCCTGGCCACACAGAGAAGGGAATGTTGACCAGGAGCAGGGGTTGTACAGAACACACCCTGGCCACACAGAGATGGGAATGTTGACCAGGAGCTGCTGGGGTTATACAGAGCACACCCTGGCCACACAGAGAAGGGAATGTTGACCAGGAGCAGGGGTTATACAGAGCACACCCTGGCCACAATGTGATGGGAATGTTGACCATGAGCTGCAGGGGTTATACAGAGCACACCCTGGCCACACAGAGAAGGGAATGTTGACCAGGAGCAGGGGTTATGCAGAGCACACCCTGGCCACACAGAGATGGGAATGTTGACCAGGAGATGCAGGGGTTATACAGAGCACATCGTGGCCACACAGAGATGGGAATCTTGACCAGGAGATGCAGGGGTTATACAGAGCACACCCTGGCCACACACAGATGGGAATGTTGACCAGGAGCTGCTGGGGTTAGACAGAGCACACCCTGGCCGCACAGAGATGGGAATGTTGACCAGGAGCAGGGGTATACAGAGCACACCCTGGCCAAACAGATATGGGAATGTTGACCAGGAGCTGCAGGGGTTATACAGAGCACACCCTGGCAACACAGAGATGGGAATGTTGACCAGGAGCTGCAGGAGTTATACAGAGCACACCCTGGCAACACAGAGATGGGAATGTTGACCAGGAGCTGCAGGGGTGATACAGAGCACACCCTGGCAACACAGAGATGGGAATGTTGACCAGGAGCAGGGGTTATACAGAACACACCCTGGCCACACAGAGAAGGGAATGTGGACCAGGAGCAGGGGTTATACAGAGCACACCCTGGCCACACAGAGATGGGAATGTTGACCAGGAGCAGCGGTTATACAGAGCACACCCTGGCCACACAGAGAAGGGAATGTTGACCAGGAGCAGGGTTTATACAGAGCACACCCTGGCCACACAGAGATGGGAATGTTGGCCAGGAGATGCAGGGGTTATACAGAGCACATCGTGGCCACACAGAGATGGGAATGTTGACCAGGAGACGCAGGGGTTATACAGAGCACACCCTGGCCGCACAGAGATGGGAATGTTGACCAGGAGCAGGGGTATACAGAGCACACCCTGGCCACACAGATGGGAATGTTGACCAGGAGCTGGAGGGGATATACAGAGCACATCGTGGCCACACAGAGATGGGAATGTTGACCAGGAGCAGCTGGGGTTACACAGAGCACACCCTGGCCACACAGAGAAGGGAAAGTTGACCAGTGGCAGGGGTTATACAGAGCACACCCTGGCCACGAAGAGATGGGAATGTTGACCAGGAGATGCAGGGGTTATGCAGAGCACATCCTGGCCACACAGAGATGGGAATGTTGACCATGGGCTGCAGGGGTGATACAGAGCACACCCTGGCAACACAGAGATGGGAATTTTGACCAGGAGCAGGGGTTATAGAGAACACACCCTGGCCACACAGAGAAGGGAATGTTGACCAGGAGCAGGGGTTGTACAGAACACACCCTGGCCACACAGAGATGGGAATGTTGACCAGGAGCAGGGGTTATACAGAACACACCCTGGCCACACAGAGAAGGGAATGTTGACCAGGAGCAGGGGTTATACAGAACACAACCTGGCCACACAGAGAAGGGAAAGTTGACCAGTGGCAGGGGTTATACAGAGCACACCCTGGCCACGAAGAGATGGGAATGTTGACCAGGAGATGCAGGGGTTATGCAGAGCACATCCTGGCCACACAGAGATGGGAATGTTGACCATGGGCTGCAGGGGTGATACAGAGCACACCCTGGCAACACAGAGATGGGAATGTTGACCAGGAGCAGGGGTTATAGAGAACACACCCTGGCCACACAGAGAAGGGAATGTTGACCAGGAGCAGGGGTTGTACAGAACACACCCTGGCCACACAGAGATGGGAATGTTGACCAGGAGCTGCTGGGGTTATACAGAGCACACCCTGGCCACACAGAGAAGGGAATGTTGACCAGGAGCAGGGGTTATACAGAGCACACCCTGGCCACACAGTGATGGGAATGTTGACCATGAGCTGCAGGGGTTATACAGAGCACACCCTGGCCACACAGAGAAGGGAATGTTGACCAGGAGCAGGGGTTATGCAGAGCACACCCTGGCCACACAGAGATGGGAATGTTGACCAGGAGATGCAGGGGTTATACAGAGCACATCGTGGCCACACAGAGATGGGAATGTTGACCAGGAGATGCAGGGGTTATACAGAGCACACCCTGGCCACACACAGATGGGAATGTTGACCAGGAGCTGCTGGGGTTAGACAGAGCACACCCTGGCCGCACAGAGATGGGAATGTTGACCAGGAGCAGGGGTATACAGAGCACACCCTGGCCAAACAGATATGGGAATGTTGACCAGGAGCTGCAGGGGTTATACAGAGCACACCCTGGCAACACAGAGATGGGAATGTTGACCAGGAGCTGCAGGAGTTATACAGAGCACACCCTGGCAACACAGAGATGGGAATGTTGACCAGGAGCTGCAGGGGTGATACAGAGCACACCCTGGCAACACAGAGATGGGAATGTTGACCAGGAGCAGGGGTTATACAGAACACACCCTGGCCACACAGAGAAGGGAATGTTGACCAGGAGCAGGGGTTATACAGAACACACCCTGGCCACACAGAGAAGGGAATGTTGACCAGGAGCAGGGTTTATACAGAGCACACCCTGGCCACACAGAGATGGGAATGTTGACCATGAGCTGCAGGGGTTATACAGAGCACACCCTGGCCACACAGAGATGGGAATGTTGACCAGGAGCATGGGTTATGCAGAGCACATCCTGGCCACACAGAGATGGGAATGTTGACCAGGAGCTAAAGGGGTTATACAGAGCACATCGTGGCCACACAGAGATGGGAATGTTGACCAGGAGATGCAGGGGTTATACAGAGCACACCCTGGCCACAAACAGATGGGAATGTTGACCAGGAGCTGCTGGGGTTAGACAGAGCACACCCTGGCCACACAGAGATGGGAATGTTGACCAGGAGCAGGGGTATACAGAGCACACCCTGTCCACACAGAGATGGGAATGTTGACCAGGAGCTGCTGGGGTTATACAGAGCACACCCTGGCCACACAGAGAAGGGAATGTTGACCAGGAGCAGGGGTTATACAGAGCACACCCTGGCCACACAGTGATGGGAATGTTGACCATGAGCTGCAGGGGTTATACAGAGCACACCCTGGCCACACAGAGAAGGGAATGTTGACCAGGAGCAGGGGTTATGCAGAGCACACCCTGGCCACGCAGAGATGGGAATGTTGACCAGGAGCTGCAGGGGTTATACAGAGCACATCGTGGCCACACAGAGATGGGAATGTTGACCAGGAGATGCAGGGGTTATACAGAGCACACCCTGGCCATACAGAGATGGGAATGTTGACCTGGAGCTGGGATTATACAGAGCACACCCTGAACACACTGAGATGGGAATGTTGACCAGGAGCTGCAGGGGTTATACAGTGCACACCCTGGCCAGACAGTAATGGTAATGTTGACCAGGAGCTGCAGGAGTTATACAGAGCACATCCTGGCCACACAGAGATGGGACTGTTGACCAGGAGCTGCAGGGGTTATACAGAGCACAGCCTGGCCACACAGAGATGGGAATGTTGACCAGGAGCTGCAGGAGTTATACAGAGCATACCCTGGCCACACAGACATGGGAATGTTGACCAGGAGCTGCAGGAGTTATACAGAGCACACCCTGGACAGAGAGAGATGGGAATGTTGACCAGGAGCAGGGGTTATACAGAGCACACCCTGGCCACACAGAGATGGGAATGTTGAGCAGCAGCAGGGGTTATGCAGAGCACACTCTGGCCACACAGAGATGGGAATGTTGACCAGGAGCTGCAGGAGTTATACAGAGCACACCCTGCCCACACAGAGATGGGAATGTTGACCAGGAGCTGCAGGAGATATACAGAGCACACCCTGGCCACACTGAGATGGGAATGTTGACCAGGAGCTGCAGGGATTATACAGAGCAAACCCTGGCCACACAGAGATGGGCATGTTGACCAGGAACTGCTGGGGTTATACAGAGCACATCCTGGCCACACAGAGATGGGAATGTTGACCAGGAACTGCTGGGGTTATACAGAGCACACCCTGGCCACACAGAGATGGGAATGTTGACCAGGAGCTGCAGGGGTTACACAGAAGAGACTGTGGACACACACAGAGATGGGAATGTTGACCAGAATCTGCAGGGATTATACAGAGCACACCCTGGCCACACAGAGATGGGAATGTCGACCAGGAGCTGCAGTGGTTATACAGAGCGCCACCTGGCCTCACAGAGATGGGAATGTCGACCAGGAGCTGCTGGGGTTATACAGAGCACACCCTGGCCACACAGAGATGGGAATGTCGACCAGGAGCTGCAGGGGTTATACAGAGCTCACCCTGGCCAGAAAGAGATGAGAATGTTGACCAGGAGCTGCAGGAGTTATACAGAGCACACCCTGCCCACACAGAGATGGGAATTTTGACCAGGAGGTGCAGGTGTTTTATAGAGGACACCATGGCCACACAGAGATGGAAATCTTGACCAGAAGCTGCAGGGGTTATACAGAGCACACCCTGGCCACACAGAGATGGGAATGTTGACCAGGAGCAGGGGTTATGCAGAGCACACTCTGGCCACACAGAGATGGGAATGTTGACCAGGAAATGCAGGGGTTATACAGAGCACACCCTGGCCACACACAGATGGGAATGTTGACCAGGAGCTGCTGGGGTTAGACAGAGCACACCCTGGCCACACAGAGATGGGAATGTTGACCAGGAGCAGGGGTATACAGAGCACACCCTGGCCACACAGATGGGAATGTTGTCCAGTAGCTGCAGGGGTGATACAGAGCGCACCCTGGCCACACAGAGATGGGAATGTTGACCAGGAGCAGGGGTATACAGAGCACACCCTGGCCACACAGATGGGAATGTTGTCCAGTAGCTGCAGGGTTTATACAGAGCACACCCTGGCCACACAGAGAAGGGAATGTTGACCAGGAGCAGGGGTTATACAGAGCACACCCTGGCCACACAGAGATGGTAATGTTGACCAGGAGCTGCAGGGGTTATACAGAGCACACCCTGGCCACACAGAGATGGGAATGTCGTCCAGTAGCTGCAGGGTTTATACAGAACACACTCTGGCCACACAGAGATGGGAATGTTGACCAGGAGCAGGGGTTATGCAGAGCACATCCTGGCCACACAGAGATGGGAATGTTGACCAGGAGCTGCTGGGTTTATACAGAGCACACGCTGGCCACACAGAGATGGGAATGTTGACCAGGAGCAGGGTTTATACAGAGCACACCCTGTCCACACAGAGATGGGAATGTTGACCAGGAGCAGCGGTTATACAGAGCACACCCTGGCCACACAGAGAAGGGAATGTTGACCAGGAGCAGGGTTTATACAGAGCACACCCTGGCCACACAGAGATGGGAATGTTGGCCAGGAGATGCAGGGGTTATACAGAGCACATCGTGGCCACACAGAGAAGGGAATGTTGACCAGGAGACGCAGGGGTTATACAGAGCACACCCTGGCCGCACAGAGATGGGAATGTTGACCAGGAGCAGGGGTATACAGAGCACACCCTGGCCACACAGATGGGAATGTTGACCAGGAGCTGGAGGGGATATACAGAGCACATCGTGGCCACACAGAGATGGGAATGTTGACCAGGAGCAGCTGGGGTTACACAGAGCACACCCTGGCCACACAGAGAAGGGAAAGTTGACCAGTGGCAGGGGTTATACAGAGCACACCCTGGCCACGAAGAGATGGGAATGTTGACCAGGAGATGCAGGGGTTATGCAGAGCACATCCTGGCCACACAGAGATGGGAATGTTGACCATGGGCTGCAGGGGTGATACAGAGCACACCCTGGCAACACAGAGATGGGAATGTTGACCAGGAGCAGGGGTTATAGAGAACACACCCTGGCCACACAGAGAAGGGAATGTTGACCAGGAGCAGGGGTTGTACAGAACACACCCTGGCCACACAGAGATGGGAATGTTGACCAGGAGCAGGGGTTATACAGAACACACCCTGGCCACACAGAGAAGGGAATGTTGACCAGGAGCAGGGGTTATACAGAACACAACCTGGCCACACAGAGAAGGGAATGTTGACCAGGAGCAGGGGTTATACAAAGCACACCCTGGCCACACAGAGATGGGAATGTTGACCAGGAGCTGCTGGGGTTATACAGAGCACACCCTGGCCACACAGAGAAGGGAATGTTGACCAGGAGCAGGGGTTATACAGAGCACACCCTGGCCACACAGTGATGGGAATGTTGACCATGAGCTGCAGGGGTTATACAGAGCACACCCTAGCCACACAGAGAAGGGAATGTTGACCAGGAGCAGGGGTTATGCAGAGCACACCCTGGCCACCCAGAGATGGGAATGTTGACCAGGAGATGCAGGGGTTATACAGAGCACACCCTGGCCACAAACAGATGGGAATGTTGACCAGGAGCTGCTGGGGTTAGACAGAGCACACCCTGGCCACACAGAGATGGGAATGTTGACCAGGAGCAGGGGTATACAGAGCACACCCTGTCCACACAGAGATGGGAATGTTGACCAGGAGCAGCTGGGGTTATACAGAGCACACCCTGGCCACACAGAGAAGGGAATGTTGACCAGGAGCAGGGGTTATACAGAGCACACCCTGGCCACACAGTGATGGGAATGTTGACCATGAGCTGCAGGGGTTATACAGAGCACACCCTGGCCACACAGAGAAGGGAATGTTGACCAGGAGCAGGGGTTATGCAGAGCACACCCTGGCCACACAGAGATGGGAATGTTGACCAGGAGCTGCAGGGGTTATACAGAGCACATCGTGGCCACACAGAGATGGGAATGTTGACCAGGAGATGCAGGGGTTATACAGAGCACACCCTGGCCATACAGAGATGGGAATGTTGACCTGGAGCTGGGATTATACAGAGCACACCCTGAACACACTGAGATGGGAATGTTGACCAGGAGCTGCAGGGGTTATACAGTGCACACCCTGGCCACACAGTAATGGTAATGTTGACCAGGAGCTGCAGGAGTTATACAGAGCACATCCTGGCCACACAGAGATGGGACTGTTGACCAGGAGCTGCAGGGGTTATACAGAGCACAGCCTGGCCACACAGAGATGGGAATGTTGACCAGGAGCTGCAGGAGTTATACAGAGCATACCCTGGCCACACAGAGATGGGAATGTTGACCAGGAGCTGCAGGAGTTATACAGAGCACACCCTGGACAGAGAGAGATGGGAATGTTGACCAGGAGCAGGGGTTGTACAGAGCACACCCTGGCCACACAGAGATGGGAATGTTGAGCAGCAGCAGGGGTTATGCAGAGCACACTCTGGCCACACAGAGATGGGAATGTTGACCAGGAGCTGCAGGAGTTATACAGAGCACACCCTGCCCACACAGAGATGGGAATGTTGACCAGGAGCTGCAGGAGATATACAGAGCACACCCTGGCCACACTGAGATGGGAATGTTGACCAGGAGCTGCAGGGATTATACAGAGCAAACCCTGGCCACACAGAGATGGGCATGTTGACCAGGAACTGCTGGGGTTATACAGAGCACATCCTGGCCACACAGAGATGGGAATGTTGACCAGGAACTGCTGGGGTTATACAGAGCACACCCTGGCCACACAGAGATGGGAATGTTGACCAGGAGCTGCAGGGGTTACACAGAAGAGACTGTGGACACACACAGAGATGGGAATGTTGACCAGAATCTGCAGGGATTATACAGAGCACACCCTGGCCACACAGAGATGGGAATGTCGACCAGGAGCTGCAGTGGTTATACAGAGCGCCACCTGGCCTCACAGAGATGGGAATGTCGACCAGGAGCTGCTGGGGTTATACAGAGCACACCCTGGCCACACAGAGATGGGAATGTCGACCAGGAGCTGCAGGGGTTATACAGAGCTCACCCTGGCCAGACAGAGATGAGAATGTTGACCAGGAGCTGCAGGAGTTATACAGAGCACACCCTGCCCACACAGAGATGGGAATTTTGACCAGGAGGTGCAGGTGTTTTATAGAGGACACCATGGCCACACAGAGATGGAAATCTTGACCAGAAGCTGCAGGGGTTATACAGAGCACACCCTGGCCACACAGAGATGGGAATGTTGACCAGGAGCAGGGGTTATGCAGAGCACACCCTGGCCACACAGAGATGGGAATGTTGACCAGGAAATGCAGGGGTTATACAGAGCACACCCTGGCCACACACAGATGGGAATGTTGACCAGGAGCTGCTGGGGTTAGACAGAGCACACCCTGGCCACACAGAGATAGGAATGTTGACCAGGAGCAGGGGTATACA
Source organism: Scyliorhinus torazame (assembly GCF_047496885.1). Taxonomy (NCBI): domain Eukaryota; kingdom Metazoa; phylum Chordata; class Chondrichthyes; order Carcharhiniformes; family Scyliorhinidae; genus Scyliorhinus; species Scyliorhinus torazame. The sequence continues at coordinate 910,279 of NW_027307789.1, forward strand.
GAGCACACCCTGGCCACACAGATGGGAATGTTGTCCAGTAGCTGCAGGGGTGATACAGAGCACACCCTGGCCACACAGAGATGGGAATGTTGACCAGGAGCAGGGGTATACAGAGCACACCCTGGCCACACAGATGGGAATGTTGTCCAGTAGCTGCAGGGTTTATACAGAGCACACCCTGGCCACACAGAGAAGGGAATGTTTACCAGGAGCAGGGGTTATACAGAGCACACCCTGGCCACACAGAGATGGTAATGTTGACCAGGAGCTGCAGGGGTTAGACAGAGCACACCCTGGCCACACAGAGATGGGAATGTCGTCCAGTAGCTGCAGGGTTTATACAGAGCACACTCTGGCCACACAGAGATGGGAATGTTGACCAGGAGCAGGGGTTATGCAGAGCACATCCTGGCCACACAGAGATGGGAATGTTGACCAGGAGCTGCTAGGTTTATACAGAGCACACGCTGGCCACACAGAGATGGGAATGTTGACCAGGAGCAGGGTTTATACAGAGCACACCCTGGCCACACAGAGATGGGAATGTTGACCAGGAGCAGCGGTTATACAGAGCACACCCTGGCCACACAGAGAAGGGAATGTTGACCAGGAGCAGGGTTTATACAGAGCACACCCTGGCCACACAGAGATGGGAATGTTGGCCAGGAGATGCAGGGGTTTTACAGAGCACATCGTGGCCACACAGAGATGGGAATGTTGACCAGGAGACGCAGGGGTTATACAGAGCACACCCTGGCCGCACAGAGATGGGAATGTTGACCAGGAGCAGGGGTATACAGAGCACACCCTGGCCACACAGATGGGAATGTTGACCAGGAGCTGGAGGGGATATACAGAGCACATCGTGGCCACACAGAGATGGGAATGTTGACCAGGAGCAGCTGGGGTTACACAGAGCACACCCTGGCCACACAGAGAAGGGAAAGTTGACCAGTGGCAGGGGTTATACAGAGCACACCCTGGCCACGAAGAGATGGGAATGTTGACCAGGAGATGCAGGGGTTATGCAGAGCACATCCTGGCCACACAGAGATGGGAATGTTGACCATGGGCTGCAGGGGTGATACAGAGCACACCCTGGCAACACAGAGATGGGAATGTTGACCAGGAGCAGGGGTTATAGAGAACACACCCTGGCCACACAGAGAAGGGAATGTTGACCAGGAGCAGGGGTTGTACAGAACACACCCTGGCCACACAGAGATGGGAATGTTGACCAGGAGCAGGGGTTATACAGAACACACCCTGGCCACACAGAGAAGGGAATGTTGACCAGGAGCAGGGGTTATACAGAACACAACCTGGCCACACAGAGAAGGGAATGTTGACCAGGAGCAGGGGTTATACAAAGCACACCCTGGCCACACAGAGATGGGAATGTTGACCAGGAGCTGCTGGGGTTATACAGAGCACACCCTGGCCACACAGAGAAGGGAATGTTGACCAGGAGCAGGGGTTATACAGAGCACACCCTGGCCACACAGTGATGGGAATGTTGACCATGAGCTGCAGGGGTTATACAGAGCACACCCTGGCCACACAGAGAAGGGAATCTTGACCAGGAGCAGGGGTTATGCAGAGCACACCCTGGCCACACAGAGATGGGAATGTTGACCAGGAGATGCAGGGGTTATACAGAGCACATCGTGGCCACACAGAGATGGGAATGTTGACCAGGAGATGCAGGGGTTATACAGAGCACACCCTGGCCACACACAGATGGGAATGTTGACCAGGAGCTGCTGGGGTTAGACAGAGCACACCCTGGCCGCACAGAGATGGGAATGTTGACCAGGAGCAGGGGTATACAGAGCACACCCTGGCCAAACAGATATGGGAATGTTGACCAGGAGCTGCAGGGGTTATACAGAGCACACCCTGGCAACACAGAGATGGGAATGTAGACCAGGAGCTGCAGGAGTTATACAGAGCACACCCTGGCAACACAGAGATGGGAATGTTGACCAGGAGCTGCAGGGGTGATACAGAGCACACCCTGGCAACACAGAGATGGGAATGTTGACCAGGAGCAGGGGTTATACAGAACACACCCTGGCCACACAGAGAAGGGAATGTTGACCAGGAGCAGGGGTTATACAGAACACACCCTGGCCACACAGAGAAGGGAATGTTGACCAGGAGCAGGGTTTATACAGAGCACACCCTGGCCACACAGAGATGGGAATGTTGACCATGAGCTGCAGGGGTTATACAGAGCACACCCTGGCCACACAGAGATGGGAATGTTGACCAGGAGCATGGGTTATGCAGAGCACATCCTGGCCACACAGAGATGGGAATGTTGACCAGGAGCTAAAGGGGTTATACAGAGCACATCGTGGCCACACAGAGATGGGAATGTTGACCAGGAGATGCAGGGGTTATACAGAGCACACCCTGGCCACAAACAGATGGGAATGTTGACCAGGAGCTGCTGGGGTTAGACAGAGCACACCCTGGCCACACAGAGATGGGAATGTTGACCAGGAGCAGGGGTATACAGAGCACACCCTGTCCACACAGAGATGGGAATGTTGACCAGGAGCTGCTGGGGTTATACAGAGCACACCCTGGCCACACAGAGAAGGGAATGTTGACCAGGAGCAGGGGTTATACAGAGCACACCCTGGCCACACAGTGATGGGAATGTTGACCATGAGCTGCAGGGGTTATACAGAGCACACCCTGGCCACACAGAGAAGGGAATGTTGACCAGGAGCAGGGGTTATGCAGAGCACACCCTGGCCACGCAGAGATGGGAATGTTGACCAGGAGATGCAGGGGTTATACAGAGCACATCGTGGCCACACAGAGATGGGAATGTTGACCAGGAGATGCAGGGGTTATACAGAGCACACCCTGGCCACACACAGATGGGAATGTTGACCAGGAGCTGCTGGGGTTAGACAGAGCACACCCTGGCCGCACAGAGATGGGAATGTTGACCAGGAGCAGGGGTATACAGAGCACACCCTGGCCAAACAGATATGGGAATGTTGACCAAGAGCTGCAGGGGTTATACAGAGCACACCCTGGCAACACTGAGATGGGAATGTTGACCAGGAGCTGCAGGAGTTATACAGAGCACACCCTGGCAACACAGAGATGGGAATGTTGACCAGGAGCTGCAGGGGTGATACAGAGCACACCCTGGCAACACAGAGATGGGAATGTTGACCAGGAGCAGGGGTTATACAGAACACACCCTGGCCACACAGAGAAGGGAATGTTGACCAGGAGCAGGGTTTATACAGAGCACACCCTGGCCACACAGAGATGGGAATGTTGACCATGAGCTGCAGGGGTTATACAGAGCACACCCTGGCCACACAGAGATGGGAATGTTGACCAGGAGCATGGGTTATGCAGAGCACATCCTGGCCACACAGAGATGGGAATGTTGACCAGGAGCTAAAGGGGTTATACAGAGCACATCGTGGCCACACAGAGATGGGAATGTTGACCAGGAGATGCAGGGGTTATACAGAGCACACCCTGGCCACACAGTGATGGGAATGTTGACCATGAGCTGCAGGGGTTATACAGAGCACACCCTGGCCACACAGAGAAGGGAATCTTGACCAGGAGCAGGGGTTATGCAGAGCACACCCTGGCCACACAGAGATGGGAATGTTGACCAGGAGATGCAGGGGTTATACAGAGCACATCGTGGCCACACAGAGATGGGAATGTTGACCAGGAGATGCAGGGGTTATACAGAGCACACCCTGGCCACACACAGATGGGAATGTTGACCAGGAGCTGCTGGGGTTAGACAGAGCACACCCTGGCCGCACAGAGATGGGAATGTTGACCAGGAGCAGGGGTATACAGAGCACACCCTGGCCAAACAGATATGGGAATGTTGACCAGGAGCTGCAGGGGTTATACAGAGCACACCCTGGCAACACAGAGATGGGAATGTAGACCAGGAGCTGCAGGAGTTATACAGAGCACACCCTGGCAACACAGAGATGGGAATGTTGACCAGGAGCTGCAGGGGTGATACAGAGCACACCCTGGCAACACAGAGATGGGAATGTTGACCAGGAGCAGGGGTTATACAGAACACACCCTGGCCACACAGAGAAGGGAATGTTGACCAGGAGCAGGGGTTATACAGAACACACCCTGGCCACACAGAGAAGGGAATGTTGACCAGGAGCAGGGTTTATACAGAGCACACCCTGGCCACACAGAGATGGGAATGTTGACCATGAGCTGCAGGGGTTATACAGAGCACACCCTGGCCACACAGAGATGGGAATGTTGACCAGGAGCATGGGTTATGCAGAGCACATCCTGGCCACACAGAGATGGGAATGTTGACCAGGAGCTAAAGGGGTTATACAGAGCACATCGTGGCCACACAGAGATGGGAATGTTGACCAGGAGATGCAGGGGTTATACAGAGCACACCCTGGCCACAAACAGATGGGAATGTTGACCAGGAGCTGCTGGGGTTAGACAGAGCACACCCTGGCCACACAGAGATGGGAATGTTGACCAGGAGCAGGGGTATACAGAGCACACCCTGTCCACACAGAGATGGGAATGTTGACCAGGAGCTGCTGGGGTTATACAGAGCACACCCTGGCCACACAGAGAAGGGAATGTTGACCAGGAGCAGGGGTTATACAGAGCACACCCTGGCCACACAGTGATGGGAATGTTGACCATGAGCTGCAGGGGTTATACAGAGCACACCCTGGCCACACAGAGAAGGGAATGTTGACCAGGAGCAGGGGTTATGCAGAGCACACCCTGGCCACGCAGAGATGGGAATGTTGACCAGGAGATGCAGGGGTTATACAGAGCACATCGTGGCCACACAGAGATGGGAATGTTGACCAGGAGATGCAGGGGTTATACAGAGCACACCCTGGCCACACACAGATGGGAATGTTGACCAGGAGCTGCTGGGGTTAGACAGAGCACACCCTGGCCGCACAGAGATGGGAATGTTGACCAGGAGCAGGGGTATACAGAGCACACCCTGGCCAAACAGATATGGGAATGTTGACCAAGAGCTGCAGGGGTTATACAGAGCACACCCTGGCAACACTGAGATGGGAATGTTGACCAGGAGCTGCAGGAGTTATACAGAGCACACCCTGGCAACACAGAGATGGGAATGTTGACCAGGAGCTGCAGGGGTGATACAGAGCACACCCTGGCAACACAGAGATGGGAATGTTGACCAGGAGCAGGGGTTATACAGAACACACCCTGGCCACACAGAGAAGGGAATGTTGACCAGGAGCAGGGGTTATACATAAGACACCCTGGCCACACAGAGAAGGGAATGTTGACCAGGAGCAGGGTTTATACAGAGCACACCCTGGCCACACAGAGATGGGAATGTTGACCATGAGCTGCAGGGGTTATACAGAGCACACCCTGGCCACACAGAGATGGGAATGTTGACCAGGAGCATGGGTTATGCAGAGCACATCCTGGCCACACAGAGATGGGAATGTTGACCAGGAGCTAAAGGGGTTATACAGAGCACATCGTGGCCACACAGAGATGGGAATGTTGACCAGGAGATGCAGGGGTTATACAGAGCACACCCTGGCCACACACAGATGGGAATGTTGACCAGGAGCTGCTGGGGTTAGACAGAGCACACCCTGGCCACACAGAGATGGGAATGTTGACCAGGAGCAGGGGTATACAGAGCACACCCTGTCCACACAGATGGGAATGTTGACCAGTATCTGCAGGGGTTATACAGATCACACCCTGGCCACACAGAGATGGGAATGTTGACCAGGAGCTGCTGGGGTTTGACAGAGCACACCCTGGCCACACAGAGATGGGAATGTTGACCAGGAGCAGGGGTATACAGAGCACACCCTGGCCTCACAGATGGGAAAGTTGACCAGGAGCTGCTGGGGTTAGACAGAGCACACCCTGGCCACACAGAGATGGGAATGTTGACCAGGAGCAGGGGTATACAGAGCACAACCTGGCCACACACAGATGGGAATGTTGACCAGGAGCAGGGGTTATGCAGTGCACATCCTGGCCACACAGAGATGGGAATGTTGACCAGGAGCTGCAGGGGTTATACAGAGCACACCGTGGCCACACAGGGAAGGGAATGTTGACCAGGAGCAGTTCTTATACAGAGCACACCCTGGCCACACAGAGAAGGGAATGTTGATCAGAAGCAGGGTTTATACAGAGCACACCATGGCCACACAGAGATGGGAATGTTGACAAGGAGCTGCAGAGGTTATACAGAGCACACCCTGGCCACACAGAGATGGGAATGTTGACCCGGAGCTGCAGGGGTTATACAGAGCAGACTCTGGCCATACAGAGATGTAAATGTTGACCAGGAGCTGCAGGGGTTATACAGAGCACACCCTGGCCACACAGAGAAGGGAATGTTGACCAGGAGCAGGGTTTATACAGAGCACACCCTGGCCACACAGAGAAGGGAATGTTGACCAGATGCAGGGTTTATACAAAGCACACCCTGACCACACAGAGATGGGAGTGTTGACCAGGAGATGCAGGGGTTATGCAGAGCACATCCTGGCCACACAGAGATGGGAATGTTGACCAGGAGCAGGGGTTATACAGAGCACACCCTGTCCACACAGAGATGGGAATGTTGACCAGGAGCAGGGGTTATGCAGAGCACATTGTGGCCACACAGAGATGGGAATGTTGACCAGGAGCTGCAGGGGTTATACAGAGCACACCCTGGACACACACAGATGGGAATGTTGACCAGGAGCAGGGGTTATGCAGTGCACATCCTGGCCACACAGAGATGGGAATGTTGACCAGGAGCTGCAGGGGTTATACAGAGCACACCGTGGCCACACAGGGAAGGGAATGTTGACCAGGAGCAGTTCTTATACAGAGCACACCCTGGCCACACAGAGAAGGGAATGTTGATCAGAAGCAGGGTTTATACAGAGCACACCATGGCCACACAGAGATGGGAATGTTGACAAGGAGCTGCAGAGGTTATACAGAGCACACCCTGGCCACACAGAGATGGGAATGTTGACCCGGAGCTGCAGGGGTTATACAGAGCAGACTCTGGCCATACAGAGATGTAAATGTTGACCAGGAGCTGCAGGGGTTATACAGAGCACACCCTGGCCACACAGAGAAGGGAATGTTGACCAGGAGCAGGGTTTATACAGAGCACACCCTGGCCACACAGAGAAGGGAATGTTGACCAGATGCAGGGTTTATACAAAGCACACCCTGACCACACAGAGATGGGAGTGTTGACCAGGAGATGCAGGGGTTATGCAGAGCACATCCTGGCCACACAGAGATGGGAATGTTGACCAGGAGCAGGGGTTATACAGAGCACACCCTGTCCACACAGAGATGGGAATGTTGACCAGGAGCAGGGGTTATGCAGAGCACATTGTGGCCACACAGAGATGGGAATGTTGACCAGGAGCTGCAGGGGTTATACAGAGCACACCCTGGACACACACAGATATGAGAATGTTGACTAGGAGCTGCAGGGGTTATACAGAGCTCACCCTGGCCACACAGAGATGGGAATGTTGACCAGGAGCTGCAGGAGATATACAGAGCACACCCTGGACACACACACTGATAGGAATGTTGACCAGGAGCTGCAGGAGTTATACAGAGCTCACCCTGGCCACACAGAGATGGAAATGTTGACCAGGAGCTGGGGTTATACAGAGCACACCCTGGCATCACAGAGATGGGAATGTTGACCAGGAGCTGCTGGGGTAATACAGAGCACACCCTGGCCACACAGATATGGGAATGTCGACCAGGAGCTGCAGGAGTATACAGAGCACATCCTGGCCACACAGAGATGGGAATGTTGACCAGGTGCTGCAGGGGTAATGCAGAGCACACCCTGGCCACACAGAGATGGGAATGTTGACCAGGAGCTGCAGGAGTATACAGAGCACACCCTGGCCACACAGAGATGGGAATGTTGACCAGGAGCTGCAGGGATTATACAGAGCACACCCTGCTCACACAGAGATGGGAATGTTGACCAGGAGCTGCTGGGGTTACACAGAGCATACCCTGGACACACGGAGAAGGACATGTTGACCAGGAGCTGCAGGAGTTATACAGAGCACACCCTGGCCACACAGAGATGGGAATGTTGACCAGGAGCTACAGGGGTTATACAGAGCACACCCTGGCCACACAGAGATGGGAATGTTGACCAGGAGCTGCAGGAGTTATACAGAGCACATCCTGGCTACACACAGAGAAGGGAATGTTGACCAGGAGCAGGGGTTATACAGAGCACACCCTGGCCACACAGAGATGGTAATGTTGACCAGGAGCTGCAGGGGTTATACAGAGCACACCCTGGCCACACAGAGATGGGAATGTTGTCCACTAGCTGCAGGGTTTATACAGAGCACACTCTGGCCACACAGAGATGGGAATGTTGACCAGGAGCAGGGGTTATGCAGAGCACATCCTGGCCACACAGAGATGGTAATGTTGACCAGGAGCTGCAGGGGTTATACAGAGCACACCCTGGCCACACAGAGATGGGAATGTTGACCAGGAGCAGGGTTTATACAGAGCACACCCTGGCCACACAGAGATGGGAATGTTGACCAGGAGCAGCGGTTATACAGAGCACACCCTGGCCACACAGAGAAGGGAATGTTGACCAGGAGCAGGGTTTATACAGAGCACACCCTGGCCACACAGAGATGGGAATGTTGACCAGGATATGCAGGGGTTATACAGAGCACATCGTGGCCACACAGAGATGGGAATGTTGACCAGGAGATGCAGGGGTTATACAGAGCACACCCTGGCCACACAGAGATGGGAATGTTGACCATGAGCTGCAGGGGTTATACAGAGCACACCCTGGCCACACAGAGATGGGAATGTTGACCAGGAGCATGGGTTATGCAGAGCACATCCTGGCCACACAGAGATGGGAATGTTGACCAGGAGCTAAAGGGGTTATACAGAGCACATCGTGGCCACACAGAGATGGGAATGTTGACCAGGAGATGCAGGGGTTATACAGAGCACACCCTGGCCACAAACAGATGGGAATGTTGACCAGGAGCTGCTGGGGTTAGACAGAGCACACCCTGGCCACAAAGAGATGGGAATGTTGACCAGGAGCTGGGGTATACAGAGCACACCCTGTCCACACAGAGATGGGAATGTTGACCAGGAGCTGCTGGCGTTATACAGAGCACACCCTGGCCACACAGAGAAGGGAATGTTGACCAGGAGCAGGGGTTATACAGAGCACACCCTGGCCACACAGTGATGGGAATGTTGACCATGAGCTGCAGGGGTTATACAGAGCACACCCTGGCCACACAGAGAAGGGAATGTTGACCAGGAGCAGGGGTTATGCAGAGCACACCCTGGCCACGCAGAGATGGGAATGTTGACCAGGAGATGCAGGGGTTATACAGAGCACATCGTGGCCACACAGAGATGGGAATGTTGACCAGGAGATGCAGGGGTTATACAGAGCACACCCTGGCCACACACAGATGGGAATGTTGACCAGGAGCTGCTGGGGTTAGACAGAGCACACCCTGGCCGCACAGAGATGGGAATGTTGACCAGGAGCAGGGGTATACAGAGCACACCCTGGCCAAACAGATATGGGAATGTTGACCAAGAGCTGCAGGGGTTATACAGAGCACACCCTGGCAACACTGAGATGGGAATGTTGACCAGGAGCTGCAGGAGTTATACAGAGCACACCCTGGCAACACAGAGATGGGAATGTTGACCAGGAGCTGCAGGGGTGATACAGAGCACACCCTGGCAACACAGAGATGGGAATGTTGACCAGGAGCAGGGGTTATACAGAACACACCCTGGCCACACAGAGAAGGGAATGTTGACCAGGAGCAGGGGTTATACATAAGACACCCTGGCCACACAGAGAAGGGAATGTTGACCAGGAGCAGGGTTTATACAGAGCACACCCTGGCCACACAGAGATGGGAATGTTGACCATGAGCTGCAGGGGTTATACAGAGCACACCCTGGCCACACAGAGATGGGAATGTTGACCAGGAGCATGGGTTATGCAGAGCACATCCTGGCCACACAGAGATGGGAATGTTGACCAGGAGCTAAAGGGGTTATACAGAGCACATCGTGGCCACACAGAGATGGGAATGTTGACCAGGAGATGCAGGGGTTATACAGAGCACACCCTGGCCACACACAGATGGGAATGTTGACCAGGAGCTGCTGGGGTTAGACAGAGCACACCCTGGCCACACAGATATGGGAATGTTGACCAGGAGCAGGGGTATACAGAGCACACCCTGTCCACACAGATGGGAATGTTGACCAGTATCTGCAGGGGTTATACAGATCACACCCTGGCCACACAGAGATGGGAATGTTGACCAGGAGCTGCTGGGGTTTGACAGAGCACACCCTGGCCACACAGAGATGGGAATGTTGACCAGGAGCAGGGGTATACAGAGCACACCCTGGCCTCACAGATGGGAATATTGACCAGGAGCTGCTGGGGTTAGACAGAGCACACCCTGGCCACACAGAGATGGGAATGTTGACCAGGAGCAGGGGTATACAGAGCACAACCTGGCCACACACAGATGGGAATGTTGACCAGGAGCAGGGGTTATGCAGTGCACATCCTGGCCACACAGAGATGGGAATGTTGACCAGGAGCTGCAGGGGTTATACAGAGCACACCGTGGCCACACAGGGAAGGGAATGTTGACCAGGAGCAGTTCTTATACAGAGCACACCCTGGCCACACAGAGAAGGGAATGTTGATCAGAAGCAGGGTTTATACAGAGCACACCATGGCCACACAGAGATGGGAATGTTGACAAGGAGCTGCAGAGGTTATACAGAGCACACCCTGGCCACACAGAGATGGGAATGTTGACCCGGAGCTGCAGGGGTTATACAGAGCAGACTCTGGCCATACAGAGATGTAAATGTTGACCAGGAGCTGCAGGGGTTATACAGAGCACACCCTGGCCACACAGAGAAGGGAATGTTGACCAGGAGCAGGGTTTATACAGAGCACACCCTGGCCACACAGAGAAGGGAATGTTGACCAGATGCAGGGTTTATACAAAGCACACCCTGACCACACAGAGATGGGAGTGTTGACCAGGAGATGCAGGGGTTATGCAGAGCACATCCTGGCCACACAGAGATGGGAATGTTGACCAGGAGCAGGGGTTATACAGAGCACACCCTGTCCACACAGAGATGGGAATGTTGACCAGGAGCAGGGGTTATGCAGAGCACATTGTGGCCACACAGAGATGGGAATGTTGACCAGGAGCTGCAGGGGTTATACAGAGCACACCCTGGACACACACAGATGGGAATGTTGACCAGGAGCAGGGGTTATGCAGTGCACATCCTGGCCACACAGAGATGGGAATGTTGACCAGGAGCTGCAGGGGTTATACAGAGCACACCGTGGCCACACAGGGAAGGGAATGTTGACCAGGAGCAGTTCTTATACAGAGCACACCCTGGCCACACAGAGAAGGGAATGTTGATCAGAAGCAGGGTTTATACAGAGCACACCATGGCCACACAGAGATGGGAATATTGACAAGGAGCTGCAGAGGTTATACAGAGCACACCCTGGCCACACAGAGATGGGAATGTTGACCCGGAGCTGCAGGGGTTATACAGAGCAGACTCTGGCCATACAGAGATGTAAATGTTGACCAGGAGCTGCAGGGGTTATACAGAGCACACCCTGGCCACACAGAGAAGGGAATGTTGACCAGGAGCAGGGTTTATACAGAGCACACCCTGGCCACACAGAGAAGGGAATGTTGACCAGATGCAGGGTTTATACAAAGCACACCCTGACCACACAGAGATGGGAGTGTTGACCAGGAGATGCAGGGGTTATGCAGAGCACATCCTGGCCACACAGAGATGGGAATGTTGACCAGGAGCAGGGGTTATACAGAGCACACCCTGTCCACACAGAGATGGGAATGTTGACCAGGAGCAGGGGTTATGCAGAGCACATTGTGGCCACACAGAGATGGGAATGTTGACCAGGAGCTGCAGGGGTTATACAGAGCACACCCTGGACACACACAGATATGAGAATGTTGACTAGGAGCTGCAGGGTTTATACAGAGCTCACCCTGGCCACACAGAGATGGGAATGTTGACCAGGAGCTGCAGGAGATATACAGAGCACACCCTGGACACACACACTGATAGGAATGTTGACCAGGAGCTGCAGGAGTTATACAGAGCTCACCCTGGCCACACAGAGATGGAAATGTTGACCAGGAGCTGGGGTTATACAGAGCACACCCTGGCATCACAGAGATGGGAATGTTGACCAGGAGCTGCTGGGGTAATACAGAGCACACCCTGGCCACACAGATATGGGAATGTCGACCAGGAGCTGCAGGAGTATACAGAGCACATCCTGGCCACACAGAGATGGGAATGTTGACCAGGTGCTACAGGGGTTATGCAGAGCACACCCTGGCCACACAGAGATGGGAATGTTGACCAGGAGCTGCAGGAGTATACAGAGCACACCCTGGCCACACAGAGATGGGAATGTTGACCAGGAGCTGCAGGGGTTATACAGAGCACACCCTGCTCACACAGAGATGGGAATGTTGACCAGGAGCTGCTGGGGTTACACAGAGCATACCCTGGACACACGGAGAAGGACATGTTGACCAGGAGCTGCAGGAGTTATACAGAGCACACCCTGGCCACACAGAGATGGGAATGTTGACCAGGAGCTACAGGGGTTATACAGAGCACACCCTGGCCACACAGAGATGGGAATGTTGACCAGGAGCTGCAGGAGTTATACAGAGCACATCCAGGCTACACACAGAGATGGGAATGTTGACCAGGAGCAGGGGTTATACAGAGCACACCCTGGCCACACAGAGATGGGAATGTTGTCCACTAGCTGCAGGGTTTATACAGAGCACACTCTGGCCACACAGAGATGGGAATGTTGACCAGGAGCAGGGGTTATGCAGAGCACATCCTGGCCACACAGAGATGGTAATGTTGACCAGGAGCTGCAGGGGTTATACAGAGCACACCCTGGCCACACAGAGATGGGAATGTTGACCAGGAGCAGGGTTTATACAGAGCACACCCTGGCCACACAGAGATGGGAATGTTGACCAGGAGCAGCGGTTATACAGAGCACACCCTGGCCACACAGAGAAGGGAATGTTGACCAGGAGCAGGGTTTATACAGAGCACACCCTGGCCACACAGAGATGGGAATGTTGACCAGGATATGCAGGGGTTATACAGAGCACATCGTGGCCACACAGAGATGGGAATGTTGACCAGGAGATGCAGGGGTTATACAGAGCACACCCTGGCCGCACAGAGATGGGAATGTTGACCAGGGGTAGGGGTATACAGAGCACACCCTGGCCACACAGATGGGAATGTTGACCAGGAGCTGCAGGGGTTATACAGAGCACATCGTGGCCACACAGAGTTGGGAATGTTGACCAGGAGCAGCTGGTGTTACACAGAGCACACCCTGGCCACACAGAGAATGGAAAGTTGACCAGTGGCAGGGGTTATACAGAGCACACCCTGGCCACGAAGAGATGGGAATGTCGACCAGGAGATGCAGGGGTTATGCAGAGCACATCCTGGCCACACAGAGATGGGAATGTTGACCATGGGCTGCAGGGGTCATACAGAGCACACCCTGGCAACACAGAGATGGGAATGTTGACCAGGAGCAGGGGTTATACAGAACACACCCTGGCCACACAGAGAAGGGAATGTTGACCAGGAGCAGGGGTTATACAGAACACACCCTGGCCACACAGAGAAGGGAATGTTGACCAGGAGCAGGGGTTATACAGAACACACCCTGGCCACACAGAGAAGGGAATGTTGACCAGGAGCAGGGGTTATACAAAGCACACCCTGGCCACACAGAGATGGGAATGTTGACCAGGAGCTGCTGGGGTTATACAGAGCACACCCTGGCCACACAGAGAAGGGAATGTTGACCAGGAGCAGGGGTTATACAGAGCACACCCTGGCCACACAGAGATGGGAATGTTGACCATGAGCTGCAGGGGTTATACAGAGCACACCCTGGCCACACAGAGAAGGGAATGTTGACCAGGAGCAGGGGTTATGCAGAGCACACCCTGGCCACACAGAGATGGGAATGTTGACCAGGAGATGCAGGGGTTATACAGAGCACATCGTGGCCACACAGAGATGGGAATGTTGACCAGGAGATGCAGGGGTTATACAGAGCACACCCTGGCCACACACAGATGGAATGTTGACCAGGAGCTATGGGGTTAGACAGAGCACACCCTGGCCGCACAGAGATGGGAATGTTGACCAGGAGCAGGGGTATACAGAGCACACCCTGGCCAAACAGACATGGGAATGTTGACCAGGAGATGCAGGGGTTATACAGAGCACACCCTGGCCACACACAGATGGGAATGTTGACCAGGAGCTGCTGGGGTTAGACAGAGCACACCCTGGCCACACAGAGATGGGAATGTTGACCAGGAGCAGGGGTATACAGAGCACACCCTGTCCACACAGATGGGAATGTTGACCAGTATCTGCAGGGGTTATACAGAGCACAACCTGGCCACACACAGATGGGAATGTTGACCAGGAGCAGGGGTTATGCAGTGCACATCCTGGCCACACAGAGATGGGAATGTTGACCAGGAGCTGCAGGGGTTATACAGAGCACACCCTGGCCACACAGGGAAGGGAATGTTGACCAGGAGCAGTTCTTATACAGAGCACACCCTGGCCACACAGAGAAGGGAATGTTGATCAGGAGCAGGGTTTATACAGAGCACACCCTGGCCACACAGAGATGGGAATGTTGACAAGGAGACACAGAGGTTATACAGAGCACACCCTGGCCACACAGAGATGGGAATGTTGACCCGGAGCTGCAGGGGTTATAAAGAGCAGACTCTGGCCATACAGAGATGTGAATGTTGACCAGGAGCTGCAGGGGTTATACAGAGCACACCCTGGCCACACAGAGATGGGAGTGTTGACCAGGAGATTCAGGGGTTATGCAGAACACATCCTGGCCACACAGAGATGGGAATGTTGACCAGGAGCAGGGGTTATACAGAGCACACGCTGTCCACACAGAGATGGGAATGTTGACCAGGAGCAGGGGTTATGCAGAGCACATTGTGGCCACACAGAGATGGGAATGTTGACCAGGAGCTGCAGGGGTTATACAGAGCACACCCTGGACACACACAGATATGAGAATGTTGACCAGGAGCTGCAGGGGTTATACAGAGCTCACCCTGGCCACACAGAGATGGGAATGTTGACCAGGAGCTGCAGGAGGTATACAGAGCACACCCTGGACACACACACTGATGGGAATGTTGACCAGGAGCTGCAGGAGTTATACAGAGCTCACCCTGGCCACACAGAGATGGAAATGTTGACCAGGAGCTGGGGTTATACAGAGCACACCCTGGCCTCACAGAGATGGGAATGTTGACCAGGAGCTGCTGGGGTTATACAGAGCACACCCTGGCCACACAGAGAAGGGAATGTTGATCAGGAGCTGCAGGGGTTGTACAGATCACACCCTGGCCACACAGAGATGGTAATGTTGAGCAGGAGCTGCAGGAGTTATACAGAGCACACCCTGGCCTCACAGAGATGGGAATGTTGACCAGGAGCTGCTGGGGTTATACAGAGCACACCCTGGCCACACAGAGAAGGGAATGTTGATCAGGAGCTACAGGGGTTGTACAGATCACACCCTGGCCACACAGATATGGGAATGTCGACCAGGAGCTGCAGGAGTATACATAGCACATCCTGGCCACACAGAGATGGGAATGTTGACCAGGTGCTGCAGGGGTTATACAGAGCACACCCTGGCCACACAGAGATGGGAATGTTGACCAGGAGCTGCAGGAGTATACAGAGCACACCCTGGCCACACAGAGATGGGAATGTTGACCAGGAGCTGCAGGGGTTATACAGAGCACACCCTGCTCACACAGAGATGGGAATGTTGACCAGGAGCTGCTGGGGTTACACAGAGCATACCCTGGACACACGGAGAAGGACATGTTGACCAGGAGCTGCAGGAGTTATACAGAGCACACCCTGGCCACACAGAGATGGGAATGTTGACCAGGAGCTACAGGGGTTATACAGAGCACACCCTGGCCACACAGAGATGGGAATGTTGACCAGGATCTGCAGGAGTTATACAGAGCACATCCTGGCTACACACAGAGATGGGAATGTTAACCAGGAGCTGCAGGGGTTATACAGAGCACACCCTGGCTACACACAGATGGGAATGTTGACCAGGAGCAGGGGTTATGCAGATCACACCCTGGCCACACAGAGATGGGCATGTTGACCAGGAGCTGCAGGAGTATACAGAGCACACCCTGGCCACACACAGAGATGGGAATGTTAACCAGGAGTTGCAGGGGTTATACAGAGCACACCCTGGCTACACAGAGATGTGAATGTTAACCAGGAGCTGCAGGGGTTATACAGAGCACATTCTGGCCACACAGAGATGGGAATGTTGACCAGGTGCTGCAGGGGTTATACAGAGCACATCCTGGCCACACAGAGATGGGAATGTTCACCAGAAGCTCCAGGGGTTATACAGAGCACACCCTGACCACACAGAGATGGGAATGTTGTCCAGGAGCTGCAGGAGTTTTACAGAGCACACCCTGGTCACACAGAGATGGGAATGTTGACCAGGAGCTGTTGGGGTTAGACAGTGCACACCCTGGCCACACAGAGATGGGAATGTTTACCAGGAGCTGCAGGAGATTATACAGAGCACACCCTGGACACACACACAGTTGGGAATGTTGACCAGGAGCTGCAGGGGTTATACAGAGCACACCCTGGACACACAGAGATGGGAATGTTGACCAGGAGCAGGGTTTATACAGAGCACACCCTGGCCACACAGAAATGAGAATATTGAACAGGAGCTGCAGGAGTTATACAGAGCATACCCTGGGAACACACAGATAGGAATGTTGACCAGGAGCTGCAGGGGGTATACAGAGAACACCCTGGCCACACAGAGATGGGAATGTTGACCAGGAGCTGCAGGGGTTATACAGAGCACACCCTGGCCACACACAGAGATGGGAATGTTAACCAGGAGCTGCAGTTGTTATACAGAGCACACCCTGGCCACACAGAGGTGGGAATGTTGACCAGGAGCTGCAGGAGTTATACAGAGCACACCCTGGCCCCACAGACATGGGAATGTTGAACAGGAGCTGCAGGGGTATACAGAGCACACCCTGGCCACACAGAGACGGGAATGTTGACCAGGAGCTGCTGGGGTTGTACAGAGCACACCCTGGGCACATACAGCGATGGGAATGTTGACCAGGAGCTGCAGGGGTTATACAGAGCACACCCTGGCCACACAGAGATGGGAATGTTGACAAGGAGCTGCAGGAGTTATACAGAGCACATCCTGGCCACACACAGATTTGGGAATGTTAACCAGGAGCTGCAGTTGTTATACAGAGCACACCCTGGCCACACAGAGATGGGAATGTTGACCAGGAGCTGCAGGGGTTATAGAGAGCACACCCTGGCCACAGACAGAGATGGGAATGTTGACCATGAGCTGCAGGGGTTATACAGAGCACATCCTGGCCACACAGAGATGGGAATGTTGACCAGGAACTGCTGGGGTTATACAGAGCACACCCTGGCCACACAGAGATGGGAATGTTGACCAGGAGCTGCAGGGGTTATACAGAGCACACCCTGGCCACACAGAGATGGGAATGTTGACCAGAATCTGCAGGGATTATACAGAGCACACCCTGGCCACACAGAGACGGGAATGTTGACCAGGAGCTGCTGGGGTTATACAGAGCACACCCTGGGCACAAACAGAGAATGGAATGTTGAACAGGAGCTGCAGCGGTTATACAGAGCACACCCTGGCCACACAGAGATGGGAATGTCGACCAGGAGCTGCAGTGGTTATACAGAGCACACCCTGGCCACACAGAGATGGGAATGTTGACCAGGAGCTGCTGCGTTTATACAGAGCACACCCTGGCCACAAAGAGATGGGAATGTCGACCAGGAGCTGCAGGTGTTATACAGAGCTCACCCTGGCCAGACAGAGATGAGAATGTTGACCAGGAGCTGCAGGAGTTATACAGAGCACACCATGCCCACACAGAGATGGGAATGTTGACCAGGAGGTGCAGGTGTTTTATAGAGGACACCATGGCCACACGGAGATGGAAATCTTGACCTGAAGCTGCAGGGGTTATACAGAGCACATCCTGGCCACACAGATATGGGAATGTTGACCAGGAGCTGCAGGGGTTATACAGAGCTCACCCTGGCCACACAGAGATGAGAATGTCGACCAGGAACTGCTGGGGTTATACGGAGCACACCCTGGCCACACAGAGATGGGAATATTGACCAGGAGCTGCAGGGGTTACACAGAGCACACCCTGGACACACAGAGATGGGAATGTTGACCAGGAGTTGCAGGGGTTATACAGAGCACACCCTGCTCACACAGAGATGGGAATGTTGACCAGGAGCTGCTGGGGTTACACAGAGCATACCCTGGACACACGGAGAAGGACATGTTGACCAGGAGCTGCAGGAGTTATACAGAGCACACCCTGGCCACACAGAGATGGGAATGTTGACCAGGAGCTACAGGGGTTATACAGAGCACACCCTGGCCACACAGAGATGGGAATGTTGACCAGGATCTGCAGGAGTTATACAGAGCACATCCTGGCTACACACAGAGATGGGAATGTTAACCAGGAGCTGCAGGGGTTATACAGAGCACACCCTGGCTACACACAGATGGGAATGTTGACCAGGAGCAGGGGTTATGCAGATCACACCCTGGCCACACAGAGATGGGCATGTTGACCAGGAGCTGCAGGAGTATACAGAGCACACCCTGGCCACACACAGAGATGGGAATGTTAACCAGGAGTTGCAGGGGTTATACAGAGCACACCCTGGCTACACAGAGATGTGAATGTTGGCCAGGAGCTGCAGGAGTTATACAGAGCACACCCTGGCCTCACAGAGATCGGAATGTTTACCAGGAGCTGCAGGAGTATACAGAGCACACCCTGACCACACAGAGATGGGAATGTTGACCAGGTGCTGCAGGAGTTATACAGAGCACACCCTGACCACACAGAGATGGGAATGTTGACCTGGTGCTGCAGGAGTATACAGAGCACATCCTGGCCACACAGAGATGGGAATGTTCACCAGAAGCTCCAGGGGTTATACAGAGCACACCCTGACCACACAGAGATGGGAATGTTGTCCAGAACTGCAGGAGTTTTACAGAGCACACCCTGGCCACACACACAGATGGGAATGTTGACCAGGAGCTGTTGGGGTTAGACAGTGCACACCCTGTCCACACAGAGATGGGAATGTTTACCAGGAGCTGCAGGAGATATACAGAGTACACCCTGGACACACACACAGATGGGAATGTTGACCAGAAGCTGCAGGGGTTATACAGTGCACACCCTGGACACACAGAGATGGGAATGTTGACCAGGAGTTGCAGGGGTTATACAGAGCACATCCTGGCCACACAGAGATGGGAATGTTGAACAGGAGCTGCTGGGGTTATACGGAGCACACCCTGGCCACAGAGAGATGGGAATCTTGACCAGGAGCTGCAGGGGTTGTACAGTGCACACCCTGGCCACACAGAGATGGGAATGTTGACCAGCAGTTGCAGGGGTTATACAGAGCACACCCTGGCCACACAGAGATGGGAATGTTGAACAGGAGCTGCTGGGGTTATACAGAGCACACTCTGGCCACACAGAGATGTGAATGTTGACTAGGAGCTGCAGGGATTATACAGAGCACATCCTGGCCACACAGAGATGGGAATGTTAACCAGGAGCTGCAGGGGTTATACAGAGCACACCCTGGCCACACAGAGACGGGAATGTTGACCAGGAGCTGCTGGGGTTATACAGAGCACACCCTGGCCACACAGAGACGGGAATGTTGACCAGGAGCGGCTGGGGTTATACAGAGCACAACCTGGCCACACAGAGACGGGAATGTTGAACAGGAGCTGCAGGGTTTATACAGAGCACACCCTGGCCACACAGAGACGGGAATGTTGACCAGGAGCTGCTGGGGTTATACTGAGCTCACCCTGGCCACACAGAGACGGGAATGTTGAACAGGAGCTGCAGGGTTTATACAGAGCACACCCTGAACACACTGAGATGGTGAATGTTGACCAGGAGCTGCAGGGGTTATACAGTGCACACCCTGGCCACACAGTGATGGTAATGTTGACCAGGAGCTGCAAGGGGTTATACAGAGCACATTCTGGACACACAGAGATGGGAATGTTGCCCAGGAGCTGCCGGAGTTATACAGAGCACACACTGGACACACACAGTTGGGAATGTTGACCAGGAGCTGCAGGAGTTATACAGAGCACACTCTGGCCACACAGAGATGGAAATGTTGACCAGGAGCTGCAGGGGTTATACAGAGCACACCCTGGCCACACAGAGATGGGAATGTTGACCAGGAGCTGCAGGGGTTATACAGAGCACACCCTGGCCACACAGAGATTGGAATGTTGAGCAGGAGCTGCAGGAGTTATACAGAGCACACCCTGGCCACACAGAGATGGGAATGTTGACCAGGAGCTGCAGCAGTTATACAGAGCACACCCTGGACATTCACAGATGGGAATGTTGAACAGGAGCTGCAGGAATTATACAGAGCACACCCTGGCCACACAGAGATGGGAATGTTGAGCAGCAGCAGGGGTTATGCAGAGCACACTCTGGCCACACAGAGATGGGAATGTTGACCAGGAGCTGCAGGAGTTATACAGAGAACACCCTGGCCACACAGAGATGGGAATCTTGACCAGAAGCTGCAGGGATTATACAGAGCACACCCTGGCCACACAGAGATGGGAATCTTGACCAGGAGTTATACAGAGCACACCCTGGCCACAGACAGAGATGGGAATGTTGACCATGAGCTGCAGGGGTTATAGAGAGCACATCCTGGCCACACAGAGATGGGAATGTTGACCAGGAACTGCTGGGGTTATACAGAGCGCGCCCTGGCCACACAGTGATGGGAATCTTGACCAGGAGCTGCAGGAGTTATACAGAGCACACCCTGGCCACAGACAGAGATGGGAATGTTGACCATGAGCTGCAGGGGTTATAGAGGGCACACCCTGGCCACACTGAGATGGAAATGTTGACCAGGAGCTGCAGGGGTTATACAGAGCACACCCTGGCCACACAGAGATGGAAATGTTGACCAGGAGCTGCAGGGGTTATACAGAGCACACTCTGGACACACACAGAGATGGGAATGTTGACCAGAATCTGCAGGGATTATACAGAGCACACCCTGGCCACACAGAGACGGGAATGTTGACCAGGAGCTGCTGGGGTTATACAGAGCACACCCTGGGCACAAACAGAGATGGGAATGTTGACCAGGAGCTGCAGCGGTTATACAGAGCACACCCTGGCAACACAGAGATGGGAATGTCGACCAGGAGCTGCAGTGGTTATACAGAGCACACCCTGGCCACACAGAGATGGGAATGTTGACCAGGAGCTGCTGCGGTTATACAGAGCACACCCTGGCCACACAGAGATGGGAATGTTGACCAGGAGCTGCAGGGCTTATACAGAGCACACCCTGGCCACACAGAGATGGGAATGTCGACCAGGAACTGCTGGGGTTATACGGAGCACACCATGGCCACACAGAGATGGGAATATTGACCAGGAGCTGCAGGGGTTACACAGAGCACACCCTGGACACACAGAGATGGGAATGTTTACCAGGAGCTGCAGGGTTATACGGAGCACACCCTGGCCACAGAGAGATGGGAATCTTGACCAGGAGCTGCAGGAGTTATACAGAGCACACCCTGGCCACACAGAGATGGGAATGTTGACCAGGAGCTGCTGTGGTTATACAGAGCACACCCTGGGCACATACAGCGATGGGAATGTTGACCAGGGGCTGCAGGCGTTATACAGAGCACACACTGTCCACACAGAGATGGGAATGTTGACCAGGAGCTGCAGGAGTTATACAGAGCACACCCTGGCCACACACAGAGAAGGGAATGTTGACCAGGAGCTGGGATTATAGAGAGCACACCCTGGTCACACAGTAATGGTAATGTTGACCAGGAGCTGCAGGGGTTATACAGTGCACACCCTGGCCACACAGAGATTGGAATGTTGAGCAGGAGCTGAAGGAGTTATACAGAGCACACCCTGCCCACACAGAGATGGGAATGTTGACCAGGAGCTGCAGGAGTTGTACAGAGCACACCCTGGACAGAGAGAGATGGGAATGTTGACCAGGAGCAGGGGTTATACAGAGCACACCTTGGCCACAAAGAGATGGGAATGTTGAACAGGAGCTGCAGGGGTTATGCAGAGCACACTCTGGCCACACAGAGATAGGAATGTTGACCAGGAGCTGCAGGAGTTATACAGAGCACACCCTGCCCACACAGAGATGGGAATGTTGACCAGGAGCTGCAGGAGTTATACAGAGCACACCCTGGCCACACAGAGATGGGAATGTTGACCAGGAGCTGCAGGAGTTATACAGAGCACATCCTGGCCACACAGAGATGGGAATGTTGACCAGGAGCTGCAGGGGTTATACAGAGCACACCCTGGCCACACAGAGATGGGAATGTTGACCAGGAGCTGCGGGGGTTATACAGAGCACACCCTGGCCACACAGAGATGGGAATGTTGACCAGGAGCTGCAGGGTTTATACAGAGCACACCCTGGCCACAGACAGAGATGGGAATGTTGACCAGGAGCTGCAGGGGTTATACAGTGCACACCCTGGCCACACAGTGATGGTAATGTTGACCAGGAGCTGCAAGGGGTTATACAGAGCACATTCTGGACACACAGAGATGGGAATGTTGCCCAGGAGCTGCCGGAGTTATACAGAGCACACCCTGGACACACACAGATGGGAATGTTGACCAGGAGCTGCAGGAGTTATACAGAGCACACTCTGGCCACACAGAGATGGAAATGTTGACCAGGAGCTGCAGGGGTTATACAGAGCACACCCTGGCCACACAGAGATGGGAATGTTGACCAGGAGATGCAGGGGTTATACAGAGCACACCGTGGCCACACAGAGATTAGAATGTTGAGCAGGAGCTGCAGGAGTTATACAGAGCACACCCTGGACATAAACAGATGGGAATGTTGAACAGGAGCTGCAGGAATTATACAGAGCACACCCTGGCCGCACAGAGATGCGAATGTTGAGCAGCAGCAGGGGTTATGCAGAGCACACTCTGGCCACACAGAGATGGGAATGTTGACCAGGAGCTGCAGGAGTTATACAGAGCACACCCTGCCCACACAGAGATGGGAATGTTGACCAGGAGCTGCAGCAGTTATACAGAGCACACCCTGGCCACACAGAGATGGGAATCTTGACCAGAAGCTGCAGGGATTATACAGAGCACACCCTGGCCACACAGAGATGGGAATCTTGACCAGGAGCTGCAGGAGTTATACAGAGCACACCCTGGCCACAGACAGAGATGGGAATGTTGACCATGAGCTGCAGGGGTTATAGAGAGCACATCCTGGCCACACAGAGATGGGAATGTTGACCAGGAACTGCTGGGGTTATACAGAGCACGCACTGGCCACACAGAGATGGAAATGTTGACCAGGAGCTGCAGGGGTTATACAGAGCACACCCTGGCCACACAGAGATGGGAATGTTGACCAGGAGCTGCAGGGATTACACAGAACACGCTCTGGACACACAGAGACGGGAATGTTGACCAGGAGCTGCTGGGGTTATACAGACCACACCCTGGGCACAAACAGAGATGGGAATGTTGACCAGGAGCTGCAGCGGTTATACATAGCACACCCTGGCAACACAGAGATGGGAATGTCGACCAGGAGCTGCAGTGGTTATACAGAGCACACCCTGGCCACACAGAGATGGGAATGTTGACCAGGAGCTGCTGCGGTTATACAGAGCACACCCTGGCCACACAGAGATGGGAATGTTGACCAGGAGCTGCAGGGCTTATACAGAGCAGACCCTGGCCACACAGAGATGGGAATGTCGACCAGGAACTGCTGGGGTTATACGGAGCACACCATGGCCACACAGAGATGGGAATATTGACCAGGAGCTGCAGGGGTTACACAGAGCACACCATGGAAACACATAGATGGGAATGTTTACCAGGAGCTGCAGGGGTTATACGGAGCACACCCTGGCCACAGAGAGATGGGAATCTTGACCACGAGCTGCAGGGGTTACACAGAGCACACCCTGGCCACACAGAGATGGGAATGTTGACCAGGAGCTGCAGGAGTTATACAGAGCACACCCTGGCCACACAGAGATGGGAATGTTGACCAGGAGCTGCTGTGGTTATACAGAGCACACCCTGGCCACACAGAGATCTGAATGTTGGCCCGGAGCTGCAGGAGTTATACAGAGCACACCCTGGCCACGCAGAGATGGGAATGTTGACCAGGAGCTGCAGGAGTTATACAGAGCACACCCTGACCACACAGAGATGGGAATGTTGACCAGGAGCTGCTGAGATTATACAGAGCACACCCTGGCCACACAGAGATGGGAATGTTGACCAGGAGCTGCTGAGGTTATACAGAGCACATTCTGGCCACACAGAGATGGGAATGTTGACCAGGAGCTGCAGGGATTATACAGAGCACACCCTGGCCACACAGAGACGGGAATGTTGACCAGGAGCTGCTGGGGTTATACAGAGCACATCCTGGGCACAAACAGAGATGGGAATGTTGAACAGGAGCTGCAGCGGTTATACAGAGCACACCCTGGCCACACAGAGATGGGAATGTCGACCAGGAGCTGCAGTGGTTATACAGAGCACACCCTGGCCACACAGAGATGGGAATGTTGACCAGGAGCTGCTGCGGTTATACAGAGCACACCCTGGCCACACAGAGATGGGAATGTCGACCAGGAGCTGCAGGGGTTATACAGAGCTCACCCTGGCCAGACAGAGATGAGAATGTTGACCAGGAGCTGCAGGAGTTATACAGAGCACACCCTGCCCACACAGAGATGGGAATGTTGACCAGGAGGTGCAGGTGTTTTATAGAGGACACCCTGGCCAGACAGAGATGAGAATGTTGACCAGAATCTGCAGGGGTTATACAGAGCACATCCTGGCCCCACAGATATGGGCATGTTGACCAGGAGCTGCAGGGGTTATACAGAGCTCACCCTGGCCACACAGAGATGAGAATGTCGACCAGGAACTGCCGGAGTTATACAGAGCACACCCTGGCCACACAGAGATTGGAATGTTGACCTGGACCTGGGATTATACAGAGCACACCCTGGACATACACAGATGGGAATGTTGAACAGGAGCTGCAGGAATTCTACAGAGCACACCCTGGCCACACAGGGATGGGAATGTTGAGCAGCAGCAGGGGTTATGCAGAGCACACTCTGGCCACACAGAGATGGGAATGTTGACCAGGAGCTGCAGGAGTTATACAGAGCACACCCTGCCCACACAGAGATGGGAATGTTGACCAGGAGCTGCAGCAGTTATACAGAGCACACCCTGGCCACACAGAGATGGGAATCTTGACCAGAAGCTGCAGGGATTATACAGAGCACACCCTGGCCACACAGAGATGGGAATGTTGACCAGGAGCTGCAGGAGTTATACAGAGCACACCCTGGCCACAGACAGAGATGGGAATGTTGACCATGAGCTGCAGGGGTTATAGAGAGCACATCCTGGCCACACAGAGATGGGAATGTTGACCAGGAACTGCTGGGGTTATACAGAGCACACCCTGGCCACACAGAGATGGAAATGTTGACCAGGAGCTGCAGGGGTTATACAGAGAACACCCTGGCCACACAGAGATGGGAATGTTGACCAGGAGCTGCAGGGATTACACAGAACACGCTCTGGACACACAGAGACGGGAATGTTGACCAGGAGCTGCTGGGGTTATACAGAGCACACCCTGGGCACAAACAGAGATGGGAATGTTGACCAGAAGCTGCAGCGGTTATACAGAGCACACCCTGGCAACACAGAGATGGGAATGTCGACCAGGAGCTGCATTGGTTATACAGAGCACACCCTTGCCACACAGAGATGGGAATGTTGACCAGGAGCTGCTGCGGTTATACAGAGCACACCCTGGCCACACAGAGATGGGAATGTTGACCAGGAGCTGCAGGGCTTATACAGAGCACACCCTGGCCACACAGAGATGGGAATGTCGACCAGGAACTGCTGGGGTTATACGGAGCACATCCTGGACACAGAGAGATGGGAATGTTGCCCAGGAGCTGCCGGAGTTATACAGAGCACACCCTGGCCACACAGAGATTGGAATGTTGAGCAGGAGCTGCAGGAGTTATACAGAGCACACCCTGCCCACACAGAGATGGGAATGTTGACCAGGAGCTGCAGGAGTTATACAGAGCACACCCTGGACAGAGAGAGATGGGAATGTTGACCAGGAGCCGGGGTTATACAGAGCACACCTTGGCCACAAAGAGATGGGAATGTTGAACAGGAGCTGCAGGGTTTATACAGAGCACACCCTGGCCACAGACAGAGATGGGAATGTTGACCAGGAGCTGCAGGGGTTATACAGTGCACACCCTGGCCACACAGTGATGGTAATGTTGACCAGGAGCTGCAAGGGGTTATACAGAGCACATTCTGGACACACAGAGATGGGAATGTTGCCCAGGAGCTGCCGGAGTTATACAGAGCACACCCTGGACACACACAGATGGGAATGTTGACCAGGAGCTGCAGGAGTTATACAGAGCACACTCTGGCCACACAGAGATGGAAATGTTGACCAGGAGCTGCAGGGGTTATACAGAGCACACCCTGGCCACACAGAGATGGGAATGTTGACCAGGAGCTGCAGGGGTTATACAGAGCACACCCTGGCCACACAGAGATTAGAATGTTGAGCAGGAGCTGCAGGAGTTATACAGAGCACACCCTGGACATAAACAGATGGGAATGTTGAACAGGAGCTGCAGGAATTATACAGAGCACACCCTGGCCGCACAGAGATGCGAATGTTGAGCAGCAGCAGGGGTTATGCAGAGCACACTCTGGCCACACAGAGATGGGAATGTTGACCAGGAGCTGCAGGAGTTATACAGAGCACACCCTGCCCACACAGAGATGGGAATGTTGACCAGGAGCTGCAGCAGTTATACAGAGCACACCCTGGCCACACAGAGATGGGAATCTTGACCAGAAGCTGCAGGAATTATACAGAGCACACCCTGGCCACACAGAGATGGGAATCTTGACCAGGAGCTGCAGGAGTTATACAGAGCACACCCTGGCCACAGACAGAGATGGGAATGTTGACCATGAGCTGCAGGGGTTATAGAGAGCACATCCTGGCCACACAGAGATGGGAATGTTGACCAGGAACTGCTGGGGTTATACAGAGCACGCACTGGCCACACAGAGATGGAAATGTTGACCAGGAGCTGCAGGGGTTATACAGAGCACACCCTGGCCACACAGAGATGGGAATGTTGACCAGGAGCTGCAGGGATTACACAGAACACGCTCTGGACACACAGAGACGGGAATGTTGACCAGGAGCTGCTGGGGTTATACAGAGCACACCCTGGGCACAAACAGAGATGGGAATGTTGACCAGGAGCTGCAGCGGTTATACATAGCACACCCTGGCAACACAGAGATGGGAATGTCGACCAGGAGCTGCAGTGGTTATACAGAGCACACCCTGGCCACACAGAGATGGGAATGTTGACCAGGAGCTGCTGCGGTTATACAGAGCACACCCTGGCCGCACAGAGATGGGAATGTTGACCAGGAGCTGCAGGGCTTATACAGAGCAGACCCTGGCCACACAGAGATGGGAATGTCGACCAGGAACTGCTGGGGTTATACGGAGCACACCATGGCCACACAGATATGGGAATATTGACCAGGAGCTGCAGGGGTTACACAGAGCACACCATGGAAACACAGAGATGGGAATGTTTACCAGGAGCTGCAGGGGTTATACGGAGCACACCCTGGCCACAGAGAGATGGGAATCTTGACCACGAGCTGCAGGGGTTACACAGAGCACACCCTGGCAACACAGAGATGGGAATGTTGACCAGGAGCTGCAGGAGTTATACAGAGCACACCCTGGCCACACAGAGATGGGAATGTTGACCAGGAGCTGCTGTGGTTATACAGAGCACACCCTGGCCACACAGAGATCTGAATGTTGGCCAGGAGCTGCAGGAGTTATACAGAGCACACCCTGGCCACGCAGAGATGGGAATGTTGACCAGGAGCTGCAGGAGTTATACAGAGCACACCCTGACCACACAGAGATGGGAATGTTGACCAGGAGCTGCTGAGATTATACAGAGCACACCCTGGCCACACAGATATGGGAATGTTGACCAGGAGCTGCTGAGGTTATACAGAGCACATTCTGGCCACACAGAGATGGGAATGTTGACCAGGAGCTGCAGGGATTATACAGAGCACACCCTGGCCACACAGAGACGGGAATGTTGACCAGGAGCTGCTAGGGTTATACAGAGCACATCCTGGGCACAAACAGAGATGGGAATGTTGAACAGGAGCTGCAGCGGTTATACAGAGCACACCCTGGCCACACAGAGATGGGAATGTCGACCAGGAGCTGCAGTGGTTATACAGAGCACACCCTGGCCACACAGAGATGGGAATGTTGACCAGGAGCTGCTGCGGTTATACAGAGCACACCCTGGCCACACAGAGATGGGAATGTCGACCAGGAGCTGCAGGGGTTATACAGAGCTCACCCTGGCCAGACAGAGATGAGAATGTTGACCAGGAGCTGCAGGAGTTATACAGAGCACACCCTGCCCACACAGAGATGGGAATGTTGACCAGGAGGTGCAGGTGTTTTATAGAGGACACCCTGGCCAGACAGAGATGAGAATGTTGACCAGAAGCTGCAGGGGTTATACAGAGCACATCCTGGCCACACAGATATGGGAATGTTGACCAGGAGCTGCAGGGGTTATACAGAGCTCACCCTGGCCACACAGAGATGAGAATGTCGACCAGGAACTGCCGGAGTTATACAGAGCACACCCTGGCCACACAGAGATTGGAATGTTGACCTGGACCTGGGATTATACAGAGCACACCCTGGACATACACAGATAGGAATGTTGAACAGGAGCTGCAGGAATTATACAGAGCACACACTGGCCACACAGGGATGGGAATGTTGAGCAGCAGCAGGGGTTATGCAGAGCACACTCTGGCCACACAGAGATGGGAATGTTGACCAGGAGCTGCAGGAGTTATACAGAGCACACCCTGCCCACACAGAGATGGGAATGTTGACCAGGAGCTGCAGCAGTTATACAGAGCACACCCTGGCCACACAGAGATGGGAATCTTGACCAGAAGCTGCAGGGATTATACAGAGCACACCCTGGCCACACAGAGATGGGAATCTTGACCAGGAGCTGCAGGAGTTATACAGAGCACACCCTGGCCACAGACAGAGATGGGAATGTTGACCATGAGCTGCAGGGGTTATAGAGAGCACATCCTGGCCACACAGAGATGGGAATGTTGACCAGGAACTGCTGGGGTTATACAGAGCACACCCTGGCCACACAGAGATGGAAATGTTGACCAGGAGCTGCAGGGGTTATACAGAGAACACCCTGGCCACACAGAGATGGGAATGTTGACCAGGAGCTGCAGGGATTACACAGAACACGCTCTGGACACACAGAGACGGGAATGTTGACCAGGAGCTGCTGGGGTTATACAGAGCACACCCTGGGCACAAACAGAGATGGGAATGTTGACCAGGAGCTGCAGCGGTTATACAGAGCACACCCTGGCAACACAGAGATGGGAATGTCGACCAGGAGCTGCATTGGTTATACAGAGCACACCCTTGCCACACAGAGATGGGAATGTTGACCAGGAGCTGCTGCGGTTATACAGAGCACACCATGGCCACACAGAGATGGGAATGTTGACCAGGAGCTGCAGGGCTTATACAGAGCACACCCTGGCCACACAGAGATGGGAATGTCGAACAGGAACTGCTGGGGTTATACGGAGCACATCCTGGACACAGAGAGATGGGAATGTTGCCCAGGAGCTGCCGGAGTTATACAGAGCACACCCTGGCCACACAGAGATGGGAATGTTGACCAGGAGCTGCAGGAGTTATACAGAGCACACCCTGGACAGAGAGAGATGGGAATGTTGACCAGGAGCAGGGGTTATACAGAGCACACCTTGGCCACAAAGAGATGGGAATGTTGAACAGGAGCTGCAGGGGTTATACAGAGCACACCCTGGCCACACAGAGATTGGAATGTTGACCTGGACCTGGGATTATACAGAGCACACCCTGGACATACACAGATGGGAATGTTGAACAGGAGCTGCAGGAATTATACAGAGCACACCCTGGCCACACAGGGATGGGAATGTTGAGCAGCAGCAGGGGTTATGCAGAGCACACTCTGGCCACACAGAGATGGGAATGTTGACCAGGAGCTGCAGGAGTTATACAGAGCACACCCTGCCCACACAGAGATGGGAATGTTGACCAGGAGCTGCAGCAGTTATACAGAGCACACCCTGGCCACACAGAGATGGGAATCTTGACCAGAAGCTGCAGGGATTATACAGAGCACACCCTGGCCACACAGAGATGGGAATCTTGACCAGGAGCTGCAGGAGTTATACAGAGCACACCCTGGCCACACAGAGATGGAAATGTTGACCAGGAGCTGCAGGGGTTATACAGAGAACACCCTGGCCACACAGAGATGGGAATGTTGACCAGGAGCTGCAGGGATTACACAGAACACGCTCTGGACACACAGAGACGGGAATGTTGACCAGGAGCTGCTGGGGTTATACAGAGCACACCCTGGGCACAAACAGAGATGGGAATGTTGACCAGGAGCTGCAGCGGTTATACAGAGCACACCCTGGCAACACAGAGATGGGAATGTCGACCAGGAGCTGCATTGGTTATACAGAGCACACCCTTGCCACACAGAGATGGGAATGTTGACCAGGAGCTGCTGCGGTTATACAGAGCACACCCTGGCCACACAGAGATGGGAATGTTGACCAGGAGCTGCAGGGCTTATACAGAGCACACCCTGGCCGCACAGAGATGGGAATGTCGACCAGGAACTGCTGGGGTTATACGGAGCACATCCTGGACACAGAGAGATGGGAATGTTGCCCAGGAGCTGCCGGAGTTATACAGAGCACACCCTGGCCACACAGAGATTGGATTGTTGAGCAGGAGCTGCAGGAGTTATACAGAGCACACCCTGCCCACACAGAGATGGGAATGTTGACCAGGAGCTGCAGGAGTTATACAGAGCACCTGGACAGAGAGAGATGGGAATGTTGACCAGGAGCAGGGGTTATACAGAGCACACCTTGGCCACAAAGAGATGGGAATGTTGAACAGGAGCTGCAGGGGTTATACAGAGCACACCCTGGCCACACAGAGATGGGAATGTTGAGCAGCAGCAGGGGTTATGCAGAGCACACTCTGGCCACACAGAGATGGGAATGTTGACCAGGAGCTGCAGGAGTTATACAGAGCCCACCCTGCCCACACAGAGATGGGAATGTTGACCAGGAGCTGCAGGAGTTATACAGAGCACACCCTGGCCACACAGAGACGGTAATGTTGACCAGGAGCTGCAGGAGTTATACAGAGCACATCCTGGCCACACAGAGATGGGAATGTTGACCAGGAGCTGCAGGGGTTATACAGAGCACACCCTGGCCACACAGAGATGGGAATGTTGACCAGGAGCTGCGGGGGTTATACACAGCACACCCTGGCCACACAGAGATGGGAATGTTGACCAGGAGCTGCAGGGGTTACACAGAGCACACCCTGGCCACACAGAGATGGGAATGTTGACCAGGAGCTGCAGGGGTTATACAGTGCACACCCTGGCCACACAGTGATGGTAATGTTGACCAGGAGCTGCAAGGGGTTATACAGAGCACATTCTGGACACACAGAGATGGGAATGTTGCCCATGAGCTGCAGGAATTATACAGAGCACATCCTGGCCACACAGAGTTGGGAATGTTAACCAGGAGCTGCAGGGGTTATACAGAGCACACCCTGGCCACACAGAGACGGGAATGTTGACCAGGAGCTGCTGGGGTTATACAGAGCACACCCTGGCCACACAGAGACGGGAATGTTGACCAGGAGCGGCTGGGGTTATACAGAGCACACCCTGGCCACACAGAGACGGGAATATTGACCAGGAGCTGCTGGGGTTATACTGAGCTCACCCTGGCCACACAGAGACGGGAATGTTGAACAGGAGCTGCAGGGTTTATACAGAGCACACCCTGAACACACTGAGATGGTGAATGTTGACCAGGAGCTGCAGGGGTTATACAGTGCACACCCTGGCCACACAGTGATGGTAATGTTGACCAGGAGCTGCAAGGGGTTATACAGAGCACATTCTGGACACACAGAGATGGGAATGTTGCCCAGGAGCTGCCGGAGTTATACAGAGCACACCCTGGACACACACAGATGGGAATGTTGACCAGGAGCTGTAGGAGTTATACAGAGCACACTCTGGCCACACAGAGATGGAAATGTTGACCAGGAGCTGCAGGGGTTATACAGAGCACACCCTGGCCACACAGAGATGGGAATGTTGACCAGGAGCTGCAGGGGTTATACAGAGCACACCCTGGCCACACAGAGATTGGAATGTTGAGCAGGAGCTGCAGGAGTTATACAGAGCACACCCTGGCCACACAGAGATGGGAAGGTTGAGCAGCAGCAGGGGTTATGCAGAGCACACTCTGGCCACACAGAGATGGGAATGTTGACCAGGAGCTGCAGGAGTTATACAGAGCACACCCTGCCCACACAGAGATGGGAATGTTGACCAGGAGCTGCAGCAGTTATACAGAGCACACCCTGGCCACACAGAGATGGGAATGTTGACCAGGAGCTGCAGGAGTTATACAGAGCACAGCCTGGCCACAGACAGAGATGGGAATGTTGACCATGAGCTGCAGGGGTTATAGAGAGCACACCCTGGCCACAGAGAGATGGGAATCTTGACCAGGAGCTGCAGGGGTTATACAGTGCACACCCAGGCCACACAGAGATGGGAATGTTGACCAGGAGTTGCAGGGGTTATACAGAGCACACCCTGGCCACACAGAGATGGGAATGATGAACAGGAGCTGCTGGGGTTATACAGAGCACACTCTGGCCACACAGAGATGTGAATGTTGACTAGGAGCTGCAGGGATTATACAGAGCACATCCTGGCCACACAGAGTTGGGAATGTTAACCAGGAGCTGCAGGGGTTATACAGAGAACACCCTGGCCACACAGAGACGGGAATGTTGTCCAGGAGCTGCTGGGGTTATACAGAGCACACCCTGGCCACACAGAGACGGGAATGTTGACCAGTAGCGGCTGGGGTTATACAGAGCACACCCTGGCCACACAGAGACGGGAATATTGACCAGGAGCTGCTGGGGTTATACTGAGCTCACCCTGGCCACACAGAGACGGGAATGTTGAACAGGAGCTGCAGGGTTTATACAGAGCACACCCTGAACACACTGAGATGGTGAATGTTGACCAGGAGCTGCAGGGGTTATACAGTGCACACCCTGGCCACACAGTGATGGTAATGTTGACCAGGAGCTGCAAGGGGTTATACAGAGCACATTCTGGACACACAGAGATGGGAATGTTGCCCAGGAGCTGCCGGAGTTATACAGAGCACACCCTGGACACACACAGATGGGAATGTTGACCAGGAGCTGCAGGAGTTATACAGAGCACACTCTGGCCACACAGAGATGGAAATGTTGACCAGGAGCTGCAGGGGTTATACAGAGCACACCCTGGCCACACAGAGATGGGAATGTTGACCAGGAGCTGCAGGGGTTATACAGAGCACACCCTGGCCACACAGAGATTGGAATGTTGAGCAGGAGCTACAGGAGTTATACAGAGCACACCCTGGCCACACAGAGATGGGAAGGTTGAGCAGCAGCAGGGGTTATGCAGAGCACACTCTGGCCACACAGAGATGGGAATGTTGACCAGGAGCTGCAGGAGTTATACAGAGCACACCCTGCCCACACAGAGATGGGAATGTTGACCAGGAGCTGCAGCAGTTATACAGAGCACACCCTGGCCACACAGAGATGGGAATCTTGACCAGAAGCTGCAGGGATTATACAGGGCACACCCTGGCCACACAGAGATGGGAATCTTGACCAGGAGCTGCAGGAGTTATACAGAGCACACCCTGGCCACAGACAGAGATGGGAATGTTGACCATGAGCTGCAGGGGTTATAGAGAGCACATCCTGGCCACACAGAGATGGGAATGTTGAGCAGGAGATGCAGGGGTTATACAGAGCACACCCTGGCCACACAGAGATGGAAATGTTGACCAGGAGCTGCAGGAGTTATACAGAGCACACCCTGGCCACACAGAGACGGGAATGTTGACCAGGAGCTGCTGGGGTTATACAGAGCACACCCTGGGCACAAACAGAGATGGGAATGTTGACCAGGAGCTGCAGCGGTTATACAGAGCACACCCTGGCAACACAGAGATGGGAATGTCGACTAGGAGCTGCAGTGGTTATACAGAGCACACCCTGGCCACATGGAGATGGGAATATTGACCAGGAGCTGCAGGAGTTATACAGAGCACACCCTGGCCACACAGAGATGGGAATGTTGACCAGGAGCTGCAGGGCTTATACAGAGCACACCCTGGGCACAAACAGAGATGGGAATGTTGACCAGGAGCTGCAGCGGTTATACAGAGCACACCCTGGCAACACAGAGATGGGAATGTCGACCAGGAGCTGCAGTGGTTATACAGAGCACACCCTGGCCACACAGAGATGGGAATGTCGACCAGGAGCTGCTGGGGTTATACAGAGCACACCCTGGCCACACAGAGACGGGAATGTTGACCAGGAGCTGCTGGGGTTATACAGAGCACACCCTGGGCACAAACAGAGATGGGAATGTTGACGAGGAGCTGCAGCGGTTATACAGAGCACACCCTGGCAACACAGAGATGGGAATGTCGACCAGGAGCTGCTGGGGTTATACAGAGCACACCCTGGCCACACAGAGACGGGAATGTTGACCAGGAGCTGCTGGGGTTATACAGAGCACACCCTGGGCACAAACAGAGATGGGAATGTTGACAAGGAGCTGCAGCGGTTATACAGAGCACACCCTGGCAACACAGAGATGGGAATGTCGACCAGGAGCTGCAGTGGTTATACAGAGCACACCCTGGCCACACAGAGAAGGAATGTTGACCAGGAGCTGCTGCGGTTATACAGAGCACACCCTGGCGACACAGAGATGGGAATGTCGACCAGGAGCTGCAGGGGTTATACAGAGCTCACCCTGGCCAGACAGAGATGAGAATGTTGACCAGGAGCTGTAGGAGTTATACAGAGCACACCCTGCCCACACAGAGATGGGAATGTTGACCAGGAGGTGCAGGTGTTTTATAGAGGACACCCTGGCCAGACAGAGATGAGAATGTTGACCAGAAGCTGCAGGGGTTATACAGAGCACATCCTGGCCACACAGATATGGGAATGTTGACCAGGAGCTGCAGGGGTTATACAGAGCTCACGCTGGCCACACAGAGATGAGAATGTCGACCAGGAACTGCCGGAGTTATACAGAGCACACCCTGGCCACACAGAGATTGGAATGTTGACCTGGACCTGGGATTATACAGAGCACACCCTGGACATACACAGATGGGAATGTTGAACAGGAGCTGCAGGAATTATACAGAGCACACCCTGGCCACACAGGGATGGGAATGTTGAGCAGCAGCAGGGGTTATGCAGAGCACACTCTGGCCACACAGAGATGGGAATGTTGACCAGGAGCTGCAGGAGTTATACAGAGCACACCCTGCCCACACAGAGATGGGAATGTTGACCAGGAGCTGCAGCAGTTATACAGAGCACACCCTGGCCACACAGAGATGGGAATCTTGACCAGAAGCTGCAGGGATTATACAGAGCACACCCTGGCCACACAGAGATGGAAATGTTGACCAGGAGCTGAAGGGGTTATACAGAGAACACCCTCGCCACACAGAGATGGGAATGTTGACCAGGAGCTGCAGGGATTACACAGAACACGCTCTGGACACACAGAGACGGGAATGTTGACCAGGAGCTGCTGGGGTTATACAGAGCACACCCTGGGCACAAACAGAGATGGGAATGTTGACCAGGAGCTGCTGCGGTTATACAGAGCACACCCTGGCCACACAGAGATGGGAATGATGACCAGGAGCTGCAGGGCTTATACAGAGCACACCCTGGCCACACAGAGATGGGAATGTCGACCAGGAACTGCTGGGGTTATACGGAGCACATCCTGGACACAGAGAGATGGGAATGTTGCCCAGGAGCTGCCGGAGTTATACAGAGCACACCCTGGCCACACAGAGATTGGAATGTTGAGCAGGAGCTGCAGGAGTTATACAGAGCACACCCTGCCCACACAGAGATGGGAATGTTGACCAGGAGCTGCAGGAGTTATACAGAGCACACCCTGGACAGAGAGAGATGGGAATGTTGACCAGGAGCAGGGGTTATACAGAGCACACCTTGGCCACAAAGAGATGGGAATGTTGAACAGGAGCTGCAGGGGTTATACAGAGCACACCCTGGCCACACAGAGATGGGAATGTTGAGCAGCAGCAGGGGTTATGCAGAGCACACTCTGGCCACACAGAGATGGGAATGTTGACCAGGAGCTGCAGGAGTTATACAGAGCACACCCTGCCCACACAGAGATGGGAATGTTGACCAGGAGCTGCGGGAGTTATACAGAGCACACCCTGGCCACACAGAGATGGTAATGTTGACCAGGAGCTGCAGGAGTTATACAGAGCACATCCTGGCCACACAGAGATGGGAATGTTGACCAGGAGCTGCAGGGGTTATACAGAGCACACCCTGGCCACACAGAGATGGGAATGTTGACCAGGAGCTGCGGGGGTTATACACAGCACACCCTGGCCACACAGAGATGGGAATGTTGACCAGGAGCTGCAGGGTTTATACAGAGCACACCCTCGCCACAGACAGAGATGGGAATGTTGACCAGGAGCTGCAGGGGTTATACAGTGCACACCCTGGCCACACAGTGATGGCAATGTTGACCAGGAGCTGCAGGAGTTATACAGAGCACATCCTGGCCACACAGAGATAGGAATGTTGCCCATGAGCTGCAGGGATTATACAGAGCACATCCTGGCCACACAGAGTTGGGAATGTTAACCAGGAGCTGCAGGGGTTATACAGAGCACACCCTGGCCACACAGAGACGGGAATGTTGACCAGGAGCTGCTGGGGTTATACAGAGCACACCCTGGCCACACAGAGACGGGAATGTTGACCAGGAGCGGCTGGGGTTATACAGAGCACACCCTGGCCACACAGAGACGGGAATATTGACCAGGAGCTGCTGGGGTTATACTGAGCTCACCCTGGCCACACAGAGACGGGAATGTTGAACAGGAGCTGCAGGGTTTATACAGAGCACACCCTGAACACACTGAGATGGTGAATGTTGACCAGGAGCTGCAGGGGTTATACAGTGCACACCCTGGCCACACAGAGATGGTAATGTTGACCAGGAGCTGCAAGGGGTTATACAGAGCACATTCTGGACACACAGAGATGGGAATGTTGCCCAGGAGCTGCCGGAGTTATACAGAGCACACCCTGGACACACACAGATGGGAATGTTGACCAGGAGCTGTAGGAGTTATACAGAGCACACTCTGGCCACACAGAGATGGAAATGTTGACCAGGAGCTGCAGGGGTTATACAGAGCACACCCTGGCCACACAGAGATGGGAATGTTGACCAGGAGCTGCAGGGGTTATACAGAGCACACCCTGGCCACACAGAGATTGGAATGTTGAGCAGGAGCTGCAGGAGTTATACAGAGCACACCCTGGCCACACAGAGATGGGAAGGTTGAGCAGCAGCAGGGGTTATGCAGAGCACACTCTGGCCACACAGAGATGGGAATGTTGACCAGGAGCTGCAGGAGTTATACAGAGCACACCCTGCCCACACAGAGATGGAAATGTTGACCAGGAGCTGCAGCAGTTATACTGAGCACACCCTGGCCACACAGAGATGGGAAT
Source organism: Scyliorhinus torazame (assembly GCF_047496885.1). NCBI lineage: Eukaryota > Metazoa > Chordata > Chondrichthyes > Carcharhiniformes > Scyliorhinidae > Scyliorhinus > Scyliorhinus torazame. The sequence continues at coordinate 948,703 of NW_027307789.1, forward strand.
CTTGACCAGAAGCTGCAGGGATTATACAGAGCACACCCTGGCCACACAGAGATGGGAATCTTGACCAGGAGCTGCAGGAGTTATACAGAGCACACCCTGGCCACAGACAGAGATGGGAATGTTGACCATGAGCTGCAGGGGTTATAGAGAGCACACCCTGGCCACAGAGAGATGGGAATCTTGACCAGGAGCTGCAGGGGTTATACAGTGCACACCCTGGCCACACAGAGATGGGAATGTTGACCAGGAGTTGCAGGGGTTATACAGAGCACACCCTGGCCACACAGAGATGGGAATGATGAACAGGAGCTGCTGGGGTTATACAGAGCACACTCTGGCCACACAGAGATGTGAATGTTGACTAGGAGCTGCAGGGATTATACAGAGCACATCCTGGCCACACAGAGTTGGGAATGTTAACCAGGAGCTGCAGGGGTTATACAGAGCACACCCTGGCCACACAGAGACGGGAATGTTGACCAGGAGCTGCTGGGGTTATACAGAGCACACCCTGGCCACACAGAGACGGGAATGTTGACCAGGAGCGGCTGGGGTAATACAGAGCACACCCTGGCCACACAGAGACGGGAATATTGACCAGGAGCTGCTGGGTTTATACTGAGCTCACCCTGGCCACACAGAGACGGGAATGTTGAACAGGAGCTGCAGGGTTTATACAGAGCACACCCTGAACACACTGAGATGGTGAATGTTGACCAGGAGCTGCAGGGGTTATACAGTGCACACCCTGGCCACACAGTGATGGTAATGTTGACCAGGAGCTGCAAGGGGTTATACAGAGCACATTCTGGACACACAGAGATGGGAATGTTGCCCAGGAGCTGCCGGAGTTATACAGAGCACACCCTGGACACACACAGATGGGAATGTTGACCAGGAGCTGCAGGAGTTATACAGAGCACACTCTGGCCACACAGAGATGGAAATGTTGACCAGGAGCTGCAGGGGTTATACAGAGCACACCCTGGCCACACAGAGATGGGAATGTCGACCAGGAACTGCTGGGGTTATACGGAGCACACCATGGCCACACAGAGATGGGAATATTGACCAGGAGCTGCAGGGGTTACACAGAGCACACCCTGGACACACAGAGATGGGAATGTTTACCAGGAGCTGCAGGGGTTATACGGAGCACACCCTGGCCACAGAGAGATGGGAATCTTGACCACGAGCTGCAGGGGTTACACAGAGCACATCCTGGCCACACAGAGATGAGAATGTTGACCAGGAGCTGCAGGAGTTATACAGAGCACACCCTGGCCACACAGAGATGGGAATGTTGACCAGGAGCTGCTGTGGTTATACAGAGCACACCCTGGCCACACAGTGATGGGAATTTTGACCAGGAGCTGCAGGAGTTATACAGAGCACACCCAGGCCATACAGAGATGGGAATGTTGACCAGGAGCTGCAGGTGTTCTACAGAGCACACCCTGGCCACACAGAGATGGGAATCTTGACCAGAAGCTGCAGGGATTATACAGAGCACACCCTGGCCACACAGAGATGGGAATCTAGACCAGGAGCTGCAGGAGTTATACAGAGCACACCCTGGCCACAGACAGAGATGGGAATGTTGACCATGAGCTGCAGGGGTTATAGAGAGCACATCCTGGCCACACAGAGATGGGAATGTTGACCAGGAACTGCTGGGGTTATACAGAGCACGCACTGGCCACACAGAGATGGAAATGTTGACCAGGAGCTGCAGGGGTTATACAGAGCACACCCTGGCCACACAGAGATGGGAATGTTGACCAGGAGCTGCAGGGATTACACAGAACACGCTCTGGACACACAGAGACGGGAATGTTGACCAGGAGCTGCTGGGGTTATACAGAGCACACCCTGGGCACAAACAGAGATGGGAATGTTGACCAGGAGCTGCAGCGGTTATACAGAGCACACCCTGGCAACACAGAGATGGGAATGTCGACCAGGAGCTGCAGTGGTTATACAGAGCACACCCTGGCCACACAGAGATGGGAATGTTGACCAGGAGCTGCTGCGGTTATACAGAGCACACCCTGGCCACACAGAGATGGGAATGTTGACCAGGAGCTGCAGGGCTTATACAGAGCAGACCCTGGCCACACAGAGATGGGAATGTCGACCAGGAACTGCTGGGGTTATACGGAGCACACCATGGCCACACAGAGATGGGAATATTGACCAGGAGCTGCAGGGGTTACACAGAGCACACCATGGAAACACAGAGATGGGAATGTTTACCAGGAGCTGCAGGGGTTATACGGAGCACACCATGGCCACAGAGAGATGGGAATCTTGACCACGAGCTGCAGGGGTTACACAGAGCACACCCTGGCCACACAGAGATGGGAATGTTGACCAGGAGCTGCAGGAGTTATACAGAGCACACCCTGGCCACACAGAGATGGGAATGTTGACCAGGAGCTGCTGTGGTTATACAGAGCACACCCTGGCCACACAGAGATCTGAATGTTGGCCAGGAGCTGCAGGAGTTATACAGAGCACACCCTGGCCACGCAGAGATGGGAATGTTGACCAGGAGCTGCAGGAGTTATACAGAGCACACCCTGACCACACAGAGATGGGAATGTTGACCAGGAGCTGCTGAGGTTATACAGAGCACACCCTGGCCACACAGAGATGGGAATGTTGACCAGGAGCTGCTGAGGTTATACAGAGCACATTCTGGCCACACAGAGATGGGAATGTTGACCAGGAGCTGCAGGAGTTATACAGAGCACACCCTGGCCACACAGAGATGGGAATGTTGACCAGGACCTGCAGGGGTTACACAGAACAGACTGTAGACACACACAGAGATGGGAATGTTGACCAGAATCTGCAGGGATTATACAGAGCACACCCTGGCCACACAGAGACGGGAATGTTGACCAGGAGCTGCTGGGGTTATACAGAGCACATCCTGGGCACAAACAGAGATGGGAATGTTGAACAGGAGCTGCAGCGGTTATACAGAGCACACCCTGGCCACACAGAGATGGGAATGTCGACCAGGAGCTGCAGTGGTTATACAGAGCACACCCTGGCCACACAGAGATGGGAATGTTGACCAGGAGCTGCTGCGGTTATACAGAGCACACCCTGGCGACACAGAGATGGGAATGTCGACCAGGAGCTGCAGGGGTTATACAGAGCTCACCCTGGCCAGACAGAGATGAGAATGTTGACCAGGAGCTGCAGGAGTTATACAGAGCACACCCTGCCCACACAGAGATGGGAATGTTGACCAGGAGGTGCAGGTGTTTTATAGAGGACACCCTGGCCAGACAGAGATGAGAATGTTGACCAGAAGCTGCAGGGTTTATACAGAGCACATCCTGGCCACACAGATATGGGAATGTTGACCAGGAGCTGCAGGGGTTATACAGAGCTCACCCTGGCCACACAGAGATGAGAATGTCGACCAGGAACTGCCGGAGTTATACAGAGCACACCCTGGCCACACAGAGATTGGAATGTTGACCTGGACCTGGGATTATACAGAGCACACCCTGGACATACACAGATGGGAATGTTGAACAGGAGCTGCAGGAATTATACAGAGCACACCCTGGCCACACAGAGATGGGAATGTTGACCAGGAGCTGCAGCAGTTATACAGAGCACACCCTGGCCACACAGAGATGGGAATCTTGACCAGAAGCTGCAGGGATTATACAGAGCACACCCTGGCCACACAGAGATGGGAATCTTGACCAGGAGCTGCAGGAGTTATACAGAGCACACCCTGGCCACAGACAGAGATGGGAATGTTGACCATGAGCTGCAGGGGTTATAGAGAGCACATCCTGGCCACACAGAGATGGGAATGTTGACCAGGAACTGCTGGGGTTATACAGAGCACACCCTGGCCACACAGAGATGGAAATGTTGACCAGGAGCTGCAGGGGTTATACAGAGAACACCCTGGCCACACAGAGATGGGAATGTTGACCAGGAGCTGCAGGGATTACACAGAACACGCTCTGGACACACAGAGACGGGAATGTTGACCAGGAGCTGCTGGGGTTATACAGAGCACACCCTGGCCACAAACAGAGATGGGAATGTTGACCAGGAGCTGCAGCGGTTATACAGAGCACACCCTGGCAACACAGAGATGGGAATGTCGACCAGGAGCTGCATTGGTTATACAGAGCACACCCTTGCCACACAGAGATGGGAATGTTGACCAGGAGCTGCTGCGGTTATACAGAGCACACCCTGGCCACACAGAGATGGGAATGTTGACCAGGAGCTGCAGGGCTTATACAGAGCACACCCTGGCCACACAGAGATGGGAATGTCGACCAGGAACTGCTGGGGTTATACGGAGCACATCCTGGACACAGAGAGATGGGAATGTTGCCCAGGAGCTGCCGGAGTTATACAGAGCATACCCTGGCCACACAGAGATTGGAATGTTGAGCAGGAGCTGCAGGAGTTATACAGAGCACACCCTGCCCACACAGAGATGGGAATGTTGACCAGGAGCTGCAGGAGTTATACAGAGCACACCCTGGACAGAGAGTGATGGGAATGTTGACCAGGAGCAGGGGTTATACAGAGCACACCTTGGCCACAAAGAGATGGGAATGTTGAACAGGAGCTGCAGGGGTTATACAGAGCACACCCTGGCCACACAGAGATGGGAATGTTGAGCAGCAGCAGGGGTTATGCAGAGCACACTCTGGCCACACAGAGATGGGAATGTTGACCAGGAGCTGCAGGAGTTATACAGAGCACACCCTGCCCACACAGAGATGGGAATGTTGACCAGGAGCTGCAGGAGTTATACAGAGCACACCCTGGCCACACAGAGATGGTAATGTTGACCAGGAGCTGCAGGAGTTATACAGAGCACATCCTGGCCACACAGAGATGGGAATGTTGACCAGGAGCTGCAGGGGTTATACAGAGCACACCCTGGCCACACAGAGATGGGAATGTTGACCAGGAGCTGCGGGGGTTATACACAGCACACCCTGGCCACACAGAGATGGGAATGTTGACCAGGAGCTGCAGGGTTTATACAGAGCACACCCTGGCCACAGACAGAGATGGGAATGTTGACCAGGAGCTGCAGGGGTTATACAGTGCACACCCTGGCCACACAGTGATGGTAATGTTGACCAGGAGCTGCAAGGGGTTATACAGAGCACATTCTGGACACACAGAGATGGGAATGTTGCCCATGAGCTGCAGGGATTATACAGAGCACATCCTGGCCACACAGAGTTGGGAATGTTAACCAGGAGCTGCAGGGGTTATACAGAGCACACCCTGGCCACACAGAGACGGGAATGTTGACCAGGAGCTGCTGGGGTTATACAGAGCACACCCTGGCCACACAGAGACGGGAATGTTGACCAGGAGCGGCTGGGGTTATACAGAGCACACCCTGGCCACACAGAGTCGGGAATATTGACCAGGAGCTGCTGGGGTTATACTGAGCTCACCCTGGCCACACAGAGACGGGAATGTTGAACAGGAGCTGCAGGGTTTATACAGAGCACACCCTGAACACACTGAGATGGTGAATGTTGACCAGGAGCTGCAGGGGTTATACAGTGCACACCCTGGCCACACAGAGATGGTAATGTTGACCAGGAGCTGCAAGGGGTTATACAGAGCACATTCTGGACACACAGAGATGGGAATCTTGCCCAGGAGCTGCCGGAGTTATACAGAGCACACCCTGGTCACACACAGATGGGAATGTTGACCAGGAGCTGTAGGAGTTATACAGAGCACACCCTGGCCACACAGAGATGGGAATGTTGACCAGGAGCTGCAGGGGTTATACAGAGCACACCCTGGCCACACAGAGATTGGAATGTTGAGCAGGAGCTGCAGGAGTTATACAGAGCACACCCTGGCCACACAGAGATGGGAATCTTGACCAGAAGCTGCAGGGATTATACAGAGCACACCCTGGCCGCACAGAGATGGGAATGTTGACCAGGAGCTGCAGGAGTTATACAGAGCACACCCTGCCCACACAGAGATGGGAATGTTGACCAGGAGCTGCAGCAGTTATACAGAGCACACCCTGGCCACACAGAGATGGGAATCTTGACCAGAAGCTGCAGGGATTATACAGAGCACACCCTGGCCACACAGAGATGGGAATCTTGACCAGGAGCTGCAGGAGTTATACAGAGCACACCCTGGCCACAGACAGAGATGGGAATGTTGACCATGAGCTGCAGGGGTTATAGAGAGCACACCCTGGCCACAGAGAGATGGGAATCTTGACCAGGAGCTGCAGGGGTTATACAGTGCACACCCTGGCCACACAGAGATGGGAATGTTGACCAGGAGTTGCAGGGGTTATACAGAGCACACCCTGGCCACACAGAGATGGGATTGATGAACAGGAGCTGCTGGGGTTATACAGAGCACACTCTGGCCACACAGAGATGTGAATGTTGACTAGGAGCTGCAGGGATTATACAGAGCACATCCTGGCCACACAGAGTTGGGAATGTTAACCAGGAGCTGCAGGGGTTATACAGAGCACACCCTGGCCACACAGAGACGGGAATGTTGACCAGGAGCTGCTGGGGTTATACAGAGCACACCCTGGCCACACAGAGACGGGAATGTCGACCAGGAGCGGCTGGGGTTATACAGAGCACACCCTGGCCACACAGAGACGGGAATATTGACCAGGAGCTGCTGGGGTTATACTGAGCTCACCCTGGCCACACAGAGACGGGAATGTTGAACAGGAGCTGCAGGGTTTATACAGAGCACACCCTGAACACACTGAGATGGTGAATGTTGACCAGGAGCTGCAGGGGTTATACAGTGCACACCCTGGCCACACAGTGATGGTAATGTTGACCAGCAGCTGCAAGGGGTTATACAGAGCACATTCTGGACACACAGAGATGGGAATGTTGCCCAGGAGCTGCCGGAGTTATACAGAGCACACGCTGGACACACACAGATGGGAATGTTGACCAGGAGCTGCAGGGGTTATACAGAGCACACCCTGGCCACACAGAGATGGGAATGTTGACCAGGAGCTGCAGGGGTTATACAGAGCACACCCTGGCCACACAGAGATTGGAATGTTGAGCAGGAGCTGCAGGAGTTATACAGAGCACACCCTGGCCACACAGAGATGGGAATCTTGACCAGGAGCTGCAGGAGTTATACAGAGCACACCCTGCCCACACAGAGATGGGAATGTTGACCAGGAGCTGCAGCAGTTATACAGAGCACACCCTGGCCACACAGAGATGGGAATCTTGACCAGAAGCTGCAGGGATTATACAGAGCACACCCTGGCCACACAGAGATGGGAATCTTGACAAGGAGCTGCAGGAGTTATACAGAGCACACCCTGGCCACAGACAGAGATGGGAATGTTGACCAAGAGCTTCAGGGGTTATAGAGAGCACATCCTGGCCACACAGAGATGGGAATGTTGAGCAGGAGATGCAGGGGTTATACAGAGCACACCCTGGCCACACAGAGATGGAAATGTTGACCAGGAGCTGCAGGGGTTATACAGAGCACACCCTGGCCACACAGAGACGGGAATGTTGACCAGGAGCTGCTGGGGTTATACAGAGCACACCCTGGGCACAAACAGAGATGGGAATGTTGACCAGGAGCTGCAGCGGTTATACAGAGCACACCCTGGCAACACAGAGATGGGAATGTCGACCAGGAGCTGCAGTGGTTATACAGAGCACACCCTGGCCACACAGAGATGGGAATGTTGACCAGGAGCTGCAGGGCTTATACAGAGCACACCCTGGGCACAAACAGAGATGGGAATGTTGACCAGGAGCTGCAGCGGTTATACAGAGCACACCCTGGCAACACAGAGATGGGAATGTCGACCAGGAGCTGCAGTGGTTATACAGAGCACACCCTGGCCACACAGAGATGGGAATGTCGACCAGGAGCTGCTGGGGTTATACAGAGCACACCCTGGCCACACAGAGACGGGAATGTTGACCAGGAGCTGCTGGGGTTATACAGAGCACACCCTGGGCACAAACAGAGATGGGAATGTTGACCAGGAGCTGCAGCGGTTATACAGAGCACACCCTGGCAACACAGAGATGGGAATGTCGACCAGGAGCTGCTGGGGTTATACAGAGCACACCCTGGCCACACAGAGACGGGAATGTTGACCAGTAGCTGCTGGGGTTATACAGAGCACACCCTGGGCACAAACAGAGATGGGAATGTTGACAAGGAGCTGCAGCGGTTATACAGAGCACACCCTGGCAACACAGAGATGGGAATGTCGACCAGGAGCTGCAGTGGTTATACAGAGCACACCCTGGCCACACAGAGAAGGAATGTTGACCAGGAGCTGCAGGGCTTATACAGAGCACACCCTGGCCACACAAAGATGGGAATGTCGACCAGGAACTGCTGGGGTTATACGGAGCACACCATGGCCACACAGAGATGGGAATATTGACCAGGAGCTGCAGGGGTTACACAGAGCACACCCTGGACACACAGAGATGGGAATGTTTACCAGGAGCTGCAGGGGTTATACGGAGCACACCCTGGCCACAGAGAGATGGGAATCTTGACCACGAGCTGCAGGGGTTAAACAGAGCACATCCTGGCCACACAGAGATGAGAATGTTGACCAGGAGCTGCAGGAGTTATACAGAGCACACCCTGGCCACACAGAGATGGGTATGTTGACCAGGAGCTGCTGTGGTTATACAGAGCACACCCTGGCCACACAGAGATGGGAATTTTGACCAGGAGCTGCAGGGGTTATACAGAGCACACCCAGGCCATACAGAGATGGGAATGTTGACCAGCAGCTGCAGGTGTTCTACAGAGCACACCCTGGCCACACAGAGATGGGAATGTTGACCAGGAGCAGGGGTTATACAGAGCACACACTTGCCACACAGAGATGGGAATGTTGACCAGGAGCTGCAGGGATTATACAGAGCACACTCTGGCCACACAGAGATGGGAATTTTGACCAGGAGCTGCAGGGGTTATACAGAGCACACCCAGGCCATACAGAGATGGGAATGTTGACCAGGAGCTGCAGGGGTTATACAGAGCACACCCTGTCCCCACGGAGATGGGAATGTTGACCAGGAGCTGCAGGAGTTATACAGAGCACATCCTGGCCACACAGAGATGGGAATGTTGACCAGGAGCTGCAGGGGTTATACAGAGCACACCCTGGCCACACGGAGATGGGAATGTTGACCAGGAGCTGCAGGAGTTATACAGAGCACACCCTGGCCACACAGAGACGGGAATGTTGACCAGGAGCTGCTGGGGTTATACAGAGCACATCCTGGCCACACAGAGATGGGAATGTTGACCAGGAGCTGCTGGGGTTATACAGAGATCACCCTGGCCACACAGAGACGGGAATGTTGAACAGGAGCTGCAGGGGTTATACAGAGCACACCCTGGACACACAGAGATGGGAATGTTGACCAGGAGCTGCAGGAGTTATACAGAGCACAACCTGGCCCCACAGAGATGGGAATGTTGTACAGGAGCTGCAGGAGTATACAGAGCACACCCTGGATACACTGAGATGGGAATGTTGACCAGGAGCTGGGGTTATACAGAGCACACCATGGCCACACAGAGATGGGAATATTGACCAGGAGCTGCAGGGGTTACACAGAGCACACCCTGGCCACACAGAGATGGGAATGTTGACCAGGAGCTGCAGGAGTTATACAGAGCACACCCTGGACACACAGAGATGGGAATGTTTACCAGGAGCTGCAGGGGTTATACGGAGCACACCCTGGCCACAGAGAGATGGGAATCTTGACCACGAGCTGCAGGGGTTACACAGAGCACACCCTGGCCACACAGAGATGGGAATGTTGACCAGGAGCTGCAGGAGTTATACAGAGCACACCCTGGCCACACAGAGATGGGAATGTTGACCAGGAGCTGCTGTGGTTATACAGAGCACACCCTGGCCACACAGAGATCTGAATGTTGGCCAGGAGCTGCAGGAGTTATACAGAGCACACCCTGGCCACGCAGAGATGGGAATGTTGACCAGGAGCTGCAGGAGTTATACAGAGCACACCCTGACCACACAGAGATGGGAATGTTGACCAGGAGCTGCTGAGGTTATACAGAGCACATTCTGGCCACACAGAGATGGGAATGTTGACCAGGAGCTGCTGAGGTTATACAGAGCACATTCTGGCAACACAGTGATGGGAATGTTGACCAGGAGCTGCAGGTGTTCTACAGAGCACACCCTGGCCACACAGAGATGGGAATGTTGAACAGGAGCAGGGGTTATACAGAGCACACACTTGCCACACAGAGATGGGAATGTCGACCAGGAGCTGCAGGGATTATACAGAGCACACTCTGGCCACACAGAGATGGGAATTTTGACCAGGAGCTGCAGGGGTTATACAGAGCACACCCAGGCCATACAGAGATGGGAATGTTGACCAGGAGCTGCAGGGGTTATACAGAGCACAACCTGGCCCCACAGAGATGGGAATGTTGAACAGGAGCTGCAGGAGTATACAGAGCACACCCTGGATACACTGAGATGGGAATGTTGACCAGGAGCTGGGGTTATACAGAGCACACCCTGGCCACACAGAGACGGGAATGTTGACCAGGAGCTGCTGGGGTTATACAGAGCACACCCTGGCCACACACAGAGATGGGAATGTTGACCTGGAGCTGGGATTATATAGAGCACACCCTGAACACACTGAGATGGTGAATGTTGACCAGGAGCTGCAGGGGTTATACAGTGCACACCTTGGCCACACAGTGATGGTAATGTTGACCAGGAGCTGCAGGAGTTATACAGAGCACATCCTGGACACACACAGATGGGAATGTTGACCAGGAGCTGCAGGAGTTATACAGAGCACACTCTGGCCACACAGAGATGGAAATGTTGACCAGGAGCTGCAGGGGTTATACAGAGCACACCCTGGCCACACAGAGATGGGAATGTTGACCAGGAGCTGCAGGTGTTCTACAGAGCACACCCTGGCCACACAGAGATGGGAATGTTGAACAGGAGCAGGGGTTATACAGAGCACACACTTGCCACACAGAGATGGGAATGTCGACCAGGAGCTGCAGGGATTATACAGAGCACACTCTGGCCACACAGAGATGGGAATTTTGACCAGGAGCTGCAGGGGTTATACAGAGCACACCCAGGCCATACAGAGATGGGAATGTTGACCAGGAGCTGCAGGGGTTATACAGAGCACAACCTGGCCCCACAGAGATGGGAATGTTGAACAGGAGCTGCAGGAGTATACAGAGCACACCCTGGATACACTGAGATGGGAATGTTGACCAGGAGCTGGGGTTATACAGAGCACACCCTGGCCACACAGAGACGGGAATGTTGACCAGGGGCTGCTGGGGTTATACAGAGCACACCCTGGCCACACACAGAGATGGGAATGTTGACCTGGAGCTGGGATTATATAGAGCACACCCTGAACACACTGAGATGGTGAATGTTGACCAGGAGCTGCAGGGGTTATACAGTGCACACCTTGGCCACACAGTGATGGTAATGTTGACCAGGAGCTGCAGGAGTTATACAGAGCACATCCTGGACACACACAGATGGGAATGTTGACCAGGAGCTGCAGGAGTTATACAGAGCACACTCTGGCCACACAGAGATGGAAATGTTGACCAGGAGCTGCAGGGGTTATACAGAGCACACTCTGGCCACACAGAGATGGGAATGTTGACCAGGAGCTGCAGGGGTTATACAGAGCACACCCTGGCCACACAGAGATTGGAATGTTGAGCAGGAGCTGCAGGAGTTATACAGAGCACACCCTGGACATACACAGATGGGAATGTTGAACAGGAGCTGCAGGAATTATACAGAGCACACCCTGGCCACACAGAGATGGGAATGTTGAGCAGCAGCAGGGGTTATGCAGAGCACACTCTGGCCACACAGAGATGGGAATGTTGACCAGGAGCTGCAGGAGTTATACAGAGCACACCCTGCCCACACAGAGATGGGATAGTTGACCAGGAGCTGCAGGAGGTATACAGAGCACACCCTGGCCACAGACAGAGATGGGAATGTTGACCATGAGCTGCAGGGGTTATAGAGAGCACATCCTGGCCACACAGAGATGGGAATGTTGACCAGGAACTGCTGGGGTTATACAGAGCACACCCTGGCCACACCGCGATGGGAATGTTGACCAGGAGCTGCAGGGGTTATACAGAGCACACCCTGGCCACACAGAGATGGGAATGTTGACCAGGAGATGCAGGGGTTACACAGAACACGCTCTGGACACACACAGAGATGGGAATGTTGACCAGAATCTGCAGGGATTATACAGAGCACACCCTGGCCACACAGAGACGGGAAAGTTGACCAGCAGCTGCTGGAGTTATACAGAGCACACCCTGGGCACAAACAGAGATGGGAACGTTGACCAGGGGCTGCAGCGGTTATACAGAGCACACCCTGGCAACACAGAGATGGGAATGTCGACCAGGAGCTGCAGTGGTTATACAGAGCACACCCTGGCCACACAGAGATGGGAATGTTGACCAGGAGCTGCTGCGGTTATACAGAGCACACTCTGGCCACATAGATATGGGAATGTTGACCAGGAGCTGCAGGGGTTATACAGAGCACACCCTGGCCACACAGAGATGGGAATATTGACCAGGAGCTGCAGGGGTTACACAGAGCACACCCTGGACACACAGAGATGGGAATGTTTACCAGGAGCTACAGGGGTTATACGGAGCACACCATGGCCACAGAGAGATGGGAATCTTGACCAGGAGATGCAGGGGTTACACAGAGCACACCCTGGCCACACAGAGATGGGAATGTTGACCAGGAGCTGCAGGAGTTATACAGAGCACATCCTGGCCACACAGAGATGGGAATGTTGACCAGGAGCTGCTGTGGTTATACAGAGCACACCCTGGCCACACAGAGATCTGAATGTTGGCCAGGAGCTGCAGGAGTTATACAGAGCACACCCTGGCCACGCAGAGATGGGAATGTTGACCAGGAGCTGCAGGAGTTATACAGAGCACACCCTGGCCACACAGAGATGGGAATGTTGACCAGAAGCTGCCGAGGTTATACAGAGCACATTCTGGCCACACAGAGATGGGAATGTTGACCAGCAGCTGCTGGGGTTATACAGAGCACACCCTGGCCACACAGATATGGGACTGTTGACCAGGAGCTGCCGGAGTTACACAGAGCACACCCAGGCCACACAGAGATGGGAATGTTGACCAGGAGCTGCTGGGGTTATGCATAGCACATTCTGGCCGCACAGTGATGGGAATGTTGACCAGGAGCTGTAGGGGTTATACAGAGCACACCCTGGCCACACAGAGATGGGAATGTTGACCAGCATCTGCAGGGGACATACAGAGCACACCCTGGCCACACAGAGATGGGAATGTTGACCACGAGCAGGGGTTATACAGAGCACACACTTGCCACACAGAGATGGGAATGTTGACCAGGAGGTGCAGGGATTATACAGAGCACACTCTGGCCACACAGAGATGGGAATTTTGACCAGGAGCTGCAGGGGTTATACAGAGCACACCCAGGCCACAAAGAGATGGGAATGTTGACCAGGAGCTGCAGGGGTTATACAGAGCACACCCTGTCCCCAGGGAGATGGGAATGTTGACCAGGAGCTGCAGGAGTTATACAGAGCACATCCTGGCCACACAGAGATGGGAATGTTGACCAGGAGCTGCAGGGGTTATACAGAGCACACCCTGTCCACACGGAGATGGGAAAGTTGATCAGGAGCTGCAGGGGTTATACAGAGCACACCCTGGCCACACGGAGATGGGAATGTTGACCAGGAGCTGCAGGAGTTATACAGAGCACATCTGGACACACAGAGATGGGATTGTTGACCAGGAGCTGCTGAGGTTATACAGAGCGCACACTGGCCACACAGAGATGGGAATGTTGGCCAGGAGCTGCTGAGGTTATACAGAGCACATCCTGGCCACACAGAGATGGGAATGTTGACCAGGAGCTGCTGGGGTTATACAGAGGACACCCTGGCCACACAGAGATGGGAATGTTGACGAGGAGCTGCTGGGGTTATACAGAGCACATCCTGGCCACACAGAGATGGGAATGTTGACCAGGAGCTGCAGGAGTTATACAGAGCGCACCCTGGACACACACAGATGGGAATATTGACCAGGAGCTGCAGGAGTTATACAGAGCTACCCAGGCCACACAGAAATGGGAATGTTGACCAGGAGCAGGGGTTATACAGAGCACACCCTGGCCACACAGAGATGGGAATGTTGACCAGGAGCTGGAAGGGTTATACAGAGCACACCCTGGCCACACAGAGATGGGAATATTGACCAGGAGCTGCAGAAGTTATACAGAGCACACCCAGGCCACACAGAGATGGGAATGTTGACCAGGAGCTGCAGGGGTTACACAGAGCTCACCCTGGCCACACAGAGATGGGATTGTTGACCAGGAGCTGCAGGAGTTATACAGAGCACACCCTGGTCACACAGAGATGGGAATGTTGACAAGGAGCTGCAGGTGTTAAAGAAAGCACACTCTGGCCACACAGAGATGGGAATGTTGACCAGGAGCTGCAGGGGTTATACAGAGCACACCATGGCCACACAGAGATGGGAATGTTGACCAGGAGCTGCAGGGGTTACACAGAGCTCACCCTGGCCACACAGAGATGGGATTGTTGACCAGGAGCTGCAGGAGTTATACAGAGCACACCCTGGTCACACAGAGATGGGAATGTTGACCAGGAGCTGCAGGGGTTATACAGAGCACACCCTGGACAGAGAGAGATGGGAATGTTGACCAGGAGCTGCAGGGGTTATACAGAGCCACCCTGGCCACACAGAGATGGGAATGTTGACCAGGAGCTGCAGGGATTATACAGAGCACACCCTGGCCACACAGATGGGAATGTTGACCAGGAGCTGCAGGGGTTATACAGAGCTCACCCTGGCCACACAGAGATGGGAATGTTGACCAGGAGTTGCAGGAGTTATAGAGAGCATACCCTGGCCACACAGAGATGAGAATATTGACCAGGAGCTGCAGGAGTTATACAGAGCACACCCTGACCACACAGAGATGGGAATGTTGACCAGAAGAAGGGGTTGTACAGAGCGCACCCGGGCCACACAGAGATGGGAATGTTGACCAGGAGCAGGAGTTATACAGAGAGCACCCTGGCCACACAGAGATGGGAATATTGACCAGGAGCTGCAGGGGTTATACAGAGCACAGCATGGCCACACTGAGATGGGAACGTTGACCAGGAGCTGCAGGAGTTATACAGAGCACACCCTGGCCACACAGAGATGGGAATGTTGACCAGGAGCTGCAGTGGTTATTCAGAGCACACCCTGGCCACACAGAGATGGGAATGTTGACCAGGAGCTGCAGGAGTTATACAGAGCACACCCTGGCCACACAGAGATGGGAATGTTGACCAGGAGCTGCAGGGGTTATACAGAGCTCACCCTGGCCACACAGAGATGGGAATGTTGACCAGGAGTTGCAGGAGTTATAGAGAGCACACCCTGGCCACACAGAGATGGGAATATTGACCAGGAGCTGCAGGAGTTATGCAGAGCACACCCAGGCTACACAGTGATGGGAATGTTGACCAGAAGCAGGGGTCATACAGAGCACACCCAGGCCACACAGAGATGGGAATGTTGGTTAGGAGCTGCAGGGGTTATACAGAGCAAACCCTGGCCACACAGAGATGGGAATGTTGACCAGGAGCTGCAGGGCTTATACAGAGCACACCCTGGCCACACAGATATGGGAATGTTGACCAGGAGCTGCAGGTTTTATACAGAGCACTCCATGGACAGAGAGAGATTGAATGTTGACCAGGAGCTGCAGGGGTTATACAGAGCCACCCTGGCCACACAGAGATGGGAATGTTGACCAGGAGCTGCAGTGGTTATACAGAGCACACCCTGGCCACACAGATGGGAATGTTGACCAGGAGCTGCAGTGGTTATACAGAGCTCACCCTGGCCACACAGAGATGGGAATGTTGACAAGGAGCTGCAGGGGTTAAAGAAAGCACACTCTGGCCACAAAGAGATGGGGATGTTGACCAGGAGCAGGGGTTATACAGAGCACACCCTGGCCACACAGAGATGGGAATATTGACGAGAAGCTGCAGGAGTTATACAGAGCACACCCAGGCCACACAGAGATGGGAATGTTGACCAGGAGCAGGGGGTATACAGAGCACACCCTGGCAACACAGAGATGGGAATATTGACCAGGAGCTGCAGGAGTTATACAGAGCACACCCAGGCCACACAGAGATGGGAATGTTGACCAGGAGCAGGGGTTATACAGAGCACACCCTGGCCACACAGAGATGGGAATATTGACGAGGAGCTGCAGGAGTTATACAGAGCACACCCAGGCCACACAGAGATGGGAATGTTGACCAGGAGCAAAGGTTATACAGGGCACACCCTGGCAACACAGAGATGGGAATATTGACCAAGAGCTGCAGGGGTTATACAGAGCTCACCCTGGCCACACAGAGATGGGAATATTGCCCAGGAGCTGCTGGAGTTATAAAGAGCACACCCTGGCCACACAGGGATGGGAATGTTGAACAGGAGCTGCAGGGGTTATACAGAGCACACCCTGGCCACACAGAGATGGGAATATTGACCAGGAGCTGCAGGAGTTATACAGAGCACACCCTGGCCACACAGCTGGGAATGTTGACCAGGAGCTGCAGGGGTTAAACAGAGCTCACCCTGGCCACACAGAGATGGGAATGTTGACCAGGAGTTGCAGGAGTTATAGAGAGCATACCCTGGCCACACAGAGATGAGAATATTGACCAGGAGCTGCAGGACTTATACAGAGCACACCCTGACCACACAGAGATGGGAATGTTGACCAGAAGAAGGGGTTGTACAGAGCGCACCCGGGCCACACAGAGATGGGAATGTTGACCAGGAGCAGGAGTTATACAGAGAGCACCCTGGCCACACAGAGATGGGAATGTTGACCAGGAGCTGCAGGGGTTATACAGAGCACAGCATGGCCACACTGAGATGGGAACGTTGACCAGGAGCTGCAGGAGTTATACAGAGCACACCCTGGCCACACAGAGATGGGAATGTTGACCAGGAGCTGCAGTGGTTATACAGAGCACACCCTGGCCACAAAGAGATGGGAATGTTGACCAGGAGCTGCAGGAGTTATACAGAGCACACCCTGGCCACACAGAGATGGGAATGTTGACCAGGAGTTGCAGGAGTTATAGAGAGCACACCCTGGCCACACAGAGATGGGAATATTGACCAGGAGCTGCAGGAGTTATGCAGAGCACACCCAGGCTACACAGAGATGGGAATGTTGACCAGAAGCAGGGGTCATACAGAGCACACCCAGGCCACACAGAGATGGGAATGTTGGTTAGGAGCTGCAGGGGTTATACAGAGCAAACCCTGGCCACACAGAGATGGGAATGTTGACCAGGAGCTGCAGGGCTTATACAGAGCACACCCTGGCCACACAGATATGGGAATGTTGACCAGGAGCTGCAGGTTTTATACAGAGCACACCCTGGACAGAGAGAGATTGAATGTTGACCAGGAGCTGCAGGGGTTATACAGAGCCACCCTGGCCACACAGAGATGGGAATGTTGACCAGGAGCTGCAGTGGTTATACAGAGCACACCCTGGCCACACAGATGGGAATGTTGACCAGGAGCTGCAGGGGTTATACAGAGCTCACCCTGGCCACACAGAGATGGGAATGTTGACAAGGAGCTGCAGGGGTTAAAGAAAGCACACTCTGGCCACAAAGAGATGGGGATGTTGACCAGGGGCAGGGGTTATACAGAGCACACCCTGGCCACACAGAGATGGGAATATTGACGAGAAGCTGCAGGAGTTATACAGAGCACACCCAGGCCACACAGAGATGGGAGTGTTGACCAGGAGCAGGGGTTATACAGAGCACACCCTGGCAACACAGAGATGGGAATATTGACCAGGAGCTGCAGGAGTTATACAGAGCACACCCAGGCCACACCGAGATGGGAATGTTGACCAGGAGCAAAGGTTATACAGGGCACACCCTGGCAACACAGAGATGGGAATATTGACCAAGAGCTGCAGGGGTTATACAGAGCTCACCCTGGCCACACAGAGATGGAAATATTGCCCAGGAGCTGCTGGAGTTATAAAGAGCACACCCTGGCCACACAGGGATGGGAATGTTGAACAGGAGCTGCAGGGGTTATACAGAGCACACCCTGGCCACACAGAGATGGGAATATTGACCAGGAGCTGCAGTAGTTATACAGAGCACACCCTGGCCACACAGCTGGGAATGTTGACCAGGAGCTGCAGGTGTGATGCAGAGCTCACCCTGGCCACACAGAGATGGGAATATTGACCAGGAGCTGCAGGAGTTATACAGAGCACACTCTGGCTAACACAGAGATGGGAATTTTGACCAGGAGCTGCAGGGGTTGTACAGAGCGCACCCTGGCCACACAGAGATGGGAATGTTGACCAGGAGCTGCTGGGGTTATACAGAGAGCACCCTGGCCACACAGAGATGGGAATGTTGACCAGGAGCTGCAGGGGTTATACAGAGCACACTCTGGCCACACAGAGATGGGAAAGTTGACCAGGAGCTGCAGGGGTTGTACAGAGCGCACCCTGGCCACTCAGTGATGGGAATGTTGACCAGGAGCTGCAGGGGTTGTACAGAGCGCACCCTGGCCACACAGAGATGGGAATGTTGACCAGGAGCTGCAGGGGTTATACAGAGCGCACCTTGGCCACACAGAGATGGGAATGTTGACCAGGAGCTGCAGGGGTTATACAGAGCACAGCATGGCCACACTGAGATGGGAAGGTTGACCAGGAGCTGCAGTGGTTATACAGAGCACACCCTGGCCACACAGAGAAGGGATTGTTGACCAGGAGCTGCAGGAGTTATACAGAGCACACCCTGACCACACAGAGATGGAAATGTTGACCAAGAGATGCAGGTGTGAGACAGAGCACACCCTGGCCACACAGAGATGGGAATGTTGACCAGGCGCTGCTGGGGTTACACAGAGCACACCTAACCCACACAGAGATGGGAATGTTGACCAGGAGCTGCAGGGGTTATACAGAGCACACCCTGGACAGTGAGAGATGGGAATGTTGACCAGGAGCTGCAGGGGTTATACAGAGCCACCCTGGCCACACAGAGATGGGAATGTTGACCAGGAACTGCAGGGATTATACAGAAACCACCCTGACCACACAGATGGGAATGTTGACCAGGAGCTGCAGGGGTTATACAGAGCACACCTTGGCCACACAGAGGTGGGAATGTTGACCAGGAGCTGCAGGGGTTACACAGAGCTCACCCTGGCCACACAGAGATGGGAATGTTGACCAGGAGCTGCAGGGATTATACAGAAAACACCCTGACCACACAGATGAGAATGTTGACCAGGAGCTGCAGGGTTTATACAAAGCACACCCTGGCCACACAGAGGTGGGAATGTTGACCAGGAGCTGCAGGGGTTATACAGTGCTCACCCTGACTACACAGATGGGAATGTTGACCAGGAGCTGCAGGGGTTATACAGAGCACACCCAGGCCACACAGAGATGGGAATGTTGACCAGGAGCAGGGGTTATACAGAGCTCACCCTGGCCACACAGAGATAGGAATCTTGCCCAGGAGCTGCTGAAGTTACAGAGAGCACACCCTGGCCACACAGGGATGGGAATGTTGAACAGGAGCTGCAGGGGTTATACAGAGCACACTCTGGCAACACTGAGATGGGAATGTTGACCAGTAGCTGCAGGGGTTATACAGAGCACACCCTGGCCACACAGGGATGGGAATGTTGAACAGGAGCTGCAGGGGTTATACAGAGCACACCCTGGACACACGGAGAAGGACATGTTGACCAGGAGCTGCAGGAGTTATACAGAGCACACCCTGGCCACACAGAGATGGGAATGTTGACCAGGAGCTGCAGGAGTTATACAGAGCACATCCTGGCTACACACAGATGGGAATGTTGACCAGGAGCAGGGGTTATGCAGATCACACCCTGGCCACACAGAGATGGGCATGTTGACCAGGAGCTGCAAGAGTATACAGAGCACACCCTGGCCACACACAGAGATGGGAATGTTAACCAGGAGTTGCAGGGGTTATACAGAGCACACCCTGGCCACACAGAGATGGGCATGTTGACCAGGAGCTGCAGGAGTATCCAGAGCACATCCTGGCCTCACAGAAATCGGAATGTTTACCAGGAGCTGCAGTGGTTATACAGAGCACACCCTGACCACACAGAGATGGGAATGTTGACCAGGAGCTGCAGGAGTTATCCAGAGCACATCCTGGCCACACAGAGATGGGAATGTTGACCAGGAGCTGCAGGAGTATCCAGAGCACATCCTGGCCACACAGAGATGGGAATGTTGACCAGGAGCTGCAGGAGTTATCCAGAGCACATCCTGGCCACACAGAGATGGGAATGTTCACCAGAAGCTCCAGGGGTTATACAGAGCACACCCTGACCACACAGAGATGGGAATGTTGTCCAGGAGCTGCAGGAGTTTTACAGAGCACACCCTGGCCAAACACACAGATGGGAATGTTGACCAGGAGCTGTTGGGGTTAGACAGTGCACACCCTAGCCACACAGAGATGGGAATGTTTACCAGGAGCTGCAGGAGATATACAGAGCACACCCTGGGAACACAGAGATAGGAATGTTGACCAGGAGCTGCAGGGGGTATACAGAGCACACCCTGGCCACACAGAGATGGGAATGTTGACCAGGAGCTGCAGGGGTTATACAGAGCACACCCTGGCCACACACAGAGATGGGAATGTTAACCAGGAGCTGCAGTTGTTATACAGAGCACACCCTGGCCACACAGAGGTGGGAATGTTGACCAGGAGCTGCAGGAGTTATACAGAGCACACCCTGGCCCCACAGACATGGGAATGTTGAACAGGAGCTGCAGGGGTATACAGAGCACACCCTGGCCACACAGAGACGGGAATGTTGACCAGGAGCTGCTGGGGTTGTACAGAGCACACCCTGGGCACATACAGCGATGGGAATGTTGACCAGGAGCTGCAGGGGTTATACAGAGCACACCCTGGCCACACAGAGATGGGAATGTTGACAAGGAGCTGCAGGAGTTATACAGAGCACATCCTGGCCACACACAGAGTTGGGAATGTTAACCAGGAGCTGCAGTTGTTATACAGAGCACATCCTGGCCACACAGAGATGGGAATGCTGACCAGGAACTGCTGGGGTTATACAGAGCACACCCTGGCCACACAGAGATGGGAATGTTGACCAGGAGCTCCAGGGGTTATACAGAGCACACCCTGGCCACACAGAGATGGGAATGTTGACCAGAATCTGCAGGGATTATACAGAGCACACCCTGGCCACACAGAGACGGGAATGTTGACCAGGAGCTGCTGGGGTTATACAGAGCACACCCTGGGCACAAACAGAGATGGGAATGTTGAACAGTAGCTGCAGCGGTTATACAGAGCACACCCTGGCCACACAGAGATGGGAATGTCGACCAGGAGCTGCCGTGGTTATACAGAGCACACCCTGGCCACACAGAGATGGGAATGTTGACCAGGAGCTGCTGCGTTTATACAGAGCACACCCTGGCCACACAGAGATGGGAATGTCGACCAGGAGCTGCAGGTGTTATACAGAGCACACCCTGGCCACACAGATATGGGAATGTTGACCAGGAGCTGCAGGGGTTATACAGAGCTCACCCTGGCCACACAGAGATGAGAATGTCGACCAGGAACTGCTGGGGTTATACGGAGCACACGCTGGCCACACAGAGATGGGAATATTGACCAGGAGCTGCAGGGGTTACACAGAGCACACCCTGGACACACAGATATGGGAATGTTGACCAGGAGTTGCAGGGGTTATACAGAGCACATCCTGGCCACACAGAGATGGGAATGTTGAACAGGAGCTGCTGGGGTTATACGGAGCACACCCTGGCCACAGAGAGATGGGAATCTTGACCAGGAGCTGCAGGGGTTATACAGTGCACACCCTGGCCACACAGAGATGGGAATGTTGACCAGGGGTTGCAGAGGTTATACAGAGCACATCCTGGCCACACAGAGATGGGAATGTTGAACAGGAGCTGCTGGGGTTATACAGAGCACACTCTGGCCACACAGAGATGTGAATGTTGACTAGGAGCTGCAGGGATTATACAGAGCACATCCTGGCCACACAGAGACGGGAATGTTGACCAGGAGCTGCTGGGGTTATACAGAGCACACCCTGGCCACACAGAGACGGGAATGTTGACCAGGAGCGGCTGGGGTTATACAGAGCACACCCTGGCCACACAGAGACGGGAATGTTGAACAGGAGCTGCAGGGTATATACAGAGCACACCCTGGCCACACAGAGGCGGGAATGTTGACCAGGAGCTGCTGGGGTTATACTGAGCTCACCCTGGCCACACAGAGACGGGAATGTTGAACAGGAGCTGCAGGGTTTATACAGAGCACACCCTGAACACACTGAGATGGTGAATGTTGACCAGGAGCTGCAGGGGTTATACAGTGCACACCCTGGCCACACAGTGATGGTAATGTTGACCAGGAGCTGCAAGGGGTTATACAGAGCACATTCTGGATACACAGAGATGGGAATGTTGCCCAGGAGCTGCCGGAGTTATACAGAGCACACCCTGGACACACACAGTTGGGAATGTTGACCAGGAGCTGCAGGAGTTATACAGAGCACACTCTGGCCACACAGAGATGGAAATGTTGACCAGGAGCTGCAGGGGTTATACAGAGCACACCCTGGCCACACAGAGATGGGAATGTTGAGCAGGAGCTGCAGGAGTTATACAGAGCACACCCTGGCCACACAGAGATGGGAATGTTGACCAGGAGCTGCAGCAGTTATACAGAGCACACCCTGGACATACACAGATGGGAATGTTGAACAGGAGCTGCAGGAATTATACAGAGCACACCCTGGCCACACAGAGATCGGAATGTTGAGCAGCAGCAGGGGTTATGCAGAGCACACTCTGGCCACACAGAGATGGGAATGTTGACCAGGAGCTGCAGGAGTTATACAAAGCACACCCTGCCCACACAGAGATGGGAATGTTGACCAGGAGCTGCAGTAGTTATACAGAGCACACCCTGGCCACACAGAGATGGGAATCTTGACCAGAAGCTGCAGGGATTATACAGGGCACACCCTGGCCACACAGAGATGGGAATCTTGACCAGGAGCTGCAGTAGTTATACAGAGCACACCCTGGCCACAGACAGAGATGGGAATGTTGACCATGAGCTGCAGGGGTTATAGAGAGCACATCCTGGCCACACAGAGATGGGAACGTTGACCACGAACTGCTGGGGTTATACAGAGCGCGCCCTGGCCACACAGTGATGGGAATCTTGACCAGGAGCTGCAGGAGTTATACAGAGCACAACCTGGCCACAGACAGAGATGGGAATGTTGACCATGAGCTGCAGGGGTTATAGAGGGCACACCCTGGCCACACAGAGATGGAAATGTTGACCAGGAGCTGCAGGGGTTATACAGAGCACACCCTGGCCACACAGAGATGGAAATGTTGACCAGGAGCTGCAGGGGTTATACAGAGCACACTCTGGACACACACAGAGATGGGAATGTTGACCAGAATCTGCAGGGATTATACAGAGCACACCCTGGCTACACAGAGATGGGAATGTTGACCAGGAGCTGCTGGGGTTATACAGAGCACACCCTGGGCACAAACAGAGATGGGAATGTTGACCAGGAGCTGCAGCGGTTATACAGAGCACACCCTGGCAACACAGAGATGGGAATGTCGACCAGGAGCTGCAGTGGTTATACAGAGCACACCCTGGCCACACAGAGATGGGAATGTTGACCAGGAGCTGCTGCGGTTATACAGAGCACACCCTGGCCACACAGAGATGGGAATGTTGACCAGGAGCTGCAGGGCTTATACAGAGCACACCCTGGCCACACAGAGATGGGAATGTCGACCAGGAACTGCTGGGGTTATACGGAGCACACCATGGCCACACAGAGATGGGAATATTGACCAGGAGCTGCAGGGGTTACACAGAGCACACCCTGGACACACAGAGATGGGAATGTATACCAGGAGCTGCAGGGGTTATACGGAGCACACCCTGGCCACAGAGAGATGGGAATCTTGACCAGGAGCTGCAGGAGTTATACAGAGCACACCCTGGCCACACAGAGATGGGAATATTGACCAGGAGCTGCTGTGGTTATACAGAGCACACCCTGGGCACATACAGCGATGGGAATGTTGACCAGGGGCTGCAGGCGTTATACAGAGCACACAC
Source organism: Scyliorhinus torazame (assembly GCF_047496885.1). Classification (NCBI taxonomy): domain Eukaryota; kingdom Metazoa; phylum Chordata; class Chondrichthyes; order Carcharhiniformes; family Scyliorhinidae; genus Scyliorhinus; species Scyliorhinus torazame. Next base: position 973,176 of record NW_027307789.1, read on the forward strand.
TGGCCACACAGAGATGGGAATGTTGACCAGGAGCTGCAGGAGTTATACAGAGCACACCCTGGCCACACACAGAGAAGGGAATGTTGACCAGGAGCTGGGATTATACAGAGCACAACCTGGTCACACAGTAATGCTAATGTTGACCAGGAGCTGCAGGGGTTATACAGTGCACACCCTGGCCACACAGAGATTGGAATGTTGAGCAGGAGCTGCAGGAGTTATACAGAGCACATCCTGGCCACACAGAGATGGGAATGTTGACCAGGAGCTGCAGGGGTTATACAGAGCACACCCTGGTCACACAGAGATGGGAATGTTGACCAGCAGCTGCGGGGGTTATACAGAGCACACCCTGGCCACACAGAGATGGGAATGTTGACCAGGAGATGCAGGGTTTATACAGAGCACACCCTGGCCACAGACAGAGATGGGAATGTTGACCAGGAGCTGCAGGGGTTATACAGTGCACACCCTGGCCACACAGTGATGGTAATGTTGACCAGGAGCTGCAAGGGGTTATACAGAGCACATTCTGGACACACAGAGATGGGAATGTTGCCCAGGAGATGCCGGAGTTATACAGAGCACACCCTGGACACACACAGATGGGAATGTTGACCAGGAGCTGCAGGGGTTATACAGAGCACACCCTGGCCACACAGAGATTGGAATGTTGAGCAGGAGCTGCAGGAGTTATACAGAGCACACCCTGGACATACACAGATGGGAATGTTGAACAGGAGCTGCAGGAATTATACAGAGCACACCCTGGCCACACAGAGATGGGAATGTTGAGCAGCAGCAGGGGTTATGCAGAGCACACTCTGGCCACACAGAGATGGGAATGTTGACCAGGAGCTGCAGGAGTTATACAGAGCACACCCTGCCCACACAGACATGGGAATGTTGACCAGGAGCTGCAGCAGTTATACAGAGCACACCCTGGCCACACAGAGATGGGAATCTTGACCAGAAGCTGCAGGGATTATACAAAGCACACCCTGGCCACACAGAGATGGGAATCTTGACCAGGAACTGCAGGAGTTATACAGAGCACACCCTGGCCACAGACAGAGATGGGAATGTTGACCATGAGCTGCAGGGGTTATAGAGAGCACATCCTGGCCACATAGAGATGGGAATGTTGACCAGGAACTGCTGGGGTTATACAGAGCACACCCTGGCCACACAGAGGTGGAAATGATGACCAGGAGCTGCAGGGGTTATACAGAGCACACCCTGGCCACACAGAGATGGGAATGTTGACCAGGAGCTGCAGGGATTACACAGAACACGCTCTGGACACACAGAGACGGGAATGTTGACCAGGAGCTGCTGGGGTTATACAGAGCACACCCTGGGCACAAACAGAGATGGGAATGTTGACCAGGAGCTGCAGCGGTTATACAGAGCACACCCTGGCAACACAGAGATGGGAATGTCGACCAGAAGCTGCAGTGGTTATACAGAGCACACCCTGGCCACACAGAGATGGGAATGTTGACCAGGAGCTGCTGCGGTTATACAGAGCACACCCTGGCCACACCTAGATGGGAATGTTGACCAGGAGCTGCAGGGCTTATACAGATCACACCTCGGCCACACAGAGATGGGAATGTCGACCAGGAACTGCTGGGGTTATACGGAGCACACCATGGCCACACAGAGATGGGAATATTTACCAGGAGCTGCAGGGGTTACACAGAGCACACCATGGACACACAGAGATGGGAATGTTTACCAGGAGCTGCAGGGGTTATACAGAGCACACCCTGGCCACAGAGAGATGGGAATCTTGACCACGAGCTGCAGGGGTTACACAGAGCACACCCTGGCCACACAGAGAGGGGAATATTGACCAGGAGCTGCAGGAGTTATACAGAGCACACCCTGGCCACACAGAGATGGGAATGTTGACCAGGAGCTGCTGTGGTTATACAGAGCACACCCTGGCCACACAGAGATCTGAATGTTGGCCAGGAGCTGCAGGAGTTATACAGAGCACACCCTGGCCACGCAGAGATGGGAATGTTGACCAGGAGCTGCAGGAGTTATACAGAGCACACCCTGACCACACAGAGATGGGAATGTTGACCAGGAGCTGCTGAGGTTATACAGACCACACCCTGGCCACACAGAGATGGGAATGTTGACCAGGAGTTGCTGAGGTTATACAGAGCACATTCTGGCCACACAGAGATGGGAATGTTGACCAGGAGCTGCAGGAGTTATACAGAGCACACCCTGGCCACACAGAGATGGGAATGTTGACCAGGAGCTGCAGGGGTTACACAGAACAGACTGTGGACACACACAGAGATGGAAATGTTGACCAGAATCAGCAGGGATTATACAGAGCACACCCTGGCCACACAGAGATGGGAATGTTGACCAGGAGCTGCAGGGGTTATACAGAGCACACCCTGGCCACACAGAGATTGGAATGTTGAGCAGGAGCTGCAGGAGTTATACAGAGCACACCCTGGACATACAGAGATGGGAATGTCGACCAGGAGCTGCAGTGGTTATACAGAGCACACCCTGGCCACACAGAGATGGGAATGTTGACCAGGAGCTGCTGCGGTTATACAGAGCACACCCTGGCCACACAGAGATGGGAATGTCGACCAGGAGCTGCAGGGGTTATACAGAGCTCACCCTGGCCAGACAGAGATGAGAATGTTGACCAGGAGCTGCAGGAATTATACAGAGCACACCCTGGCCACACAGAGATCGGAATGTTGAGCAGCAGCAGGGGTTATGCAGAGCACACTCTGGCCACACAGAGATGGGAATGTTGACCAGGAGCTGCAGGAGTTATACAAAGCACACCCTGCCCACACAGAGATGGGAATGTTGACCAGGAGCTGCAGTAGTTATACAGAGCACACCCTGGCCACACAGAGATGGGAATCTTGACCAGAAGCTGCAGGGATTATACAGGGCACACCCTGGCCACACAGAGATGGGAATCTTGACCAGGAGCTGCAGGAGTTATACAGAGCACACCCTGGCACACAGACAGAGATGGGAATGTTGACCATGAGCTGCAGGGGTTATAGAGAGCACATCCTGGCCACACAGAGATGGGAATGTTGACCACGAACTGCTGGGGTTATACAGAGCGCGCCCTGGCCACACAGTGATGGGAATCTTGACCAGGAGCTGCAGGAGTTATACAGAGCACAACCTGGCCACAGACAGAGATGGGAATGTTGACCATGAGCTGCAGGGGTTATAGAGGGCACACCCTGGCCACACAGAGATGGAAATGTTGACCAGGAGCTGCAGGGGTTATACAGAGCACACCCTGGCCACACAGAGATGGGAATGTCGACCAGGAGCTGCAGGTGTTATACAGAGCACATCCTGGCCACACAGATATGGGAATGTTGACCAGGAGCTGCAGGGGTTATACAGAGCTCACCCTGGCCACACAGAGATGAGAATGTCGACCAGGAACTGCTGGGGTTATACGGAGCACACCCTGGCCACACAGAGATGGGAATATTGACCAGGAGCTGCAGGGGTTACACAGAGCACAGCCTGGACACACAGATATGGGAATGTTGACCAGGAGTTGCAGGGGTTATACAGAGCACATCCTGGCCACACAGAGATGGGTATGTTGAACAGGAGCTGCTGGGGTTATACGGAGCACACCCTGGCCACAGAGAGATGGGAATCTTGACCAGGAGCTGCAGGGGTTATACAGTGCACACCCTGGCCACACAGAGATGGGAATGTTGACCAGGGGTTGCAGGGGTTATACAGAGCACATCCTGGCCACACAGAGATGGGAATGTTGAACAGGAGCTGCTGGGGTTATACAGAGCACACTCTGGCCACACAGAGATGTGAATGTTGACTAGGAGCTGCAGGGATTATACAGAGCACATCCTGGCCACACAGAGACGGGAATGTTGACCAGGAGCTGCTGGGGTTATACAGAGCACACCCTGGCCACACAGAGACGGGAATGTTGACCAGGAGCGGCTGGGGTTATACAGAGCACACCCTGGCCACACAGAGACGGGAATGTTGAACAGGAGCTGCAGGGTATATACAGAGCACACCCTGGCCACACAGAGGCGGGAATGTTGACCAGGAGCTGCTGGGGTTATACTGAGCTCACCCTGGCCACACAGAGACGGGAATGTTGAACAGGAGCTGCAGGGTTTATACAGAGCACACCCTGAACACACTGAGATGGTGAATGTTGACCAGGAGCTGCAGGGGTTATACAGTGCACACCCTGGCCACACAGTGATGGTAATGTTGACCAGGAGCTGCCGGAGTTATACAGAGCACACCCTGGACACACACAGTTGGGAATGTTGACCAGGAGCTGCAGGAGTTATACAGAGCACACTCTGGCCACACAGAGATGGAAATGTTGACCAGGAGCTGCAGGAGTTATACAGAGCACACCCTGGCCACACAGAGATGGGAATGTTGAGCAGGAGCTGCAGGAGTTATACAGAGCACACCCTGGCCACACAGAGATGGGAATGTTGACCAGGAGCTGCAGCAGTTATACAGAGAACACCCTGGACATACACAGATGGGAATGTTGAACAGGAGCTGCAGGAATTATACAGAGCACACCCTGGCCACACAGAGATCGGAATGTTGAGCAGCAGCAGGGGTTATGCAGAGCACACTCTGGCCACACAGAGATGGGAATGTTGACCAGGAGCTGCAGGAGTTATACAAAGCACACCCTGCCCACACAGAGATGGGAATGTTGACCAGGAGCTGCAGTAGTTATACAGAGCACACCCTGGCCACACAGAGATGGGAATCTTGACCAGAAGCTGCAGGGATTATACAGGGCACACCCTGGCCACACAGAGATGGGAATCTTGACCAGGAGCTGCAGTAGTTATACAGAGCACACCCTGGCCACAGTCAGAGATGGGAATGTTGACCATGAGCTGCAGGGGTTATAGAGAGCACATCCTGGCCACACAGAGATGGGAATGTTGACCACGAACTGCTGGGGTTATACAGAGCGCGCCCTGGCCACACAGTGATGGGAATCTTGACCAGGAGCTGCAGGGGTTACACAGAACAGACTGTGGACACACACAGAGATGGAAATGTTGACCAGAATCAGCAGGGATTATACAGAGCACACCCTGGCCACACAGAGATGGGAATGTTGACCAGGAGCTGCAGGGGTTATACAGAGCACACCCTGGCCACACAGAGATTGGAATGTTGAGCAGGAGCTGCAGGAGTTATACAGAGCACACCCTGGACATACAGAGATGGGAATGTCGACCAGGAGCTGCAGTGGTTATACAGAGCACACCCTGGCCACACAGAGATGGGAATGTTGACCAGGAGCTGCTGCGGTTATACAGAGCACACCCTGGCCACACAGAGATGGGAATGTCGACCAGGAGCTGCAGGGGTTATACAGAGCTCACCCTGGCCAGACAGAGATGAGAATGTTGACCAGGAGCTGCAGGAATTATACAGAGCACACCCTGGCCACACAGAGATCGGAATGTTGAGCAGCAGCAGGGGTTATGCAGAGCACACTCTGGCCACACAGAGATGGGAATGTTGACCAGGAGCTGCAGGAGTTATACAAAGCACACCCTGCCCACACAGAGATGGGAATGTTGACCAGGAGCTGCAGTAGTTATACAGAGCACACCCTGGCCACACAGAGATGGGAATCTTGACCAGAAGCTGCAGGGATTATACAGGGCACACCCTGGCCACACAGAGATGGGAATCTTGACCAGGAGCTGCAGGAGTTATACAGAGCACACCCTGGCACACAGACAGAGATGGGAATGTTGACCATGAGCTGCAGGGGTTATAGAGAGCACATCCTGGCCACACAGAGATGGGAATGTTGACCACGAACTGCTGGGGTTATACAGAGCGCGCCCTGGCCACACAGTGATGGGAATCTTGACCAGGAGCTGCAGGAGTTATACAGAGCACAACCTGGCCACAGACAGAGATGGGAATGTTGACCATGAGCTGCAGGGGTTATAGAGGGCACACCCTGGACACACAGAGATGGAAATGTTGACCAGGAGCTGCAGGGGTTATACAGAGCACACCCTGGCCACACAGAGATGGGAATGTCGACCAGGAGCTGCAGGTGTTATACAGAGCACATCCTGGCCACACAGATATGGGAATGTTGACCAGGAGCTGCAGGGGTTATACAGAGCTCACCCTGGCCACACAGAGATGAGAATGTCGACCAGGAACTGCTGGGGTTATACGGAGCACACCCTGGCCACACAGAGATGGGAATATTGACCAGGAGCTGCAGGGGTTACACAGAGCACAGCCTGGACACACAGATATGGGAATGTTGACCAGGAGTTGCAGGGGTTATACAGAGCACATCCTGGCCACACAGAGATGGGTATGTTGAACAGGAGCTGCTGGGGTTATACGGAGCACACCCTGGCCACAGAGAGATGGGAATCTTGACCAGGAGCTGCAGGGGTTATACAGTGCACACCCTGGCCACACAGAGATGGGAATGTTGACCAGGGGTTGCAGGGGTTATACAGAGCACATCCTGGCCACACAGAGATGGGAATGTTGAACAGGAGCTGCTGGGGTTATACAGAGCACACTCTGGCCACACAGAGATGTGAATGTTGACTAGGAGCTGCAGGGATTATACAGAGCACATCCTGGCCACACAGAGACGGGAATGTTGACCAGGAGCTGCTGGGGTTATACAGAGCACACCCTGGCCACACAGAGACGGGAATGTTGACCAGGAGCGGCTGGGGTTATACAGAGCACACCCTGGCCACACAGAGACGGGAATGTTGAACAGGAGCTGCAGGGTATATACAGAGCACACCCTGGCCACACAGAGGCGGGAATGTTGACCAGGAGCTGCTGGGGTTATACTGAGCTCACCCTGGCCACACAGAGACGGGAATGTTGAACAGGAGCTGCAGGGTTTATACAGAGCACACCCTGAACACACTGAGATGGTGAATGTTGACCAGGAGCTGCAGGGGTTATACAGTGCACACCCTGGCCACACAGTGATGGTAATGTTGACCAGGAGCTGCAAGGGGTTATACAGAGCACATTCTGGACACACAGAGATGGGAATGTTGCCCAGGAGCTGCCGGAGTTATACAGAGCACACCCTGGACACACACAGTTGGGAATGTTGACCAGGAGCTGCAGGAGTTATACAGAGCACACCCTGGCCACACAGAGATGGGAATGTTGACCAGGAGCTGCAGCGGTTATACAGAGAACACCCTGGACATACACAGATGGGAATGTTGAACAGGAGCTGCAGGAATTATACAGAGCACACCCTGGCCACACAGAGATCGGAATGTTGAGCAGCAGCAGGGGTTATGCAGAGCACACTCTGGCCACACAGAGATGGGAATGTTGACCAGGAGCTGCAGGAGTTATACAAAGCACACCCTGCCCACACAGAGATGGGAATGTTGACCAGGAGCTGCAGTAGTTATACAGAGCACACCCTGGCCACACAGAGATGGGAATCTTGACCAGGAGCTGCAGGGATTATACAGGGCACACCCTGGCCACACAGAGATGGGAATCTTGACCAGGAGCTGCAGTAGTTATACAGAGCACACCCTGGCCACAGACAGAGATGGGAATGTTGACCATGAGCTGCAGGGGTTATAGAGAGCACATCCTGGCCACACAGAGATGGGAATGTTGACCACGAACTGCTGGGGTTATACAGAGCGCGCCCTGGCCACACAGTGATGGGAATCTTGACCAGGAGCTGCAGGAGTTATACAGAGCACAACCTGGCCACAGACAGAGATGGGAATGTTGACCATGAGCTGCAGGGGTTATAGAGGGCACACCCTGGCCACACAGAGATGGAAATGTTGACCAGGAGCTGCAGGGGTTATACAGAGCACACCCTGGCCACACAGAGATGGAAATGTTGACCAGGAGCTGCAGGGGTTATACAGAGCACACTCTGGACACACACAGAGATGGGAATGTTGACCAGAATCTGCAGGGATTATACAGAGCACACCCTGGCTACACAGAGACGGGAATGTTGACCAGGAGCTGCTGGGGTTATACAGAGCACACCCTGGGCACAAACAGAGATGGGAATGTTGACCAGGAGCTGCAGCGGTTATACAGAGCACACCCTGGCAACACAGAGATGGGAATGTCGACCAGGAGCTGCAGTGGTTATACAGAGCACACCCTGGCCACACAGAGATGGGAATGTTGACCAGGAGCTGCTGCGGTTATACAGAGCACACCCTGGCCACACAGAGATGGGAATGTTGACCAGGAGCTGCAGGGCTTATACAGAGCACACCCTGGCCACACAGAGATGGGAATGTCGACCAGGAACTGCTGGGGTTATACGGAGCACACCATGGCCACACAGAGATGGGAATATTGACCAGGAGCTGCAGGGGTTACACAGAGCACACCCTGGACACACAGAGATGGGAATGTTTACCAGGAGCTGCAGGGGTTATACGGAGCACACCCTGGCCACAGAGAGATGGGAATCTTGACCAGGAGCTGCAGGAGTTATACAGAGCACACCCTGGCCACACAGAGATGGGAATCTTGACCAGGAGCTGCAGGAGTTATACAGAGCACACCCTGGCCACAGACAGAGATGGGAATGTTGACCATGAGCTGCAGGGGTTATAGAGAGCAGATCCTGGCCACACAGAGATGGGAATGTTGACCACGAACTGCTGGGGTTATACAGAGCGCGCCCTGGCCACACAGTGATGGGAATCTTGACCAGGAGCTGCAGGAGTTATACAGAGCACAACCTGGCCACAGACAGAGATGGGAATGTTGACCATGAGCTGCAGGGGTTATAGAGGGCACACCCTGGCCACACAGAGATGGAAATGTTGACCAGGAGCTGCAGGGGTTATACAGAGCACACTCTGGACACACACAGAGATGGGAATGTTGACCAGAATCTTCAGGGATTATACAGAGCACACCCTGGCTACACAGAGACGGGAATGTTGACCAGGAGCTGCTGGGGTTATACAGAGCACACCCTGGGCACAAACAGAGATGGGAATGTTGACCAGGAGCTGCAGCGGTTATACAGAGCACACCCTGGCAACACAGAGATGGGAATGTCGACCAGGAGCTGCAGTGGTTATACAGAGCACACCCTGGCCACACAGAGATGGGAATGTTGACCAGGAGCTGCTGCGGTTATACAGAGCACACCCTGGCCACACAGAGATGGGAATGTTGACCAGGAGCTGCAGGGCTTATACAGAGCACACCCTGGCCACACAGAGATGGGAATGTCGACCAGGAACTGCTGGGGTTATACGGAGCACACCATGGCCACACAGAGATGGGAATATTGACCAGGAGCTGCAGGGGTTACACAGAGCACACCCTGGACACACAGAGATGGGAATGTATACCAGGAGCTGCAGGGGTTATACGGAGCACACTCTGGCCACAGAGAGATGGGAATCTTGACCAGGAGCTGCAGGAGTTATACAGAGCACACCCTGGCCACACAGAGATGGGAATATTGACCAGGAGCTGCTGTGGTTATACAGAGCACACCCTGGGCACATACAGCGATGGGAATGTTGACCAGGGGCTGCAGGCGTTATACAGAGCACACACTGGCCACACAGAGATGGGAATGTTGACCAGGAGCTGCAGGAGTTATACAGAGCACCCCCTGGCCACACACAGAGAAGGGAATGTTGACCAGGAGCTGGGATTATACAGAGCACACCCTGGTCACACAGTAATGCTAATGTTGACCAGGAGCTGCAGGGGTTATACAGTGCACACCCTGGCCACACAGAGATTGGAATGTTGAGCAGGAGCTGCAGGAGTTATACAGAGCACATCCTGGCCACACAGAGATGGGAATGTTGACCAGGAGCTGCAGGGGTTATACAGAGCACACCCTGGTCACACAGAGATGGGAATGTTGACCAGCAGCTGCGGGGGTTATACAGAGCACACCCTGGCCACACAGAGATGGGAATGTTGACCAGGAGATGCAGGGTTTATACAGAGCACACCCTGGCCACAGACAGAGATGGGAATGTTGACCAGGAGCTGCAGGGGTTATACAGTGCACACCCTGGCCACACAGTGATGGTAATGTTGACCAGGAGCTGCAAGGGGTTATACAGAGCACATTCTGGACACACAGAGATGGGAATGTTGCCCAGGAGCTGCCGGAGTTATACAGAGCACACCCTGGACACACACAGATGGGAATGTTGACCAGGAGCTGCAGGGGTTATACAGAGCACACCCTGGCCACACAGAGATTGGAATGTTGAGCAGGAGCTGCAGGAGTTATACAGAGCACACCCTGGACATACACAGATGGGAATGTTGAACAGGAGCTGCAGGAATTATACAGAGCACACCCTGGCCACACAGAGATGGGAATGTTGAGCAGCAGCAGGGGTTATGCAGAGCACACTCTGGCCACACAGAGATGGGAATGTTGACCAGGAGCTGCAGGAGTTATACAGAGCACACCCTGCCCACACAGACATGGGAATGTTGACCAGGAGCTGCAGCAGTTATACAGAGCACACCCTGGCCACACAGAGATGGGAATCTTGACCAGAAGCTGCAGGGATTATACAGAGCACACCCTGGCCACACAGAGATGGGAATCTTGACCAGGAGCTGCAGGAGTTATACAGAGCACACCCTGGCCACAGACAGAGATGGGAATGTTGACCATGAGCTGCAGGGGTTATAGAGAGCACATCCTGGCCACACAGAGATGGGAATGTTGACCAGGAACTGCTGGGGTTATACAGAGCACACCCTGGCCACACAGAGGTGGAAATGTTGACCAGGAGCTGCAGGGGTTATACAGAGCACACCCTGGCCACACAGAGATGGGAATGTTGACCAGGAGCTGCAGGGATTACACAGAACACGCTCTGGACACACAGAGACGGGAATGTTGACCAGGAGCTGCTGGGGTTATACAGAGCACACCCTGGGCACAAACAGAGATGGGAATGTTGACCAGGAGCTGCAGCGGTTATACAGAGCACACCCTGGCAACACAGAGATGGGAATGTCGACCAGGAGCTGCAGTGGTTATACAGAGCACACCCTGGCCACACAGAGATGGGAATGTTGACCAGGAGCTGCTGCGGTTATACAGAGCACACCCTGGCCACACCTAGATGGGAATGTTGACCAGGAGCTGCAGGGCTTATACAGAGCACACCTCGGCCACACAGAGATGGGAATGTCGACCAGGAACTGCTGGGGTTATACGGAGCACACCATGGCCACACAGAGATGGGAATATTTACCAGGAGCTGCAGGGGTTACACAGAGCACACCATGGACACACAGAGATGGGAATGTTTACCAGGAGCTGCAGGGGTTATACGGAGCACACCCTGGCCTCAGAGAGATGGGAATCTTGACCACGAGCTGCAGGGGTTACACAGAGCACACCCTGGCCACACAGAGAGGGGAATATTGACCAGGAGCTGCAGGAGTTATACAGAGCACACCCTGGCCACACAGAGATGGGAATGTTGACCAGGAGCTGCTGTGGTTATACAGAGCACACCCTGGCCACACAGAGATCTGAATGTTGGCCAGGAGCTGCAGGAGTTATACAGAGCACACCCTGGCCACGCAGAGATGGGAATGTTGACCAGGAGCTGCAGGAGTTATACAGAGCACACCCTGACCACACAGAGATGGGAATGTTGACCAGGAGCTGCTGAGGTTATACAGACCACACCCTGGCCACACAGAGATGGGAATGTTGACCAGGAGTTGCTGAGGTTATACAGAGCACATTCTGGCCACACAGAGATGGGAATGTTGACCAGGAGCTGCAGGAGTTATACAGAGCACACCCTGGCCACACAGAGATGGGAATGTTGACCAGGAGCTGCAGGGGTTACACAGAACAGACTGTGGACACACACAGAGATGGAAATGTTGACCAGAATCTGCAGGGATTATACAGAGCACACCCTGGCCACACAGAGATGGGAATGTTGACCAGGAGCTGCAGGGGTTATACAGAGCACACCCTGGCCACACAGAGATTGGAATGTTGAGCAGGAGCTGCAGGAGTTATACAGAGCACACCCTGGACATACAGAGATGGGAATGTCGACCAGGAGCTGCAGTGGTTATACAGAGCACAGCCTGGCCACACAGAGATGGGAATGTTGACCAGGAGCTGCTGCGGTTATACAGAGCACACCCTGGCCACACAGAGATGGGAATGTCGACCAGGAGCTGCAGGGGTTATACAGAGCTCACCCTGGCCAGACAGAGATGAGAATGTTGACCAGGAGCTGCAGGAATTATACAGAGCACACCCTGGCCACACAGAGATCGGAATGTTGAGCAGCAGCAGGGGTTATGCAGAGCACACTCTGGCCACACAGAGATGGGAATGTTGACCAGGAGCTGCAGGAGTTATACAAAGCACACCCTGCCCACACAGAGATGGGAATGTTGACCAGGAGCTGCAGTAGTTATACAGAGCACACCCTGGCCACACAGAGATGGGAATCTTGACCAGAAGCTGCAGGGATTATACAGGGCACACCCTGGCCACACAGAGATGGGAATCTTGACCAGGAGCTGCAGGAGTTATACAGAGCACACCCTGGCACACAGACAGAGATGGGAATGTTGACCATGAGCTGCAGGGGTTATAGAGAGCACATCCTGGCCACACAGAGATGGGAATGTTGACCACGAACTGCTGGGGTTATACAGAGCGCGCCCTGCCCACACAGTGATGGGAATCTTGACCAGGAGCTGCAGGAGTTATACAGAGCACAACCTGGCCACAGACAGAGATGGGAATGTTGACCATGAGCTGCAGGGGTTATAGAGGGCACACCCTGGCCACACAGAGATGGAAATGTTGACCAGGAGCTGCAGGGGTTATACAGAGCACACCCTGGCCACACAGAGATGGAAATGTTGACCAGGAGCTGCAGGGGTTATACAGAGCACACTCTGGACACACAAAGAGATGGGAATGTTGACCAGAATCTGCAGGGATTATACAGAGCACACCCTGGCTACACAGAGACGGGAATGTTGACCAGGAGCTTCTGGGGTTATACAGAGCACACCCTGGGCACAAACAGAGATGGGAATGTTGACCAGGAGCTGCAGCGGTTATACAGAGCACACCCTGGCAACACAGAGATGGGAATGTCGACCAGGAGCTGCAGTGGTTATACAGAGCACACCCTGGCCACACAGAGATGGGAATGTTGACCAGGAGCTGCTGCGGTTATACAGAGCACACCCTGGCCACACAGAGATGGGAATGTTGACCAGGAGCTGCAGGGCTTATACAGAGCACACCCTGGCCACACAGAGATGGGAATGTCGACCAGGAACTGCTGGGGTTATACGGAGCACACCATGGCCACACAGAGATGGGAATATTGACCAGGAGCTGCAGGGGTTACACAGAGCACACCCTGGACACACAGAGATGGGAATGTTTACCAGGAGCTGCAGGGGTTATACGGAGCACACCCTGGCCACAGAGAGATGGGAATCTTGACCAGGAGCTGCAGGAGTTATACAGAGCACACCCTGGCCACACAGAGATGGGAATCTTGACCAGGAGCTGCAGGAGTTATACAGAGCACACCCTGGCCACAGACAGAGATGGGAATGTTGACCATGAGCTGCAGGGGTTATAGAGAGCACACCCTGGCCACACAGAGATGGGAATGTTGACCACGAACTGCTGGGGTTATACAGAGCGCGCCCTGGCCACACAGTGATGGGAATCTTGACCAGGAGCTGCAGGAGTTATACAGAGCACAACCTGGCCACAGACAGAGATGGGAATGTTGACCATGAGCTGCAGGGGTTATAGAGGGCACACCCTGGCCACACAGAGATGGAAATGTTGACCAGGAGCTGCAGGGGTTATACAGAGCACACCCAGGCCACACAGAGATGGAAATGTTGACCAGGAGCTGCAGGGGTTATACAGAGCACACCCTGGGCACAAACAGAGATGGGAATGTTGACCAGGAGCTGCAGCGGTTATACAGAGCACACCCTGGCAACACAGAGATGGGAATGTCGACCAGGAGCTGCAGTGGTTATACAGAGCACACCCTGGCCACACAGAGATGGGAATGTTGACCAGGAGCTGCTGCGGTTATACAGAGCACACCCTGGCCACACAGAGATGGGAATGTTGACCAGGAGCTGCAGTGGTTATACAGAGCACACCCTGGCCACACAGAGATGGGAATGTTGACCAGGAGCTGCTGCGGTTATACAGAGCACACCCTGGCCACACAGAGATGGGAATGTCGACCAGGAACTGCTGGGGTTATACGGAGCACACCATGGCCACACAGAGTTGGGAATATTGACCAGGAGCTGCAGGGGTTACACAGAGCACACCCTGGACACACAGAGATGGGAATGTTTACCAGGAGCTGCAGGGGTTATACGGAGCACACCCTGGCCACAGAGAGATGGGAATCTTGACCAGGAGCTGCAGGAGTTATACAGAGCACACCCTGGCCACACAGAGATGGGAATATTGACCAGGAGCTGCTGTGGTTATACAGAGCACACCCTGGGCACATACAGCGATGGGAATGTTGACCAGGGGCTGCAGGCGTTATACAGAGCACACACTGGCCACACAGAGATGGGAATGTTGACCAGGAGCTGCAGGAGTTATACAGAGCACACCCTGGCCACACACAGAGAAGGGAATGTTGACCAGGAGCTGGGATTATACAGAGCACACCCTGGTCACACAGTAATGGTAATGTTGACCAGGAGCTGCAGGGGTTATACAGTGCACACCCTGGCCACACAGAGATTGGAATGTTGAGCAGGAGCTGCAGGAGTTATACAGAGCACATCCTGGCCACACAGAGATGGGAATGTTGACCAGGAGCTGCAGGGGTTATACAGAGCACACCCTGGTCACACAGAGATGGGAATGTTGACCAGCAGCTGCGGGGGTTATACAGAGCACACCCTGGCCACACAGAGATGGGAATGTTGACCAGGAGATGCAGGGTTTATACAGAGCACACCCTGGCCACAGACAGAGATGGGAATGTTGACCAGGAGCTGCAGGGGTTATACAGTGCACACCCTGGCCACACAGTGATGGTAATGTTGACCAGGAGCTGCAAGGGGTTATACAGAGCACATTCTGGACACACAGAGATGGGAATGTTGCCCAGGAGCTGCCGGAGTTATACAGAGCACACCCTGGACACACACAGATGGGAATGTTGACCAGGAGCTGCAGGGGTTATACAGAGCACACCCTGGCCACACAGAGATTGGAATGTTGAGCAGGAGCTGCAGGAGTTATACAGAGCACACCCTGGACATACACAGATGGGAATGTTGAACAGGAGCTGCAGGAATTATACAGAGCACACCCTGGCCACACAGAGATGGGAATGTTGAGCAGCAGCAGGGGTTATGCAGAGCACACTCTGGCCACACAGAGATGGGAATGTTGACCAGGAGCTGCAGGAGTTATACAGAGCACACCCTGCCCACACAGACATGGGAATGTTGACCAGGAGCTGCAGCAGTTATACAGAGCACACCCTGGCCACACAGAGATGGGAATCTTGACCAGAAGTTGCAGGGATTATACAGAGCACACCCTGGCCACACAGAGATGGGAATCTTGACCAGGAGCTGCAGGAGTTATACAGAGCACACCCTGGCCACAGACAGAGATGGGAATGTTGACCATGAGCTGCAGGGGTTATAGAGAGCACATCCTGGCCACACAGAGATGGGAATGTTGACCAGGAACTGCTGGGGTTATACAGAGCACACCCTGGCCACACAGAGATGGGAATGTTGACCAGGAGCTGCAGGGATTACACAGAACACGCTCTGGACACACAGAGACGGGAATGTTGACCAGGAGCTGCTGGGGTTATACAGAGCACACCCTGGGCACAAACAGAGATGGGAATGTTGACCAGGAGCTGCAGCGGTTATACAGAGCACACCCTGGCAACACAGAGATGGGAATGTCGACCAGGAGCTGCAGTGGTTATACAGAGCACACCCTGGCCACACAGAGATGGGAATGTTGACCAGGAGCTGCTGCGGTTATACAGAGCACACCCTGGCCACACCTAGATGGGAATGTTGACCAGGAGCTGCAGGGCTTATACAGAGCACACCTCGGCCACACAGAGATGGGAATGTCGACCAGGAACTGCTGGGGTTATACGGAGCACACCATGGCCACACAGAGATGGGAATATTTACCAGGAGCTGCAGGGGTTACACAGAGCACACCATGGACACACAGAGATGGGAATGTTTACCAGGAGCTGCAGGGGTTATACGGAGCACACCCTGGCCACAGAGAGATGGGAATCTTGACCACGAGCTGCAGGGGTTACACAGAGCACACCCTGGCCACACAGAGAGGGGAATATTGACCAGGAGCTGCAGGAGTTATACAGAGCACACCCTGGCCACACAGAGATGGGAATGTTGACCAGGAGCTGCTGTGGTTATACAGAGCACACCCTGGCCACACAGAGATCTGAATGTTGGCCAGGAGCTGCAGGAGTTATACAGAGCACACCCTGGCCACGCAGAGATGGGAATGTTGACCAGGAGCTGCAGGAGTTATACAGAGCACACCCTGACCACACAGAGATGGGAATGTTGACCAGGAGCTGCTGAGGTTATACAGACCACACCCTGGCCACACAGAGATGGGAATGTTGACCAGGAGTTGCTGAGGTTATACAGAGCACATTCTGGCCACACAGAGATGGGAATGTTGACCAGGAGCTGCAGGAGTTATACAGAGCACACCCTGGCCACACAGAGATGGGAATGTTGACCAGGAGCTGCAGGGGTTACACAGAACAGACTGTGGACACACACAGAGATGGAAATGTTGACCAGAATCTGCAGGGATTATACAGAGCACACCCTGGCCACACAGAGATGGGAATGTTGACCAGGAGCTGCAGGGGTTATACAGAGCACACCCTGGCCACACAGAGATTGGAATGTTGAGCAGGAGCTGCAGGAGTTATACAGAGCACACCCTGGACATACAGAGATGGGAATGTCGACCAGGAGCTGCAGTGGTTATACAGAGCACACCCTGGCCACACAGAGATGGGAATGTTGACCAGGAGCTGCTGCGGTTATACAGAGTACACCCTGGCCACACAGAGATGGGAATGTCGACCAGGAGCTGCAGGGGTTATACAGAGCTCACCCTGGCCAGACAGAGATGAGAATGTTGACCAGGAGCTGCAGGATTTATACAGAGCACACCCTGGCCACACAGAGATCGGAATGTTGAGCAGCAGCAGGGGTTATGCAGAGCACACTCTGGCCACACAGAGATGGGAATGTTGACCAGGAGCTGCAGGAGTTATACAAAGCACACCCTGCCCACACAGAGATGGGAATGTTGACCAGGAGCTGCAGTAGTTATACAGAGCACACCCTGGCCACACAGAGATGGGAATCTTGACCAGAAGCTGCAGGGATTATACAGGGCACACCCTGGCCACACAGAGATGGGAATCTTGACCAGGAGCTGCAGGAGTTATACAGAGCACACCCTGGCACACAGACAGAGATGGGAATGTTGACCATGAGCTGCAGGGGTTATAGAGAGCACATCCTGGCCACACAGAGATGGGAATGTTGACCACGAACTGCTGGGGTTATACAGAGCGCGCCCTGGCCACACAGTGATGGGAATCTTGACCAGGAGCTGCAGGAGTTATACAGAGCACAACCTGGCCACAGACAGAGATGGGAATGTTGACCATGAGCTGCAGGGGTTATAGAGGGCACACCCTGGCCACACAGAGATGGAAATGTTGACCAGGAGCTGCAGGGGTTATACAGAGCACACTCTGGACACACACAGAGATGGGAATGTTGACCAGAATCTGCAGGGATTATACAGAGCACACCCTGGCTACACAGAGACGGGAATGTTGACCAGGAGCTGCTGGGGTTATACAGAGCACACCCTGGGCACAAACAGAGATGGGAATGTTGACCAGGAGCTGCAGCGGTTATACAGAGCACACCCTGGCAACACAGAGATGGGAATGTCGACCAGGAGCTGCAGTGGTTATACAGAGCACACCCTGGCCACACAGAGATGGGAATGTTGACCAGGAGCTGCTGCGGTTATACAGAGCACACCCTGGCCACACAGAGATGGGAATGTTGACCAGGAGCTGCAGGGCTTATACAGAGCACACCCTGGCCACACAGAGATGGGAATGTCGACCAGGAACTGCTGGGGTTATACGGAGCACACCATGGCCACACAGAGATGGGAATATTGACCAGGAGCTGCAGGGGTTACACAGAGCACACCCTGGACACACAGAGATGGGAATGTTTACCAGGAGCTGCAGGGGTTATACGGAGCACACCCTGGCCACAGAGAGATGGGAATCTTGACCAGGAGCTGCAGGAGTTATACAGAGCACACCCTGGCCACACAGAGATGGGAATCTTGACCAGGAGCTGCAGGAGTTATACAGAGCACACCCTGGCCACAGACCGAGATGGGAATGTTGACCATGAGCTGCAGGGGTTATAGAGAGCACATCCTGGCCACACAGAGATGGGAATGTTGACCACGAACTGCTGGGGTTATACAGAGCGCGCCCTGGCCACACAGTGATGGGAACCTTGACCAGGAGCTGCAGGAGTTATACAGAGCACAACCTGGCCACAGACAGAGATGGGAATGTTGACCATGAGCTGCAGGGGTTATAGAGGGCACACCCTGGCCACACAGAGATGGCAATGTTGACCAGGAGCTGCAAGGGTTATACAGAGCACACCCAGGCCACACAGAGATGGAAATGTTGACCAGGAGCTGCAGGGGTTATACAGAGCACACTCTGGACACACACAGAGATGGGAATGTTGACCAGAATCTGCAGGGATTATACAGAGCACACCCTGGCTACACAGAGACGGGAATGTTGACCAGGAGCTGCTGGGGTTATACAGAGCACACCCTGGGCAGAAACAGAGATGGGAATGTTGACCAGGAGCTGCAGCGGTTATACAGAGCACACCCTGGCAACACAGAGATGGGAATGTCGACCAGGAGCTGCAGTGGTTATACAGAGCACACCCTGGCCACACAGAGATGGGAATGTTGACCAGGAGCTGCTGCGGTTATACAGAGCACACCCTGGCCACACAGAGATGGGAATGTTGACCAGGAGCTGCAGGGCTTATACAGAGCACACCCTGGCCACACAGAGATGGGAATGTCGACCAGGAACTGCTGGGGTTATACGGAGCACACCATGGCCACACAGAGATGGGAATATTGACCAGGAGCTGCAGGGGTTACACAGAGCACACCCTGGACACACAGAGATGGGAATGTTTACCAGGAGCTGCAGGGGTTATACGGAGCACACCCTGGCCACAGAGAGATGGGAATCTTGACCAGGAGCTGCAGGAGTTATACAGAGCACACCCTGGCCACACAGAGATGGGAATATTGACCAGGAGCTGCTGTGGTTATACAGAGCACACCCTGGGCACATACAGCGATGGGAATGTTGACCAGGGGCTGCAGGCGTTATACAGAGCACACACTGGCCACACAGAGATGGGAATGTTGACCAGGAGCTGCAGGAGTTATACAGAGCACACCCTGGCCACACACAGAGAAGGGAATGTTGACCAGGAGCAGGGATTATACAGAGCACACCCTGGTCACACAGTAATGGTAATGTTGACCAGGAGCTGCAGGGGTTATACAGTGCACACCCTGGCCACACAGAGATTGGAATGTTGAGCAGGAGCTGCAGGAGTTATACAGAGCACACCCTGCCCACACAGAGATGGGAATGTTGACCAGGAGCTGCAGGAGTTATACAGAGCACACCCTGGACAGAGAGAGATGGGAATGTTGACCAGGAGCAGGGGTTATACAGAGCACACCTTGGCCACAAAGAGATGGGAATGTTGAACAGGAGCTGCAGGGGTTATACAGAGCACACCCTGGCCACACAGAGATGGGAATGTTGAGCAGCAGCAGGGGTTATGCAGAGCACACTCTGGCCACACAGAGATGGGAATGTTGACCAGGAGCTGCAGGAGTTATACAGAGCACACCCTGCCCACACAGAGATGGGAATGTTGACCAGGAGCTGCAGGAGTTATACAGAGCACACCCTGGCCACACAGAGATGGTAATGTTGACCAGGAGCTGCAGGAGTTATACAGAGCACATCCTGGCCACACAGAGATGGGAATGTTGACCAGGAGCTGCAGGGGTTATACAGAGCACACCCTGGTCACACAGAGATGGGAATGTTGACCAGCAGCTGCGGGGGTTATACAGAGCACACCCTGGCCACACAGAGGTGGGAATGTTGACCAGGAGATGCAAGGTTTATACAGAGCACACCCTGGCCACAGACAGAGATGGGAATGTTGACCAGGAGCTGCAGGGGTTATACAGTGCACACCCTGGCCACACAGTGATGGTAATGTTGACCAGGAGCTGCAAGGGGTTATACAGAGCACATTCTGGACACACAGAGATGGGAATGTTGCCCAGGAGCTGCCGGAGTTATACAGAGCACACCCTGGACACACACAGATGGGAATGTTGACCAGGAGCTGCAGGAGTTATACAGAGCACATTCTGGCCACACAGAGATGGAAATGTTGACCAGGAGCTGCAGGGGTTATACAGAGCACACCCTGGCCACACAGAGATGGGAATGTTGACCAGGAGCTGCAGGGGTTATACAGAGCACACCCTGGCCACACAGAGATTGGAATGTTGAGCAGGAGCTGCAGGAGTTATACAGAGCACACCCTGGACATACACAGATGGGAATGTTGAACAGGAGCTGCAGGAATTATACAGAGCACACCCTGGCCACACAGAGATGGGAATGTTGAGCAGCAGCAGGGGTTATGCAGAGCACACTCTGGCCACACAGAGATGGGAATGTTGACCAGGAGCTGCAGGAGTTATACAGAGCACACCCTGCCCACACAGACATGGGAATGTTGACCAGGAGCTGCAGCAGTTATACAGAGCACACCCTGGCCACACAGAGATGGGAATCTTGACCAGAAGCTGCAGGGATTATACAGAGCACACCCTGGCCACACAGAGATGGGAATCTTGACCAGGAGCTGCAGGAGTTATACAGAGCACACCCTGGCCACAGACAGAGATGGGAATGTTGACCATGAGCTGCAGGGGTTATAGAGAGCACATCCTGGCCACACAGAGATGGGAATGTTGACCAGGAACTGCTGGGGTTATACAGAGCACACCCTGGCCACACAGAGGTGGAAATGTTGACCAGGAGCTGCAGGGGTTATACAGAGCACACCCTGGCCACACAGAGATGGGAATGTTGACCAGGAGCTGCAGGGATTACACAGAACACGCTCTGGACACACAGAGACGGGAATGTTGACCAGGAGCTGCTGGGGTTATACAGAGCACACCCTGGGCACAAACAGAGATGGCAATGTTGACCAGGAGCTGCAGCGGTTATACAGAGCACACCCTGGCAACACAGAGATGGGAATGTCGACCAGGAGCTGCAGTGGTTATACAGAGCACACCCTGGCCACACAGAGATGGGAATGTTGACCAGGAGCTGCTGCGGTTATACAGAGCACACCCTGGCCACACCTAGATGGGAATGTTGACCAGGAGCTGCAGGGCTTATACAGAGCACACCTTGGCCACACAGAGATGGGAATGTCGACCAGGAACTGCTGGGTTTATACGGAGCACACCATGGCCACACAGAGATGGGAATATTTACCAGGAGCTGCAGGGGTTACACAGAGCACACCATGGACACACAGAGATGGGAATGTTTACCAGGAGCTGCAGGGGTTATACGGAGCACACCCTGGCCACAGAGAGATGGGAATCTTGACCACGAGCTGCAGGGGTTACACAGAGCACACCCTGGCCACACAGAGAGGGGAATATTGACCAGGAGCTGCAGGAGTTATACAGAGCACACCCTGGCCACACAGAGATGGGAATGTTGACCAGGAGCTGCTGTGGATATACAGAGCACACCCTGGCCACACAGAGATCTGAATGTTGGCCAGGAGCTGCAGGAGTTATACAGAGCACACCCTGGCCACGCAGAGATGGGAATGTTGACCAGGAGCTGCAGGAGTTATACAGAGCACACCCTGACCACACAGAGATGGGAATGTTGACCAGGAGCTGCTGAGGTTATACAGAGCACACCCTGGCCACACAGAGATGGGAATGTTGACCAGGATTTGCTGAGGTTATACAGAGCACATTCTGGCCACACAGAGATGGGAATGTTGACCAGGAGCTGCAGGAGTTATACAGAGCACACCCTGGCCACACAGAGATGGGAATGTTGACCAGGAGCTGCAGGGGTTACACAGAACAGACTGTGGACACACACAGAGATGGAAATGTTGACCAGAATCTGCAGGGATTATACAGAGCACACCCTGGCCACACAGAGATGGGAATGTTGACCAGGAGCTGCAGGGGTTATACAGAGCACACCCTGGCCACACAGAGATTGGAATGTTGAGCAGGAGCTGCAGGAGTTATACAGAGCACACCCTGGACATACAGAGATGGGAATGTCGACCAGGAGCTGCAGTGGTTATACAGAGCACACCCTGGCCACACAGAGATGGGAATGTTGACCAGGAGCTGCTGCGGTTATACAGAGCACACCCTGGCCACACAGAGATGGGAATGTCGACCAGGAGCTGCAGGGGTTATACAGAGCTCACCCTGGCCAGACAGAGATGAGACTGTTGACCAGGAGCTGCAGGAGTTATACAGAGCACACCCTGCCCACACAGAGATGGGAATGTTGACCAGGAGGTGCAGGTGTTTGATAGAGGACACCCTGGCCAGACAGAGATGAGAATGTTGACCAGAAGCTGCAGGGGTTATACAGAGCACATCCTGGCCACATAGATATGGGAATGTTGACCAGGAGCTGCAGGGGTTATACAGAGCTCACCCTGGCCACACAGAGATGAGAATGTCGACCAGGAACTGCCGGAGTTATACAGAGCTCACCCTGGCCACACAGAGATGAGAATGTCGACCAGGAACTGCTGGGGTTATACGGAGCACACCCTGGCCACACAGAGATTGGAATATTGACCAGGAGCTGCAGGGTTTACACAGAGCACACCCTGGACACACAGAGATTGGAATGTTTACCAGGAGCTGCAGGGGTTATACGGAGCACACCCTGGCCACAGAGAGATGGGAATCTTGACCAGGAGCTGCAGGAGTTATACAGTGCACACCCTGGCCACACAGAGATGGGAATGTTGACCAGGAGTTGCAGGGGTTATACAGAGCACACCCTGGCCACACAGAGATGGGAATGTTGAACAGGAGCTGCTGAGGTTATACA
The DNA here is from genome assembly GCF_047496885.1 of Scyliorhinus torazame. NCBI lineage: Eukaryota > Metazoa > Chordata > Chondrichthyes > Carcharhiniformes > Scyliorhinidae > Scyliorhinus > Scyliorhinus torazame. Next base: position 996,656 of record NW_027307789.1, read on the forward strand.
GCGCACACTCTGGCCACACAGAGATGTGAATGTTGACTAGGAGCTGCAGGGATTATACAGAGCACATCCTGGCCACACAGAGTTGGGAATGTTAACCAGGAGCTGCAGGGGTTATACAGAGCACACCCTGGCCACACAGAGACGGGAATGTTGACCAGGAGCTGCTGGGGTTATACAGAGCACACCCTGGCCACACAGAGACGGGAATGTTGACCAGGAGCGGCTGGGGTTATACAGAGCACACCCTGCCACACAGTGATGGTAATGTTGACCAGGAGCTGCAAGGGGTTATACAGAGCACATTCTGGACACACAGAGATGGGAATGTTGCCCAGGAGCTGCCGGAGTTATACAGAGCACACCCTGGACACACACAGATGGGAATGTTGACCAGGAGCTGCAGGAGTTATACAGAGCACACTCTGGCCACACAGAGATGGAAATGTTGACCAGGAGCTGCAGGGGTTATACAGAGCACACCCTGGCCACACAGAGATGGGAATGTTGACCAGGAGCTGCAGGGGTTATACAGAGCACACCCTGGCCACACAGAGATTGGAATGTTGAGCAGGAGCTGCAGGAGTTATACAGAGCACACCCTGGCCACACAGAGATGGGAAGGTTGAGCAGCAGCAGGGGTTATGCAGAGCACACCCTGGCCACACAGAGATGGGAATGTTGACCAGGAGCTGCAGGAGTTATACAGAGCACACCCTGCCCACACAGAGATGGGAATGTTGACCAGGAGCTGCAGCAGTTATACAGAGCACACCCTGGCCACACAGAGATGGGAATCTTGACCAGAAGCTGCAGGGATTATACAGAGCACACCCTGGCCACACAGAGATGGGAATCTTGACCAGGAGCTGCAGGAGTTATACAGAGCACACCCTGGCCACAGACAGAGATGGGAATGTTGACCATGAGCTGCAGGGGTTATAGAGAGCACACCCTGGCCACAGAGAGATGGGAATCTTGACCAGGAGCTGCAGGGGTTATACAGTACACACCCTGGCCACACAGAGATGGGAATGTTGACGAGGAGTTGCAGGGGTTATACAGAGCACACCCTGGCCGCACAGAGACGGGAATGTTGACCAGGAGCGGCTGGGGTTATACAGAGTACACCCTGGCCACACAGAGACGGGAATATTGACCAGGAGCTGCTGGGGTTATACTGAGCTCACCCTGGCCACACAGAGACGGGAATGTTGAACAGGAGCTGCAGGGTTTATACAGAGCACACCCTGAACACACTGAGATGGTGAATGTTGACCAGGAGCTGCAGGGGTTATACAGTGCACACCCTGGCCACACAGTGATGGTAATGTTGACCAGGAGCTGCAAGGGGTTATACAGAGCACATTCTGGACACACAGAGATGGGAATGTTGCCCAGGAGCTGCCGGAGTTATACAGAGCACACCCTGGACACACACAGATGGGAATGTTGACCAGGAGCTGCAGGAGTTATACAGAGCACACTCTGGCCACACAGAGATGGAAATGTTGACCAGGAGCTGCAGGGGTTATACAGAGCACACCCTGGCAACACAGAGATGGGAATGTCGACCAGGAGCTGCAGTGGTTATACAGAGCACACCCTGGCCACACAGAGATGGGAATGTTGACCAGGAGCTGCTGCGGTTATACAGAGCACACCCTGGCCACACAGAGATGGGAATGTTGACCAGGAGCTGCAGGGCTTATACAGAGCACACCCTGGCCACACAGAGATGGGAATGTCGACCAGGAACTGCTGGGGTTATACGGAGCACACCATGGCCACACAGAGATGGGAATATTGACCAGGAGCTGCAGGGGTTATACAGAGCACACCCTGGCCACACAGAGATGGGAATGTTGAACAGGAGCTGCTGGGGTTATACAGAGCACACTCTGGCCACACAGAGATGGAAATGTTGACCAGGAGCTGCAGTGGTTATACAGAGCACACCCTGGCCACACAGAGACGGGAATGTTGACCAGGAGCTGCTGGGGTTATACAGAGCACACCCTGGGCACAAACAGAGATGGGAATGTTGACCAGGAGCTGCAGCGGTTATACAGAGCACACCCTGGCAACACAGAGATGGGAATGTCGACCAGGAGCTGCAGTGGTTATACAGAGCACACCCTGGCCACACAGAGATGGGAATGTCGACCAGGAGCTGCTGGGGTTATACAGAGCACACCCTGGCCACACAGAGACGGGAATGTTGACCAGGAGCTGCTGGGGTTATACAGAGCACACCCTGGGCACAAACAGAGATGGGAATGTTGACCAGGAGCTGCAGCGGTTATACAGAGCACACCCTGGCAACACAGAGATGGGAATGTCGACCAGGAGCTGCTGGGGTTATACAGAGCACACCCTGGCCACACAGAGACGGGAATGTTGACCAGGAGCTGCTGGGGTTATACAGAGCACACCCTGGGCACAAACAGAGATGGGAATGTTGACCAGGAGCTGCAGCGGTTATACAGAGCACACCCTGGCAACACAGAGATGGGAATGTCGACCAGGAGCTGCAGTGGTTATACAGAGCACACCCTGGCCACACAGAGATGGGAATGTTGACCAGGAGCTGCAGGGCTTATACAGAGCACACCCTGGCCACACAAAGATGGGAATGTCGACCAGGAACTGCTGGGGTTATACGGAGCACACCATGGCCACACAGAGATGGGAATATTGACCAGGAGCTGCAGGGGTTACACAGAGCACACCCTGGACTCACAGAGATGGGAATGTTTACCAGGAGCTGCAGGGGTTATACGGAGCACACCCTGGCCACAGAGAGATGGGAATCTTGACCACGAGCTGCAGGGGTTACACAGAGCACACCCTGGCCACACAGAGATGGGAATGTTGACAAGGAGCTGCAGGAGTTATACAGAGCACACCCTGGCCACACAGAGATGGGAATGTTGACCAGGAGCTGCTGTGGTTATACAGAGCACACCCTGGCCACACAGAGATCTGAATGTTGGCCAGGAGCTGCAGGAGTTATACAGAGCACACCCTGGCCACGCAGAGATGGGAATGTTGACCAGGAGCTGCAGGAGTTATACAGAGCACACCCTGACCACACAGAGATGGGAATGTTGACCAGGAGCTGCTGAGGTTATACAGAGCACATTCTGGCCACACAGAGATGGGAATGTTGACCAGGAGCTGCAGGTGTTCTACAGAGCACACCCTGGCCACACAGAGATGGGAAAGTTGACCAGGAGCAGGGGTTATACAGAGCACACACTTGCCACACAGAGATGGGAATGTTGACCAGGAACTGCAGGGATTATACAGAGCACACTCTGGCCACACAGAGATGGGAATTTTGACCAGGAGCTGCAGGGGTTATACAGAGCACGCCCAGGCCATACAGAGATGGGAATGTTGACCAGGAGCTGCAGGGGTTATACAGAGCACACCCTGTCCCCACGGAGATGGGAATGTTGACCAGGAGCTGCAGGAGTTATACAGAGCACATCCTGGCCACACAGAGATGGGAATGTTGACCAGGAGCTGCAGGGGTTATACAGAGCACACCCTGGCCACACGGAGATGGGAATATTGACCAGGAGCTGCAGGAGTTATACAGAGCACACTCTGGCCACACAGAGATGGAAATGTTGACCAGGAGCTGCAGGGGTTATACAGAGCACACCCTGGCCACACAGAGATGGGAATGTTGACCAGGAGCTGCAGGGGTTATACAGAGCACACCCTGGCCACACAGAGATTGGAATGTTGAGCAGGAGCTGCAGGAGTTATACAGAGCACACCCTGGCCACACAGAGATGGGAAGGTTGAGCAGCAGCAGGGGTTATGCAGAGCACACCCTGGCCACACAGAGATGGGAATGTTGACCAGGAGCTGCAGGAGTTATACAGAGCACACCCTGCCCACACAGAGATGGGAATGTTGACCAGGAGCTGCAGCAGTTATACAGAGCACACCCTGGCCACACAGAGATGGGAATGTTGAACAGGAGCTGCAGGGTTTATACAGAGCACACCCTGAACACACTGAGATGGTGAATGTTGACCAGGAGCTGCAGGGGTTATACAGTGCACACCCTGGCCACACAGTGATGGTAATGTTGACCAGGAGCTGCAAGGGGTTATACAGAGCACATTCTGGACACACAGAGATGGGAATGTTGCCCAGGAGCTGCCGGAGTTATACAGAGCACACCCTGGACACACACAGATGGGAATGTTGACCAGGAGCTGCAGGAGTTATACAGAGCACACTCTGGCCACACAGAGATGGAAATGTTGACCAGGAGCTGCAGGGGTTATACAGAGCACACCCTGGCAACACAGAGATGGGAATGTCGACCAGGAGCTGCAGTGGTTATACAGAGCACACCCTGGCCACACAGAGATGGGAATGTTGACCAGGAGCTGCTGCGGTTATACAGAGCACACCCTGGCCACACAGAGATGGGAATGTCGACCAGGAACTGCTGGGGTTATACGGAGCACACCATGGCCACACAGAGATGGGAATATTGACCAGGAGCTGCACGGGTTATACAGAGCACACCCTGGCCACACAGAGATGGGAATGTTGAACAGGAGCTGCTGGGGTTATACAGAGCACACTCTGGCCACACAGAGATGGAAATGTTGACCAGGAGCTGCAGTGGTTATACAGAGCACACCCTGGCCACACAGAGACGGGAATGTTGACCAGGAGCTGCTGGGGTTATACAGAGCACACCCTGGGCACAAACAGAGATGGGAATGTTGACCAGGAGCTGCAGCGGTTATACAGAGCACACCCTGGCAACACAGAGATGGGAATGTCGACCAGGAGCTGCAGTGGTTATACAGAGCATACCCTGGCCACACAGAGATGGGAATGTTGACCAGGAGCTGCAGGGCTCATACAGAGCACACCCTGGGCACAAACAGAGATGGGAATGTTGACCAGGAGCTGCAGCGGTTATACAGAGCGCACCCTGGCAACACAGAGATGGGAATGTCGACCAGGAGCTGCAGTGGTTATACAGAGCACACCCTGGCCACACAGAGATGGGAATGTCGACCAGGAGCTGCTGGGGTTATACAGAGCACACCCTGGCCACACAGAGACGGGAATGTTGACCAGGAGCTGCTGGGGTTATACAGAGCTCACCCTGGGCACAATCAGAGATGGGAATGTTGACCAGGAGCTGCAGCGGTTATACAGAGCACACGCTGGCAACACAGAGATGGGAATGTCGACCAGGAGCTGCAGTGGTTATACAGAGCACACCCTGGCCACACAGAGATGGGAATGTTGACCAGGAGCTGCAGGGCTTATACAGAGCACACCCTGGCCACACAAAGATGGGAATGTCGACCAGGAACTGCTGGGGTTATACGGAGCACACCATGGCCACACAGATATGGGAATATTGACCAGGAGCTGCAGGGGTTACACAGAGCACACCCTGGACTCACAGAGATGGGAATGTTTACCAGGAGCTGCAGGGGTTATACGGAGCACACCCTGGCCACAGAGAGATGGGAATCTTGACCACGAGCTGCAGGGGTTACACAGAGCACACCCTGGCCACACAGAGATGGGAATGTTGACAAGGAGCTGCAGGAGTTATACAGAGCACACCCTGGCCACACAGAGATGGGAATGTTGACCAGGAGCTGCTGTGGTTATACAGAGCACACCCTGGCCACACAGAGATCTGAATGTTGGCCAGGAGCTGCAGGAATTATACAGAGCACACCCTGGCCACGCAGAGATGGGAATGTTGACCAGGAGCTGCAGGAGTTATACAGAGCACACCCTGACCACACAGAGATGGGAATGTTGACCAGGAGCTGCTGAGGTTATACAGAGCACATTCTGGCCACACAGAGATGGGAATGTTGACCAGGAGCTGCAGGTGTTCTACAGAGCACACCCTGGCCACACAGAGATGGGAATGTTGACCAGGAGCAGGGGTTATACAGAGCACACACTTGCCACACAGAGATGGGAATGTTGACCAGGAACTGCAGGGATTATACAGAGCACACTCTGGCCACACAGAGATGGGAATTTTGACCAGGATCTGCAGGGGTTATACAGAGCACACCCAGGCCATACAGAGATGGGAATGTTGACCAGGAGCTGCAGGGGTTATACAGAGCACACCCTGTCCCCACGGAGATGGGAATGTTGACCAGGAGCTGCAGGAGTTATACAGAGCACATCCTGGCCACACAGAGATGGGAATGTTGACCAGGAGCTGCAGGGGTTATACAGAGCACACCCTGGCCACACGGAGATGGGAATGTTGACCAGGAGCTGCAGGAGTTATACAGAGCACACTCTGGCCACACAGAGATGGAAATGTTGACCAGGAGCTGCAGGGGTTATACAGAGCACACCCTGGCCACACAGAGATTGGAATGTTGAGCAGGAGCTGCAGGAGTTATACAGAGCACACCCTGGCCACACAGAGATGGGAAGGTTGAGCAGCAGCAGGGGTTATGCAGAGCACACCCTGGCCACACAGAGATGGGAATGTTGACCAGGAGCTGCAGGAGTTATACAGAGCACACCCTGCCCACACAGAGATGTGAATGTTGACCAGGAGCTGCAGCAGTTATACAGAGCACACCCTGGCCACACAGAGATGGGAATCTTGACCAGAAGTTGCAGGGATTATACAGAGCACACCCTGGCCACACAGAGATGGGAATCTTGACCAGGAGCTGCAGGAGTTATACAGAGCACACCCTGGCCACAGACAGAGATGGGAATGTTGACCATGAGCTGCAGGGGTTATAGAGAGCACACCCTGGCCACAGAGAGTTGGTAAACTTGACCAGGAGCTGCAGGGGTTATACAGTGCACACCCTGGCAACACAGAGATGGGAATGTTGACCAGGAGTTGCAGGGGTTATACAGAGCACACCCTGGCCACACAGAGATGGGAATGTTGAACAGGAGCTGCTGGGGTTATACAGAGCACACTCTGGCCACACAGAGATGTGAATGTTGACTAGGAGCTCCAGGGATTATACAGAGCACATCCTGGCCACACAGAGTTGGGAATGTTAACCAGGAGCTGCAGGGGTTATACAGAGCACACCCTGGCCACACAGAGACGGGAATGTTGACCAGGAGCTGCTGGGGTTATACAGAGCACACCCTGGCCACACAGAGACGGGAATGTTGACCAGGAGCGGCTGGGGTTATACAGAGCACACCCTGGCCACACAGAGACGGGAATATTGACCAGGAGCTGCTGGGGTTATACTGAGCTCACCCTGACCACACAGAGACGGGAATGTTGAACAGGAGCTGCAGGGTTTATACAGAGCACACCCTGAACACACTGAGATGGTGAATGTTGACCAGGAGCTGCAGGGGTTATACAGTGCACACCCTGGCCACACAGTGATGGTAATGTTGACCAGGAGCTGCAAGGGGTTATACAGAGCACATTCTGGACACACAGAGATGGGAATGTTGCCCAGGAGCTGCCGGAGTTATACAGAGCACACCCTGGACACACACAGATGGGAATGTTGACCAGGAGCTGCAGGAGTTATACAGAGCACACTCTGGCCACACAGAGATGGAAATGTTGACCAGGAGCTGCAGGGGTTATACAGAGCACACCCTGGCCACACAGAGATGGGAATGTTGACCAGGAGCTGCAGGGGTTATACAGAGCACACCCTGGCCACACAGAAATTGGAATGTTGAGCAGGAGCTGCAGGAGTTATACAGAGCACACCCTGGCCACACAGAGATGGGAATGTTGACCAGAAGCTGCAGGGATTATACAGAGTACACCCTGCCACACAGAGATGGGAATGTTGACCAGGAGCTGCAGGGGTTATACAGAGCACACCCTGGCCACACAGAGATGGGAATGTTGTCCAGGAGCTGCAGGAGTTATACAGAGCACACCCTGGCCACAGACAGAGATGGGAATGTTGACCATGAGCTGCAGGGGTTATAGAGAGCACATCCTGGCAACAAAGAGATGGGAATGTTGAGCAGGAGATGCAGGGGTTATACAGAGCACACCCTGGCCACACAGAGATGGAAATGTTGACCAGGAGCTGCAGGGGTTATACAGAGCACACCCTGGCCACACAGAGACGGGAATGTTGACCAGGAGCTGCTGGGGTTATACAGAGCACACCCTGGGCACAAACAGAGATGGGAATGTTGACCAGGAGCTGCAGCGGTTATACAGAGCACACCCTGGCAACACAGAGATGGGAATGTCGACCAGGAGCTGCTGGGGTTATACAGAGCACACCCTGGCCACACAGAGACGGGAATGTTGACCAGGAGCTGCTGGGGTTATACAGAGCACACCCTGGGCACAAACAGAGATGGGAATGTTGACCAGGAGCTGCAGCGGTTATACAGAGCACACCCTGGCAACACAGAGATGGGAATGTCGACCAGGAGCTGCAGTGGTTATACAGAGCACACCCTGGCCACACAGAGATGGGAATGTTGACCAGGAGCTGCAGGGCTTATACAGAGCACACCCTGGCCACACAAAGATGGGAATGTCGACCAGGAACTGCTGGGGTTATACGGAGCACACCATGGCCACACAGAGATGGGAATATTGACCAGGAGCTGCAGGGGTTACACAGAGCACACCCTGGACACACAGAGATGGGAATGTTTACCAGGAGCTGCAGGGGTTATACGGAGCACACCCTGGCCACAGAGAGATGGGAATCTTGACCACGAGCTGCAGGGGTTACACAGAGCACACCCTGGCCACACAGAGATGGGAATGTTGACAAGGAGCTGCAGGAGTTATACAGAGCACACCCTGGCCACACAGAGATGGGAATGTTGACCAGGAGCTGCTGTGGTTATACAGAGCACACCCTGGCCACACAGAGATCTGAATGTTGGCCAGGAGCTGCAGGAGTTATACATAGCACACCCTGGCCACGCAGAGATGGGAATGTTGACCAGGAGCTGCAGGAGTTATACAGAGCACACCCTGACCACACAGAGATGGGAATGTTGACCAGGAGCTGTTGAGGTTATACAGAGCACATTCTGGCCACACAGAGATGGGAATGTTGACCAGGAGCTGCAGGTGTTCTACAGAGCACACCCTGGCCACACAGAGATGGGAATGTTGACCAGGAGCAGGGGTTATACAGAGCACACACTTGCCACACAGAGATGGGAATGTTGACCAGGAACTGCAGGGATTATACAGAGCACACTCTGGCCACACAGAGATGGGAATTTTGACCAGGAGCTGCAGGGGTTATACAGAGCACACCCAGGCCATACAGAGATGGGAATGTTGACCAGGAGCTGCAGGGGTTATACAGAGCACACCCTGTCCCCACGGAGATGGGAATGTTGACCAGGAGCTGCAGGAGTTATACAGAGCACATCCTGGTCACACAGAGATGGGAATGTTGACCAGGAGCTGCAGGGGTTATACAGAGCACACCCTGGCCACACGGAGATGGGAATGTTGACCAGGAGCTGCAGGAGTTATACAGAGCACACCCTGGCCACACAGAGACGGGAATGTTGACCAGGAGCTGATGGGGTTATACAGAGCACATCCTGGCCACACAGAGATGGGAATGTTGACCAGGAGCTGCTGGGGTTATACAGAGATCACCCTGGCCACACAGAGACGGGAATGTTGAACAGGAGCTGCAGGGGTTATACAGAGCACACCCTGGCTACACAGAGATGGGAATGTTGACCAGGAGCTGCAAGGGGTTATACAGAGCACACCCTGGACACACAGAGATGGGAATGTTGACCAGGAGCTGCAGGAGTTATACAGAGCACAACCTGGCCCCACAGAGATGGGAATGTTGAACAGGAGCTGCAGGAGTATACAGAGCACACCCTGGATACACTGAGATGGGAATGTTGACCAGGAGCTGGGGTTATACAGAGCACACCATGGCCACACAGAGATGGGAATATTGACCAGGAGCTGCAGGGGTTACACAGAGCACACCCTGGCCACACAGAGATGGGAATGTTGACCAGGAGCTGCAGGAGTTATACATAGCACACCCTGGACACACAGAGATGGGAATGTTTACCAGGAGCTGCAGGGGTTATACGGAGCACACCCTGGCCACAGAGAGATGGGAATCTTGACCACGAGCTGCAGGGGTTACACAGAGCACACCCTGGCCACACAGAGATGGGAATGTTGACCAGGAGCTGCAGGAGTTATACAGAGCACACCATGGCCACACAGAGATGGGAATGTTGACCAGGAGCTGCTGTGGTTATACAGAGCACACCCTGGCCACACAGAGATCTGAATGTTGGCCAGGAGCTGCAGGAGTTATACAGAGCACACCCTGGCCACACACAGATGGGAATGTTGACCAGGAGCTGCTGAGGTTATACAGAGCACATTCTGGCCACACAGAGATGGGAATGTTGACCAGCAGCTGCTGGGGTTATACAGAGCACATCCTGGCCACACAGTGATGGGAATGTTGACCAGGAGCTGCAGGTGTTCTACAGAGCACACCCTGGCCACACAGAGATGGGAATGTTGACCAGGAGCAGGGGTTATACAGAGCACACACTTGCCACACAGAGATGGGAATGTCGACCAGGAGCTGCAGGGATTATACAGAGCACACTCTGGCCACACAGAGATGGGAATTTTGACCAGGAGCTGCAGGGGTTATACAGAGCACACCCTGGCCACACAGAGATGGGAATGTTGACCAGGAGCTGCAGGGGTTATACAGAGCACAACCTGGCCCCACAGAGATGGGAATGTTGAACAGGAGCTGCAGGAGGATACAGAGCACACCCTGGATACACTGAGATGGGAATGTTGACAAGGAGCTGGGGTTATACAGAGCACACCCTGGCCACACAGAGACGGGAATGTTGACCAGGAGCTGCTGGGGTTATACAGAGCACACCCTGGCCACACACAGAGATGGGAATGTTGACCTGGAGCTGGGATTATATAGAGCACACCCTGAACACACTGAGATGGTGAATGTTGACCAGGAGCTGCAGGGGTTATACAGTGCACACCTTGGCCACACAGTGATGGTAATGTTGACCAGGAGCTGCAGGAGTTATACAGAGCACATCCTGGACACACACAGATGGGAATGTTGACCAGGAGCTGCAGGAGTTATACAGAGCACACTCTGGCCACACAGAGATGGAAATGTTGACCAGGAGCTGCAGGGGTTATACAGAGCACACCCTGGCCACACAGAGATGGGAATGTTGACCAGGAGCTGCAGGGGTTATACAGAGCACACCCTGGCCACACAGAGATTGGAATGTTGAGCAGGAGCTGCAGGAGTTATACAGAGCACACCCTGGACATACACAGATGGGAATGTTGAACAGGAGCTGCAGGAATTATACAGAGCACACCCTGGCCACACAGAGACGGGAATGTTGACAAGGAGCTGCTGGGGTTATACAGAGCACAACCTGGGCACAAACAGAGATGGGAATGTTGACCAGGAGCTGCAGCGGTTATACAGAGCACACCCTGGCAACACAGAGATGGGAATGTAGACCAGGAGCTGCTGGGGTTATACAGAGCACACCCTGGCCACACAGAGACGGGAATGTTGACCAGGAGCTGCTGGGGTTATACAGAGCACACCCTGGGCACAAACAGAGATGGGAATGTTGACCAGGAGCTGCAGCGGTTATACAGAGCACACCCTGGCAACACAGAGATGGGAATGTCGACCAGGAGCTGCAGTGGTTATACAGAGCACACCCTGGCCACACAGAGATGGGAATGTTGACCAGGAGCTGCAGCGCTTATACAGAGCACACCCTGGCCACACAAAGATGGGAATGTCGACCAGGAACTGCTGGGGTTATACGGAGCACACCATTGCCACACAGAGATGGGAATATTGACCAGGAGCTGCAGGGGTTACACAGAGCACACCCTGGACACACAGAGATGGGAATGTTTACCAGGAGCTGCAGGGGTTATACGGAGCACACCCTGGCCACAGAGAGATGGGAATCTTGACCACGAGCTGCAGGGGTTACACAGAGCACACCCTGGTCACACAGAGATGGGAATGTTGACAAGGAGCTGCAGGAGTTATACAGAGCACACCCTGGCCACACAGAGATGGGAATGTTGACCAGGAGCTGCTGTAGTTATACAGAGCACACCCTGGCCACACAGAGATCTGAATGTTGGCCAGGAGCTGCAGGAGTTATACAGAGCACACCCTGGCCACGCAGAGATGGGAATGTTGACCAGGAGCTGCAGGAGTTATACAGAGCACACCCTGACCACACAGAGATGGGAATGTTGACCAGGAGCTGTTGAGGTTATACAGAGCACATTCTGGCCACACAGAGATGGGAATGTTGACCAGGAGCTGCAGGTGTTCTACAGAGCACACCCTGGCCACACAGAGATGGGAATGTTGACCAGGAGCAGGGGTTATACAGAGCACACACTTGCCACACAGAGATGGGAATGTTGACCAGGAACTGCAGGGATTATACAGAGCACACTCTGGCCACACAGAGATGGGAATTTTGACCAGGAGCTGCAGGGGTTATACAGAGCACACCCAGGCCATACAGAGATGGGAATGTTGACCAGGAGCTGCAGGGGTTATACAGAGCACACCCTGTCCCCACGGAGATGGGAATGTTGACCAGGAGCTGCAGGAGTTATACAGAGCACATCCTGGCCACACAGAGATGGGAATGTTGACCAGGAGCTGCAGGGGTTATACAGAACACACCCTGGCCACACGGAGATGGGAAAGTTGACCAGGAGCTGCAGGAGTTATACAGAGCACACCCTGGCCACACAGAGACGGGAATGTTGACCAGGAGCTGATGGGGTTATACAGAGCACATCGTGGCCACACAGAGATGGGAATGTTGACCAGGAGCTGCTGGGGTTATACAGAGATCACCCTGGCCACACAGAGACGGGAATGTTGAACAGGAGCTGCAGGGGTTATACAGAGCACACCCTGGCTACACAGAGATGGGAATGTTGACCAGGAGCTGCAAGGGGTTATACAGAGCACACCCTGGACACACAGAGATGGGAATGTTGACCAGGAGCTGCAGGAGTTATACAGAGCACAACCTGGCCCCACAGAGATGGGAATGTTGAACAGGAGCTGCAGGAGTATACAGAGCACACCCTGGATACACTGAGATGGGAATGTTGACCAGGAGCTGCAGGGGTTATACAGAGCACACCATGGCCACACAGAGATGGGAATATTGACCAGGAGCTGCAGGGGTTACACCGAGCACACCCTGGCCACACAGAGATGGGAATGTTGACCAGGAGCTGCAGGGGTTATACAGAGCACACCCTGGCCACACAGAGATGGGAATGTTGACCAGGAGCTGCTGTGGTTATACAGAGCACAGCCTGGCCACACAGAGATCTGAATGTTGGCCAGGAGCTGCAGGAGTTGTACAGAGCACACCCTGGCCACACACAGATGGGAATGTTGACCAGGAGCTGCTGAGGTTATACAGAGCACATTCTGGCCACACAGAGATGGGAATGTTGACCAGCAGCTGCTGGGGTTATACAGAGCACATCCTGGCCACACAGTGATGGGAATGTTGACCAGGAGCTGCAGGTGTTCTACAGAGCACACCCTGGCCACACAGAGATGGGAATGTTGACCAGGAGCAGGGGATATACAGAGCACACACTTGCCACACAGAGATGGGAATGTCGACCAGGAGCTGCAGGGATTATACAGAGCACACTCTGGCCACACAGAGATGGGAATTTTGACCAGGAGCTGCAGGGGTTATACAGAGCACACCCTGGCCACACAGAGATGGGAATGTTGACCAGGAGCTGCAGGGGTTATACAGAGCACAACCTGGCCCCACAGAGATGGGAATGTTGAACAGGAGCTGCAGGAGTATACAGAGCACACCCTGGATACACTGAGATGGGAATGTTGACCAGGAGCTGGGGTGATACAGAGCACACCCTGGCCACACAGAGACGGGAATGTTGACCAGGAGCTGCTGGGGTTATACAGAGCACACCCTGGCCACACACAGAGATGGGAATGTTGACCTGGAGCTGGGATTATATAGAGCACACCCTGAACACACTGAGATGGTGAATGTTGACCAGGAGCTGCAGGGGTTATACAGTGCACACCTTGGCCACACAGTGATGGTAATGTTGACCAGGAGCTGCAGGAGTTATACAGAGCACATCCTGGACACACACAGATGGGAATGTTGACCAGGAGCTGCAGGAGTTATACAGAGCACACTCTGGCCACACAGAGATGGAAATGTTGACCAGGAGCTGCAGGGGTTATACAGAGCACACCCTGGCCACACAGAGATGGGAATGTTGACCAGGAGCTGCAGGGGTTATACAGAGCACACCCTGGCCACACAGAGATTGGAATGTTGAGCAGGAGCTGCAGGGGTTATACAGAGCACACCCTGGACATACACAGATGGGAATGTTGAACAGGAGCTGACGGAATTATACAGAGCACACCCTGGCCACACAGAGATGGGAATATTGACCAGGAGCTGCAGGGGTTATACAGAGCATACAATGGCCACACAGAGATGGGAATGTTGAGCAGCAGCAGGGGTTATGCAGAGCACACTCTGGCCACACAGAGATGGGAATGTTGACCAGGAGCTGCAGGAGTTATACAGAGCACACCCTGCCCACACAGAGATGGGATAGTTGACCAGGAGCTGCAGGAGGTATACAGAGCACACCCTGGCCACAGACAGAGATGGGAATGTTGACCATGAGCTGCAGGGGTTATAGAGAGCACATCCTGGCCACACAGAGATGGGAATGTTGACCAGGAACTGCTGGGGTTATACAGAGCACACCCTGGCCACACAGAGATGGGAATGTTGACCAGGAGCTGCACGGGTTATACAGAGCACATTCTGGCCACACAGAGATGGGAATGTTGACCAGCAGCTGCTGGGGTTATACAGAGCACACCCTGGCCATACAGAGATGGGACTGTTGACCAGGAGCTGCAGGGGTTATACAGAGCGCACCCTGGCCACACGGAGATGGGAATGTTGACCAGGAGCTGCAGGGGTTATACAGAGCACAGCATGGCCACACTGAGATGGGAAGGTTGACCAGGAGCTGCAGTGGTTATACAGAGCACACCCTGGCCACACAGAGATGGGAATGTTGACCAGGAGCTGCAGGGTTATACAGAGCACACCCTGGACAGTGAGAGATGGGAATGTTGACCAGGAGCTGCAGGGGTTATACAGAGCCACCCTGGCCACACAGAGATGGGAATGTTGACCAGGAACTGCAGGGATTATACAGAAACCACCCTGACCACACAGATGGGAATGTTGACCAGGAGCTGCAGGGGTTATAAAGAGCACACCTTGGCCACACAGAGGTGGGAATGTTGACCAGGAGCTGCAGGGGTTACACAGAGCTCACCCTGGCCACACAGAGATGGGAATGTTGACCAGGAGCTGCAGGGATTATACAGAAAACACCCTGATCACACAGATGAGAATGTTGACCAGGAGCTGCAGGGTTTATACAAAGCACACCCTGGCCACACAGAGGTGGGAATGTTGACCAGGAGCTGCAGGGGTTATACAGTGCTCACCCTGACCACACAGATGGGAATGTTGACCAGGAGCTGCAGGGGTTATACAGAGCACACCCAGGCCACACAGAGATGGGAATGTTGACCAGGAGCAGGGGTTATACAGAGCTCACCCTGGCCACACAGAGATGGGAATGTTGCCCAGGAGCTGCTGAAGTTATAGAGAGCACACCCTAGCCACACAGGGATGGGAATGTTGAACAGGAGCTGCAGGGGTTATACAGAGCACACTCTGGCAACACTGAGATGGGAATGTTGACCAGGAGCTGCAGGGGTTATACAGAGCACACCCTGGCCACACAGGGATGGGAATGTTGAACAGGAGCTGCAGGGGTTATACAGAGCACACCCTGGACACACGGAGAAGGACATGTTGACCAGGAGCTGCAGGAGTTATACAGAGCACACCCTGGCCACACAGAGATGGGAATGTTGACCAGGAGCTACAGGGGTTATACAGAGCACACCCTGGCCACACAGAGATGGGAATGTTGACCAGGAGCTGCAGGAGTTATACAGAGCACATCCTGGCTACACACAGAGATGGGAATGTTAACCAGGAGCTGCAGGGGTTATACAGAGCACACCCTGGCTACACACAGATGGGAATGTTGACCAGGAGCAGGGGTTATGCAGATCACACCCTGGCCACACAGAGATGGGCATGTTGACCAGGAGCTGCAAGAGTATACAGAGCACACCCTGGCCACACACAGAGATGGGAATGTTAACCAGGAGTTGCAGGGGTTATACAGAGCACACCCTGGCTACACAGAGATGTGAATGTTGGCCAGGAGCTGCAGGAGTTATACAGAGCACACCCTGGCCTCACAGAGATCGGAATGTTTACCAGGAGCTGCAGGAGATATACAGAGTACACCCTGGACACACACACAGATGGGAATGTTGACCAGGAGCTGCAGGGGTTATACAGAGCACACCCTGGCCACACAGAAATGAGAATATTGAACAGGAGCTGCAGGAGTTATACAGAGCCTACCCTGGGAACACACAGATAGGATTGTTGACCAGGAGCTGCAGGGGGTATACAGAGCACACCCTGGCCACACAGAGATGGGAATGTTGACCAGGAGCTGCAGGGGTTGTACAGAGCACACCCTGGGCACATACAGCGATGGGAATGTTGACCATGAGCTGCAGGGGTTATACAGAGCACACCCTGGCCACACAGAGATGGGAATGTTGACAAGGAGCTGCAGGAGTTATACAGAGCACATCCTGGCCACACACAGAGTTGGGAATGTTAACCAGGAGCTGCAGTTGTTATACAGAGCACACCCTGGCCACACAGAGATGGGAATGTTGACCAGGAGCTGCAGGGGTTATACAGAGCACACCCTGGCCACAGACAGAGATGGGAATGTTGACCATGAGCTGCAGGGGTTATACAGAGCACATCCTGGCCACACAGAGATGGGAATGTTGACCAGGAACTGCTGGGGTTATACAGAGCACACCCTGGCCACACAGAGATGGGAATGTTGACCAGGAGCTGCAGGGGTTATACAGAGCACACCCTGGCCACACAGAGATGGGAATGTTGACCAGAATCTGCAGGGATTATACAGAGCACACCCTGGCCACACAGAGACGGGAATGTTGACCAGGAGCTGCTGGGGTTATACAGAGCACACCCTGGGCACAAACAGAGATGCGAATGTTGAACAGGAGCTGCAGCGGTTATACAGAGCACACCCTGGCCACACAGAGATGGGAATGTCGACCAGGAGCTGCAGTGGTTATACAGAGCACACCCTGGCCACACAGAGATGGGAATGTTGACCAGGAGCTGCTGCGTTTATACAGAGCACACCCTGGCCACACAGAGATGGGAATGTCGACCAGGAGCTGCAGGTGTTATACAGAGCACATCCTGGCCACACAGATATGGGAATGTTGACCAGGAGCTGCAGGGGTTATACAGAGCTCACCCTGGCCACACAGAGATGAGAATGTCGACCAGGAACTGCTGGGGTTATACGGAGCACACCCTGGCCACACAGAGATGGGAATATTGACCAGGAGCTGCAGGGGTTACACAGAGCACACCCTGGACACACAGAGATGGGAATGTTGACCAGGAGTTGCAGGGGTTATACAGAGCACATCCTGGCCACACAGAGATGGGAATGTTGAACAGGAGCTGCTGGGGTTATACGGAGCACACCCTGGCCACAGCGAGATGGGAATCTTGACCAGGAGCTGCAGGGGTTATACAGTGCACACTCTGGCCACACAGAGATGGGAATGTTGACCAGGAGCTGCAGGAGTTATACAGAGCACACCCTGCCCACACAGAGATGGGAATGTTGACCAGGAGCTGCAGTAGTTATACAGAGCACACCCTGGCCACACAGAGATGGGAATCTTGACCAGAAGCTGCAGGGATTATACAGGGCACACCCTGGCCACACAGTGATGGGAATCTTGACCAGGAGCTGCAGGAGTTATACAGAGCACACCCTGGCCACAGACAGAGATGGGAATGTTGACCATGAGCTGCAGGGGTTATAGAGAGCACATCCTGGCCACACAGAGATGGGAATGTTGACCACGAACTGCTGGGGTTATACAGAGCGCGCCCTGGCCACACAGTGATGGGAATCTTGACCAGGAGCTGCAGGGGTTATACAGAGCACACCCTGGCCACAGACAGAGATGGGAATGTTGACCATGAGCTGCAGGGGTTATAGAGGGCACACCCTGGCCACACAGAGATGGAAATGTTGACCAGGAGCTGAAGGGGTTATACAGAGCACAACCTGGCCACACAGAGATGGAAATGTTGACCAGGAGCTGCAGGGGTTATACAGAGCACACTCTGGACACACACAGAGATGGGAATTTTGACCAGAATCTGCAGGGATTATACAGAGCACACCCTGGACACACAGAGACGGGAATGTTGACCAGGAGCTGCTGGGGTTATACAGAGCACACCCTGGGCACAAACAGAGATGGGAATGTTGACCAGGAGCTGCAGCGGTTTACAGAGCACACCCTGGCAACACAGAGATGGGAATGTCGACCAGGAGCTGCAGTGGTTATACAGAGCACACCCTGGCCACACAGAGATGGGAATGTTGACCAGGAGCTGCAGGGGTTATACAGAGCACACCATGGCCACACAGAGATGGGAATGTTTACCAGGAGCTGCAGGGGTTATACGGAGCACACCCTGGCCACAGAGAGATGGGAATCTTGACCAGGAGCTGCAGGAGTTATACCGAGCACACCCTGGCCACACAGAGATGGGAATATTGACCAGGAGCTGCTGTGGTTATACAGAGCACACCCTGGGCACATACAGCGATGGGAATGTTGACCAGGGGCTGCAGGCGTTATACAGAGCACACACTGGCCACACAGAGATGGGAATGTTGACCAGGAGCTGCAGGAGTTATACAGATCACACCTTGGCCACACACAGAGAAGGGAATGTTGACCACGAGCTGGGATTATACAGAGCACACCCTGGTCACACAGTAATGGTAATGTTGACCAGGAGCTGCAGGGGTTATACAGAGCACACCCTGGACAGAGAGAGATGGGAATGTTGACCAGGAGCAGGGGTTATACAGAGCACACCTTGGCCACAAAGAGATGGGAATGTTGAACAGGAGCTGCAGGGGTTATACAGAGCACACCCTGGCCACACAGAGATGGGAATGTTGAGCAGCAGCAGGGGTTATGCAGAGCGCACTCTGGCCACACAGAGATGGGAATGTTGACCAGGAGCTGCAGGAGTTAGACAGAGCACACCCTGCCCACACAGAGATGGGAATGTTGACCAGGAGCTGCAGGAGTTATACAGAGCACACCCTGGCCACACAGAGATGGTAATGTTGACCAGGAGCTGCAGGAGTTATACAGAGCACATCCTGGCCACACAGAGATGGGAATGTTGACCAGGAGCTGCAGGGGTTATACAGAGCACACCCTGGCCACACATAGATGGGAATGTTGACCAGGAGCTGCGGGGGTTATACAGAGCACACCCTGGCCACACAGAGATGGGAATGTTGACCAGGAGATGCAGGGTTTATACAGAGCACACCCTGGCCACAGACAGAGATGGGAATGTTGACCAGGAGCTGCAGGGGTTATACAGTGCACACCCTGGCCACACAGTGATGGTAATGTTGACCAGAAGCTGCAAGGGGTTATACAGAGCACATTCTGGACACACAGAGATGGGAATGTTGCCCAGGAGCTGCCGGAGTTATACAGAGCACACCCTGGACACACACAGATGGGAATGTTGACCAGGAGCTGCAGGAGTTATACAGAGCACACTCTGGCCACACAGAGATGGAAATGTTGACCAGGAGCTGCAGAGGTTATACAGAGCACACCCTAGCCACACAGAGATGGGAATGTTGACCAGGAGCTGCAGGGGTTATACAGAGCACACCCTGGCCACACAGAGATGGGAATGTTGCCCAGGAGCTGCCGGAGTTATACAGAGCACACCCTGGACACACACAGATGGGAATGTTGACCAGGAGCTGCAGGAATTATACAGAGCACACCCTGGCCACACAGAGATGGGAATGTTGAGCAGCAGCAGGGGTTATGCAGAGCACACTCTGGCCACACAGAGATGGGAATGTTGACCAGGAGCTGCAGGAGTTATACAGAGCACATCCTGCCCACACAGAGATGGGAATGTTGACCAGGAGCTGCAGCAGTTATACAGAGCACACCCTGGCCACACAGAGATGGGAATCTTGACCAGAAGCTGCAGGGATTATACAGAGCATACCCTGGCCACACAGAGATGGGAATCTTGACCAGGAGCTGCAGGAGTTATACAGAGCACACCCTGGCCACAGACAGAGATGGGAATGTTGACCATGAGCTGCAGGGGTTATAGAGAGCACATCCTGGCCACACAGAGATGGGAATGTTGACCAGGAACTGCTGGGGAAATACAGAGCACACCCTGGCCACACAGAGGTGGAAATGTTGACCAGGAGCTGCAGGGGTTATACAGAGCACACCCTGGCCACACAGAGATGGGAATGTTGACCAGGAGCTGCAGGGATTACACATAACACGCTCTGGACACACAGAGACGGGAATGTTGACCAGGAGCTGCTGGGGTTATACAGAGCACACCCTGGGCACAAACAGAGATGGGAATGTTGACCAGGAGCTGCAGCGGTTATACAGAGCACACCCTGGCAACACAGAGATGGGAATGTCGACCAGGAGCTGCAGTGGTTATACAGAGCACACCCTGGCCACACAGAGATGGGAATGTTGACCAGGAGCTGCTGTGGTTATACAGAGCACACCCTGGCCACACAGAGACGGGAATGTTGACCAGGAGCTGCAGGGCTTATACAGAGCACACCCTGGCCACACAGAGATGGGAATGTCGACCAGGAACTGCTGGGGTTATACGGAGCACACCATGGCCACACAGAGATGGGAATATTGACCAGGAGCTGCAGGGGTTACACAGAGCACACCATGGACACACAGAGATGGGAATGTTTACCAGGAGCTGCAGGGGTTATACGGAGCACACCCTGGCCACAGAGAGATGGGAATCTTGACCACGAGCTGCAGGGGTTACACAGAGCACACCCTGGCCACACAGAGAGGGGAATGTTGACCAGGAGCTGCAGGAGTTATACAGAGCACACCCTGGCCACACAGAGATGGGAATGTTGACCAGGAGCTGCTGTGGTTATACAGAGCACACCCTGGCCACACAGAGATCTGAATGTTGGCCAGGAGCTGCAGGAGTTATACAGAGCACACCCTGGCCACGCAGAGATGGGAATGTTGACCAGGAGCTGCAGGAGTTATACAGAGCACACCCTGACCACACAGAGATGGGAATGTTGACCAGGAGCTGCTGAGGTTATACAGAGCACACCCTGGCCACACAGAGATGGGAATGTTGACCAGGAGCTGCTGAGGTTATACAGAGCACATTCTGGCCACACAGAGATGGGAATGTTGACCAGGAGCTGCAGGAGTTATACAGAGCACACCCTAGCCACACAGAGATGGGAATGTTGACCAGGAGCTGCAGGGGTTACACAGAACAGACTGTGGACACACACAGAGATGGGAATGTTGACCAGAATCTGCAGGGATTATACAGAGCACACCCTGGCCACACAGAGACGGGAATGTTGACCAGGAGCTGCTGGGGTTATACAGAGCACACCCTGGGCACAAACAGAGATGGGAATGTTGAACAGGAGCTGCAGCGGTTATACAGAGCACACCCTGGCCACACAGAGATGGGAATGTCGACCAGGAGCTGCAGTGGTTATACAGAGCACACCCTGGCCACACAGAGATGGAAATGTTGACCAGGAGCTGCAGGGGTTATACAGAGCACACTCTGGACACACACAGAGATGGGAATATTGACCAGGAGCTGCTGTGGTTATACAGAGCACACCCTGGGCACATACAGCGATGGGAATGTTGAGCAGGGGCTGCAGGCGTTATACAGAGCACACCCTGGCCACACACAGAGAAGGGAATGTTGACCACGAGCTGGGATTATACAGAGCACACCCTGGTCACACAGTAATGGTAATGTTGACCAGGAGCTGCAGGGGTTATACAGAGCACACCCTGGACAGAGAGAGATGGGAATGTTGACCAGGAGCAGGGGTTATACAGAGCACACCTTGGCCACAAAGAGATGGGAATGTTGAACAGGAGCTGCAGGAGTTATACAGAGCACACCCTGGCCACACAGAGATGGGAATGTTGAGCAGCAGCAGGGGTTATGCAGAGCACACTCTGGCCACACAGAGATGGGAATGTTGACCAGAATCTGCAGGGATTATACAGAGCACACCCTGGCCACACATAGACGGGAATGTTGACCAGGAGCTGCTGGGGTTATACAGAGCACACCCTGGGCACAAACAGAGATGGGAATGTTGAACAGGAGCTGCAGCGGTTATACAGAGCACACCCTGGCCACACAGAGATGGGAATGTCGACCAGGAGCTGCAGTGGTTATACAGAGCACACCCTGGCCACACAGAGATGGGAATGTTGACCAGGAGCTGCTGCGTTTATACAGAGCACACCCTGGCCACACAGAGATGGGAATGTCGACCAGGAGCTGCAGGTGATATACAGAGCACATCCTGGCCACACAGATATGGGAATGTTGACCAGGAGCTGCAGGGGTTATACAGAGCTCACCCTGGCCACACAGAGATGAGAATGTCGACCAGGAACTGCTGGGGTTATACGGAGCACACCCTGGCCACACAGAGATGGGAATATTGACCAGGAGCTGCAGGGGTTACACAGAGCACACCCTGGACACACAGAGATGGGAATGTTGACCAGGAGTTGCAGGGGTTATACAGAGCACATCCTGGCCACACAGAGATGGGAATGTTGAACAGGAGCTGCTGGGGTTATACGGAGCACACCCTGGCCACAGAGAGATGGGAATCTTGACCAGGAGCTGCAGGGGTTATACAGTGCACACTCTGGCCACACAGAGATGGGAATGTTGACCAGGAGCTGCAGGAGTTATACAGAGCACACCCTGCCCACACAGAGATGGGAATGTTGACCAGGAGCTGCAGTAGTTATACAGAGCACACCCTGGCCACACAGAGATGGGAATCTTGACCAGAAGCTGCAGGGATTATACAGGGCACACCCTGGCCACACAGAGATGGGAATCTTGACCAGGAGCTGCAGGAGTTATACAGAGCACACCCTGGCCACAGACAGAGATGGGAATGTTGACCATGAGCTGCAGGGGTTATAGAGAGCACATCCTGGCCACACAGAGATGGGAATGTTGACCACGAACTGCTGGGGTTATACAGAGCGCGCCCTGGCCACACAGTGATGGGAATCTTGACCAGGAGCTGCAGGGGTTATACAGAGCACACCCTGGCCACAGACAGAGATGGGAATGTTGACCATGAGCTGCAGGGGTTATAGAGGGCACACCCTGGCCACACAGAGATGGAAATGTTGACCAGGAGCTGCAGGGGTTATACAGAGCACACTCTGGACACACACAGAGATGGGAATTTTGACCAGAATCTGCAGGGATTATACAGAGCACAACCTGGCCACACAGAGATGGAAATGTTGACCAGGAGCTGCTGGGGTTATACAGAGCACACCCTGGGCACAAACAGAGATGGGAATGTTGACCAGGAGCTGCAGCGGTTATACAGAGCACACCCTGGCAACACAGAGATGGGAATGTCGACCAGGAGCTGCAGTGGTTATACAGAGCACACCCTGGCCACACAGAGATGGGAATGTTGACCAGGAGCTGCTGCGGTTATACAGAGCACACCCTGGCCACACAGAGATGGGAATGTTGACCAGGAGCTGCAGGGCTTATACAGAGCACACCCTGGCCACAAAGAGATGGGAATGTCGACCAGGAACTGCTGGGGTTATACGGAGCACACCATGGCCACACAGAGATGGGAATATTGACCAGGAGCTGCAGGGGTTACACAGAGCACACCCTGGACACACAGAGATGGGAATGTTTACCAGGAGCTGCAGGGGTTATACGGAGCACACCCTGGCCACAGAGAGATGGGAATCTTGACCAGGAGCTGCAGGAGTTATACAGAGCACACCCTGGCCACACAGAGATGGGAATATTGACCAGGAGCTGATGTGGTTATACAGAGCACACCCTGGGCACATACAGCGATGGGAATGTTGACCAGGGGCTGCAGGCGTTATACAGAGCACACACTGGCCACACAGAGATGGGAATGTTGACCAGGAGCTGCAGGAGTTATACAGAGCACACCCTGGCCACACACAGAGAAGGGAATGTTGACCACGAGCTGGGATTATACAGAGCACACCCTGGTCACACAGTAATGGTAATGTTGACCAGGAGCTGCAGGGGTTATACAGAGCACACCCTGGACAGAGAGAGATGGGAATGTTGACCAGGAGCAGGGGTTATACAGAGCACACCTTGGCCACAAAGAGATGGGAATGTTGAACAGGAGCTGCAGGGGTTATACAGAGCACACCCTGGCCACACAGAGATGGGAATGTTGAGCAGCAGCAGGGGTTATGCAGAGCGCACTCTGGCCACACAGAGATGGGAATGTTGACCAGGAGCTGCAGGAGTAATACAGAGCACACCCTGCCCACACAGAGATGGGAATGTTGACCAGGAGCTGCAGGAGTTATACAGAGCACACCCTGGCCACACAGAGATGGTAATGTTGACCAGGAGCTGCAGGAGTTATACAGAGCACATCCTGGCCACACAGAGATGGGAATGTTGACCAGGAGCTGCAGGGGTTATACAGAGCACACACTGGCCACACATAGATGGGAATGTTGACCAGGAGCTGCGGGGGTTATACAGAGCACACCCTGGCCACACAGAGATGGGAATGTTGACCAGGAGATGCAGGGTTTATACAGAGCACACCCTGGCCACAGACAGAGATGGGAATGTTGACCAGGAGCTGCAGGGGTTATACAGTGCACACCCTGGCCACACAGTGATGGTAATGTTGACCAGAAGCTGCAAGGGGTTATACAGAGCACATTCTGGACACACAGAGATGGGAATGTTGCCCAGGAGCTGCCGGAGTTATACAGAGCACACCCTGGACACACACAGATGGGAATGTTGACCAGGAGCTGCAGGAGTTATACAGAGCACACTCTGGCCACACAGAGATGGAAATGTTGACCAGGAGCTGCAGAGGTTATACAGAGCACACCCTGGCCACACAGAGATGGGAATGTTGACCAGGAGCTGCAGGGGTTATACAGAGCACACCCTGGCCACACAGAGATGGGAATGTTGCCCAGGAGCTGCCGGAGTTATACAGAGCACACCCTGGACACACACAGATGGGAATGTTGACCAGGAGCTGCAGGAATTATACAGAGCACACCCTGGCCACACAGAGATGGGAATGTTGAGCAGCAGCAGGGGTTATGCAGAGCACACTCTGGCCACACAGAGATGGGAATGTTGACCAGGAGCTGCAGGAGTTATACAGAGCACATCCTGCCCACACAGAGATGGGAATGTTGACCAGGAGCTGCAGCAGTTATACATAGCACACCCTGGCCACACAGAGATGGGAATCTTGACCAGAAGCTGCAGGGATTATAGAGAGCATACCCTGGCCACACAGAGATGGGAATCTTGACCAGGAGCTGCAGGAGTTATACAGAGCACACCCTGGCCACAGACAGAGATGGGAATGTTGACCATGAGCTGCAGGGGTTATAGAGAGCACATCCTGGCCACACAGAGATGGGAATGTTGACCAGGAACTGCTGGGGAAATACAGAGCACACCCTGGCCACACAGAGGTGGAAATGTTGACCAGGAGCTGCAGGGGTTATACAGAGCACACCCTGGCCACACAGAGATGGGAATGTTGACCAGGAGCTGCAGGGATTACACATAACACGCTCTGGACACACAGAGACGGGAATGTTGACCAGGAGCTGCTGGGGTTATACAGAGCACACCCTGGGCACAAACAGAGATGGGAATGTTGACCAGGAGC
Organism: Scyliorhinus torazame; assembly: GCF_047496885.1. Taxonomy (NCBI): domain Eukaryota; kingdom Metazoa; phylum Chordata; class Chondrichthyes; order Carcharhiniformes; family Scyliorhinidae; genus Scyliorhinus; species Scyliorhinus torazame. The sequence continues at coordinate 1,022,844 of NW_027307789.1, forward strand.
TGCATCGGTTATACAGAGCACACCCTGGCAACACAGAGATGGGAATGTCGACCAGGAGCTGCAGTGGTTATACAGAGCACACCCTGGCCACACAGAGATGGGAATGTTGACCAGGAGCTGCTGCGGTTATACAGAGCACACCCTGGCCACACAGAGACGGGAATGTTGACCAGGAGCTGCAGGGCTTATACAGAGCACACCCTGGCCACACAGAGATGGGAATGTCGACCAGGAACTGCTGGGGTTATACGGAGCACACCATGGCCACACAGAGATGGGAATATTGACCAGGAGCTGCAGGGGTTACACAGAGCACACCATGGACACACAGAGATGGGAATGTTTACCAGGAGCTGCAGGGGTTATACGGAGCACACCCTGGCCACAGAGAGATGGGAATCTTGACCACGAGCTGCAGGGGTTACACAGAGCACACCCTGGCCACACAGAGAGGGGAATGTTGACCAGGAGCTGCAGGAGTTATACAGAGCACACCCTGGCCACACAGAGATGGGAATGTTGACCAGGAGCTGCTGTGGTTATACAGAGCACACCCTGGCCACACAGAGATCTGAATGTTGGCCAGGAGCTGCAGGAGTTATACAGAGCACACCCTGGCCACGCAGAGATGGGAATGTTGACCAGGAGCTGCAGGAGTTATACAGAGCACACCCTGACCACACAGAGATGGGAATGTTGACCAGGAGCTGCTGAGGTTATACAGAGCACACCCTGGCCACAAAGAGATGGGAATGTTGACCAGGAGCTGCTGAGGTTATACAGAGCACATTCTGGCCACACAGAGATGGGAATGTTGACCAGGAGCTGCAGGAGTTATACAGAGCACACCCTAGCCACACAGAGATGGGAATGTTGACCAGGAGCTGCAGGGGTTACACAGAACAGACTGTGGACACACACAGAGATGGGAATGTTGACCAGAATCTGCAGGGATTATACAGAGCACACCCTGGCCACACAGAGATGGGAATGTTGAACAGGAGCTGCAGCGGTTATACAGAGCACACCCTGGCCACACAGAGATGGGAATGTCGACCAGGAGCTGCAGTGGTTATACAGAGCACACCCTGGCCACACAGAGATGGAAATGTTGACCAGGAGCTGCAGGGGTTATACAGAGCACACTCTGGACACACACAGAGATGGGAATATTGACCAGGAGCTGCTGTGGTTATACAGAGCACACCCTGGGCACATACAGCGATGGGAATGTTGACCACGAGCTGGGATTATACAGAGCACACCCTGGTCACACAGTAATGGTAATGTTGACCAGGAGCTGCAGGGGTTATACAGAGCACACCCTGGACAGAGAGAGATGGGAATGTTGACCAGGAGCAGGGGTTATACAGAGCACACCTTGGCCACAAAGAGATGGGAATGTTGAACAGGAGCTGCAGGGGTTATACAGAGCACACCCTGGCCACACAGAGATGGGAATGTTGAGCAGCAGCAGGGGTTATGCAGAGCACACTCTGGCCACACAGAGATGGGAATGTTGACCAGGAGCTGCAGGAGTTATACAGAGCACTCCCTGCCCACACAGAGATGGGAATGTTGACCAGGAGCTGCAGGAGTTATACAGAGCACACCCTGGCCACACAGAGATGGGAATGTTGACCAGGAGCTGCGGGGGTTATACAGAGCACACCCTGGCCACACAGAGATGGGAATGTTGACCAGGAGATGCAGGGTTTATAGAGAGCACACCCTGGCCACACACAGAGATGGGAATGTTGACCAGGAACTGCAGGGGTTATACAGTGCACACCCTGGCCACACAGTGATGGTAATGTTGACCAGGAGCTGCAAGGGGTTATACAGAGCACATTCTGGACACACAGAGATGGGAATGTTGCCCAGGAGCTGCCGGAGTTATACAGAGCACACCCTGGACACACACAGATGGGAATGTTGACCAGGAGCTGCAGGAGTTATACAGAGCACACTCTGGCCACACAGAGATGGAAATGTTGACCAGGAGCTGCAGGGGTTATACAGAGCACACCCTGGCCACACAGAGATGGGAATGTTGACCAGGAGCTGCAGGGGTTATACAGAGCACACCCAGGCCACACAGAGATGGGTATGTTGACCAGGAGCTGCAGGGGTTATACAGAGCACACCCTGGCCACACAGAGATTGGAATGTTGAGCAGGAGCTGCAGGAGTTATACAGAGCACACCACTGGACATACACAGATGGGAATGTTGAACAGGAGCTGCAGGAATTATACAGAGCACACCCTGGCCACACAGAGATGGGAATGTTGAGCAGCAGCAGGGGTTATGCAGAGCACACTCTGGCCACACAGAGATGGGAATGTTGACCAGGAGCTGCAGGAGTTATACAGAGCACATCCTGCCCACACAGAGATGGGAATGTTGACCAGGAGCTGCAGCAGTTATACAGAGCACACCCTGGCCACACAGAGATGGGAATCTTAACCAGAAGCTGCAGGGATTATACAGAGCACACCCTGGCCACACAGAGATGGGAATCTTGACCAGGAGCTGCAGGAGTTATACAGAGCACACCCTGGCCACAGACAGAGATGGGAATGTTGACCATGAGCTGCAGCGGTTATAGAGAGCACATCCTGGCCACACAGAGATGGGAATGTTGACCAGGAACTGCTGGGGTTATACAGAGCACACCCTGGCCACACAGAGGTGGAAATGTTGACCAGGAGCTGCAGGGGTTATACAGAGCACACCCTGGCCACACAGAGATGGGAATGTTGACCAGGAGCTGCAGGGATTACACAGAACACGCTCTGGACACACAGAGACGGGAATGTTGACCAGGAGCTGCTGGGGTTATACAGAGCACACCCTGGGCACAAACAGAGATGGGAATGTTGACCAGGAGCTGCAGCGGTTATACAGAGCACACCCTGGCAACACAGAGATGGGAATGTCGACCAGGAGCTGCAGTGGTTATACAGAGCACACCCTGGCCACAGAGAGATGGGAATGTTGACCAGGAGCTGCTGCGGTTATACAGAGCACACCCTGGCCACACAGAGATGGGAATGTTGACCAGGAGCTGCAGGGCTTATACAGAGCACACCCTGGCCACACAGAGATGGGAATGTTGACCAGGAACTGCTGGGGTTATACGGAGCACACCATGGCCACACAGAGATGGGAATATTGACCAGGAGCTGCAGGGGTTACACAGAGCACACCATGGACACACAGAGATGGGAATGTTTACCAGGAGCTGCAGGGGTTATACGGAGCACACCCTGGCCACAGAGAGATGGGAATCTTGACCACGAGCTGCAGGGGTTACACAGAGCACACCCTGGCCACACAGAGAGGGGAATGTTGACCAGGAGCTGCAGGAGTTATACAGAGCACACCCTGGCCACACAGAGATGGGAATGTTGACCAGGAGCTGCAGGGGTTATACAGAGCACACCCTGGCCACACATAGATGGGAATGTTGACCAGGAGCTGCGGGGGTTATACAGAGCACACCCTGGCCACACAGAGATGGGAATGTTGACCAGGAGATGCAGGGTTTATACAGAGCACACCCTGGCCACAGACAGAGATGGGAATGTTGACCAGGAGCTGCAGGGGTTATACAGTGCACACCCTGGCCACACAGTGATGGTAATGTTGACCAGAAGCTGCAAGGGGTTATACAGAGCACATTCTGGACACACAGAGATGGGAATGTTCCCCAGGAGCTGCCGGAGTTATACAGAGCACACCCTGGACACACAGATGGGAATGTTGACCAGGAGCTGCAGGAGTTATACAGAGCACACTCTGGCCACACAGAGATGGAAATGTTGACCAGGAGCTGCAGAGGTTATACAGAGCACACCCTGGCCACACAGAGATGGGAATGTTGACCAGGAGCTGCAGGGGTTATACAGAGCACACCCTGGCCACACAGAGATGGGAATGTTGCCCAGGAGCTGCCGGAGTTATACAGAGCACACCCTGGACACACACAGATGGGAATGTTGACCAGGAGCTGCAGGAATTATACAGAGCACACCCTGGCCACACAGAGATGGGAATGTTGAGCAGCAGCAGGTGTTATGCAGAGCACACTCTGGCCACACAGAGATGGGAATCTTGACCAGGAGCTGCAGGAGTTATACAGAGCACACCCTGGCCACAGACAGAGATGGGAATGTTGACCATGAGCTGCAGCGGTTATAGAGAGCACATCCTGGCCACACAGAGATGGGAATGTTGACCAGGAACTGCTGGGGTTATACAGAGCACACCCTGGCCACACAGAGATGGAAATGTTGACCAGGAGCTGCAGGGGTTATACAGAGCACACCCTGGACACACAGAGATGGGAATGTTGACCAGGAGCTGCAGGGATTACACAGAACACGCTCTGGACACACAGAGACGGGAATGTTGACCAGGAGCTGCTGGGGTTATACAGAGCACACCCTGGGCACAAACAGAGATGGGAATGTTGACCAGGAGCTGCAGCGGTTATACAGAGCACACCCTGGCAACACAGAGATGGGAATGTCGACCAGGAGCTGCAGTGGTTATACAGAGCACACCCTGGCCACAGAGAGATGGGAATGTTGACCAGGAGCTGCTGCGGTTATACAGAGCACACCCTGGCCACACAGAGATGGGAATGTTGACCAGGAGCTGCAGGGCTTATACAGAGCACACCCTGGCCACACAGAGATGGGAATGTTGACCAGGAACTGCTGGGGTTATACGGAGCACACCATGGCCACACAGAGATGGGAATATTGACCAGGAGCTGCAGGGGTTACACAGAGCACACCATGGACACACAGAGATGGGAATGTTTACCAGGAGCTGCAGGGGTTATACGGAGCACACCCTGGCCACAGAGAGATGGGAATCTTGACCACGAGCTGCAGGGGTTACACAGAGCACACCCTGGCCACACAGAGAGGGGAATGTTGACCAGGAGCTGCAGGAGTTATACAGAGCACACCCTGGCCACACAGAGATGGGAATGTTGACCAGGAGCTGCAGGGGTTATACAGAGCACACCCTGGCCACACATAGATGGGAATGTTGACCAGGAGCTGCGGGGGTTATACAGAGCACACCCTGGCCACACAGAGATGGGAATGTTGACCAGGAGATGCAGGGTTTATACAGAGCACACCCTGGCCACAGACAGAGATGGGAATGTTGACCAGGAGCTGCAGGGGTTATACAGTGCACACCCTGGCCACACAGTGATGGTAATGTTGACCAGAAGCTGCAAGGGGTTATACAGAGCACATTCTGGACACACAGAGATGGGAATGTTCCCCAGGAGCTGCCGGAGTTATACAGAGCACACCCTGGACACACAGATGGGAATGTTGACCAGGAGCTGCAGGAGTTATACAGAGCACACTCTGGCCACACAGAGATGGAAATGTTGACCAGGAGCTGCAGAGGTTATACAGAGCACACCCTGGCCACACAGAGATGGGAATGTTGACCAGGAGCTGCAGGGGTTATACAGAGCACACCCTGGCCACACAGAGATGGGAATGTTGCCCAGGAGCTGCCGGAGTTATACAGAGCACACCCTGGACACACACAGATGGGAATGTTGACCAGGAGCTGCAGGAATTATACAGAGCACACCCTGGCCACACAGAGATGGGAATGTTGAGCAGCAGCAGGGGTTATGCAGAGCACACTCTGGCCACACAGAGATGGGAATGTTGACCAGGAGCTGCAGGAGTTATACAGAGCACATCCTGCCCACACAGAGATGGGAATGTTGACCAGGAGCTGCAGCAGTTATACAGAGCACACCCTGGCCACACAGAGATGGGAATCTTGACCAGAAGCTGCAGGGATTATACAGAGCATACCCTGGCCACACAGAGATGGGAATCTTGACCAGGAGCTGCAGGAGTTATACAGAGCACACCCTGGCCACAGACAGAGATGGGAATGTTGACCATGAGCTGCAGGGGTTATAGAGAGCACATCCTGGCCACACAGAGATGGGAATGTTGACCAGGAACTGCTGGGGTTATACAGAGCACACCCTGGCCACACAGAGGTGGAAATGTTGACCAGGAGCTGCAGGGGTTATACAGAGCACACCCTGGCCACACAGAGATGGGAATGTTGACCAGGAGCTGCAGGGATTACACAGAACACGCTCTGGACACACAGAGACGGGAATGTTGACCAGGAGCTGCTGGGGTTATACAGAGCACACCCTGGGCACAAACAGAGATGGGAATGTTGACCAGGAGCTGCAGCGGTTATACAGAGCACACCCTGGCAACACAGAGATGGGAATGTCGACCAGGAGCTGCAGTGGTTATACAGAGCACACCCTGGCCACACAGAGATGGGAATGTTGACCAGGAGCTGCTGCGGTTATACAGAGCACACCCTGGCCACACAGAGATGGGAATGTTGACCAGGAGCTGCAGGGCTTATACAGAGCACACCCTGGCCACACAGAGATGGGAATGTCGACCAGGAACTGCTGGGGTTATACGGAGCACACCATGGCCACACAGAGATGGGAATATTGACCAGGAGCTGCAGGGGTTACACAGAGCACACCATGGACACACAGAGATGGGAATGTTTACCAGGAGCTGCAGGGGTTATACGGAGCACACCCTGGCCACAGAGAGATGGGAATCTTGACCACGAGCTGCAGGGGTTACACAGAGCACACCCTGGCCACACAGAGAGGGGAATGTTGACCAGGAGCTGCAGGAGTTATACAGAGCACACCCTGGCCACACAGAGATGGGAATGTTGACCAGGAGCTGCTGTGGTTATACAGAGCACACCCTGGTCACACAGAGATCTGAATGTTGGCCAGGAGCTGCAGGAGTTATACAGAGCACACCCTGGCCACGCAGAGATGGGAATGTTGACCAGGAGCTGCAGGAGTTATACAGAGCACACCCTGACCACACAGAGATGGGAATGTTGACCAGGAGCTGCTGAGGTTATACAGAGCACACCCTGGCCACACAGAGATGGGAATGTTGACAAGGAGCTGCTGAGGTTATACAGAGCACATTCTGGCCACACAGAGATGGGAATGTTGACCAGGAGCTGCAGGAGTTATACAGAGCACACCCTAGCCACACAGAGATGGGAATGTTGACCAGGAGCTGCAGGGGTTACACAGAACAGACTGTGGACACACACAGAGATGGGAATGTTGACCAGAATCTGCAGGGATTATACAGAGCACACCCTGGCCACACAGAGACGGGAATGTTGACCAGGAGCTGCTGGGGTTATACAGAGCACACCCTGGGCACAAACAGAGATGGGAATGTTGAACAGGAGCTGCAGCGGTTATACAGAGCACACCCTGGCCACACAGAGATGGGAATGTCGACCAGGAGCTGCAGTGGTTATACAGAGCACACCCTGGCCACACAGAGATGGGAATGTTGACCAGGAGCTGCTGCGGTTATACAGAGCACACCCTGGCCACACAGAGATGGGAATGTCGACCAGGAGCTGCAGGGGTTATACAGAGCTCACCCTGGCCAGACAGAGATGAGAATGTTGACCAGGAGCTGCAGGAGTTATACAGAGCACACCCTGCCCACACAGAGATGGGAATGTTGACCAGGAGGTGCAGGTGTTTTATAGAGGACACCCTGGCCAGACAGAGATGAGAATGTTGACCAGAAGGTGCAGGGGTTATAGAGAGCACATCCTGGCCACACAGAGATGGGAATGTTGACCACGAACTGCTGGGGTTATACAGAGCGCGCCCTGGCCACATAGTGATGGGAATCTTGACCAGGAGCTGCAGGAGTTATACAGAGCACACCCTGGCCACAGACAGAGATGGGAATGTTGACAATGAGCTGCAGGGGTTATAGAGGGCACACCCTGGCCACACAGAGATGGAAATGTTGATCAGGAGCTGCAGGGGTTATACAGAGCACAACCTGGCCACACAGAGATGGAAATGTTGACCAGGAGCTGCAGGGGTTATACAGAGCACACTCTGGACACACACAGAGATGGGAATGTTGACCAGAATCTGCAGGGATTATACAGAGCACACCCTGGCCACACAGAGACGGGAATGTTGACCAGGAGCTGCTGGGGTTATACAGAGCACACCCTGGGCACAAACAGAGATGGGAATGTTGACCAGGAGCTGCAGCGGTTATACAGAGCACACCCTGGCAACACAGAGATGGGAATGTCGACCAGGAGCTGCAGTGGTTATACAGAGCACACCCTGGCCACACAGAGATGGGAATGTTGACCAGGAGCTGCTGCGGTTATACAGAGCACACCCTGGCCACACAGAGATGGGAATGTTGACCAGGAGCTGCAGGGCTTATACAGAGCACACCCTGGCCACACAGAGATGGGAATGTCGACCAGGAACTGCTGGGGTTATACGGAGCACACCATGGCCACACAGAGATGGTAATATTGACCAGGAGCTGCAGGGGTTACACAGAGCACACCCTGGACACACAGAGATGGGAATGTTTACCAGGAGCTGCAGGGGTTATACGGAGCACACCCTGGCCACAGAGAGATGGGAATCTTGACCAGGAGCTGCAGGAGTTATACAGAGCACACCCTGGCCTCACAGAGATGGGAATATTGACCAGGAGCTGCTGTGGTTATACAGAGCACACCCTGGGCACATACAGCGATGGGAATGTTGAGCAGGGGCTGCAGGCGTTATACAGAGCACACACTGGCCACACAGAGATGAGAATGTTGACCAGGAGCTGCAGGAGTTATACAGAGCACACCCTGGCCACACACAGAGAAGGGAATGTTGACCACGAGCTGGGATTATACAGAGCACACCCTGGTCACACAGTAATGGTAATGTTGACCAGGAGCTGCAGGGGTTATACAGAGCACACCCTGGACAGAGAGAGATGGGAATGTTGACCAGGAGCAGGGGTTATACAGAGCACACCTTGGCCACAAAGAGATGGGAATGTTGAACAGGAGCTGCAGGGGTTATACAGAGCACACCCTGGCCACACAGAGATGGGAATGTTGAGCAGCAGCAGGGGTTATGCAGAGCACACTCTGGCCACACAGAGATGGGAATGTTGACCAGGAGCTGCAGGAGTTATACAGAGCACACCCTGCCCACACAGAGATGGGAATGTTGACCAGGAGCTGCAGGAGTTATACAGAGCA